>NC_092325.1:16538787-16841818 GCF_036785885.1 Coffea arabica
TTTGGTTGAGGTACCTTCCGTTATATCCGTTACATTTTAGCAACACTCTCCTCTATTTCCAACATTTCACGCTCCTACATTTTAGCAACAATCTCCTATATTTCCAACATTTGAGGAACACTCCCCTATATTCTCTCCTACATTTTGGAAACACTCTGCTTCATTTTTGGAACACACTCCTACATTTTATGAAGCTAAGGTTTCATTGAGATTCCATTCACACTAGCGCATCCATCAAATCTGTGCAAAACTTCCCTTCAAATTCCAGCCACTTAAACGTTGCAATCTTGGAGTACTTGGAGAGAAGTTGATTGAAAACTCATTGAGAAATTCCATTTCTTCAAGGGGAACAATCTGTGACTTGAGAAGTGTCGTGAGATCATTAGAGTGACATCCATATACACGAGTGCGAGTGGATACACGTAAGGGAGCGTGAAAGGCAATATCTTCGGTTTCGTTGCTAACTTTTTGCAGGTTCCCTCATACGTCATGGCGAATACAAGACGCATAAAGGCTAGCCCACACCATTGTCTTCCTGATCCTACGGGAGTCAAAGAAGTGGCATTACGTGGTGTAGATGAGCAATTGGACCTCGTCAAATCTCAGTTGCTTGGTTGGTTTTATACTCATTGTCGTGTCAAAGATAAAATCTGTAGCTCGGCCATTGATGGGAGTTGTGAAGTCAACCTTGCAAGTGCTATCATGGTTGAGAAATTAAATCTCCCAACCATTGATCATCTTCAACCGTACAAGTTGATGAGTACTCATGGTGATGTTTGGGTTACTAAACACACACTTGTACCTATTCAAATCGGCAAATATGTGAATGAAGTGTTGTGTGATGTAGTCCGAATTCAAGTGACACATGTGTTGTTGGGCAAGGCATGGATGTCGAGGCGAGAAGTTAAATATGACGGACATACTAATAAGTATTCCTTCTTATTTAATGGTCGTCATTTTGCACTTGTATCACTTACTTGTGACCAGCTTTGTATTGATCTAGCATACATGAAAAGGGAGCTTGAGCGTTATAGGATGGAGAAAAAGCTAGATGAGGGAATTGAGCCTGAAGAGGTAGAATCTGAGGGAGTTGAAAGCAATGAGATAAAAGGGTCAGCTGTTGAACTAGAAAAAGAGATGGACAAATCTGATGAGATGGGTGATGAAAAGGGAGAGAAGAGAGAAAGTGGGCTGATCTTGAGCAAGAGTGATGTGTTCATGGATCAGGGCCAGCGCAATGACCCAGTCCGAGTCCCATTGGGCACAGTCACACGTGCACGAGCCAAGCTCTTCAAAGAATCCCTCCAAGCCCTTGTTCGAGTTGTCCAAGACCAACATGGAGCCCATAGAGATATTGAAGGCTTAGAAAGAAACAATCAAGTAACTTACACCTTGATCCAAGACCATGAAAAATCAAGTGGGCCTCTTTGTGAGCCGGCCGATTAGGGCCTTAGTCTCTGTTACTTATTTAGTTGGACTAGTTGCTTAGTAGAAGGCATGGGCCGGCCCATCTTGGAGTCAAGATGGCCGACTTCCCACTTAGGGTTTCTTTAGGGTTTTTCTTGTTACCTTTAGCCTATAAATAGGCTAGCTTTGTAAGGTTAAAGACACAAGTTGTATGAATAAAATTCTTAGTATTTTCGTTTTCTTCCTAAGAGAGAATTCGAGCCTTTAACTTGCTTTGGCAAGGGTTCTTGAGCAATCTTGCGTCCTGTCCTCGATTGTTCAGCCGACCGATTCGCCTGGAGTATTCACCTTCATCGGAGTGTCGTTCTACCGCTTTAAATAAAAAACGTGCCGTTCGTGTTGATTTAGAGTCCTGCAAATCAAACGTAGGACAACCTCGCTAGATCCTTGGGCTAACGTGCTACGTGTCTCGAAACGCGTTGATCGAGGAACGTATCAGTTGGCTTCAGAGCTTTGGTTGAGGTACCTTCCGTTATATCCGTTACATTTTAGCAACACTCTCCTCTATTTCCAACATTTCACGCTCCTACATTTTAGCAACAATCTCCTATATTTCCAACATTTGAGGAACACTCCCCTATATTCTCTCCTACATTTTGGAAACACTCTGCTTCATTTTTGGAACACACTCCTACATTTTATGAAGCTAAGTTTTCATTGAGATTCCATTCACACTAGCGCATCCATCAAATCTGTGCAAAACTTCCCTTCAAATTCCAGCCACTTAAACGTTGCAATCTTGGAGTACTTGGAGAGAAGTTGATTGAAAACTCATTGAGAAATTCCATTTCTTCAAGGGGAACAATCTGTGACTTGAGAAGTGTCGTGAGATCATTAGAGTGACATCCATATACACGAGTGCGAGTGGATACACGTAAGGGAGCGTGAAAGGCAATATCTTCGGTTTCGTTGCTAACTTTTTGCAGGTTCCCTCATACGTCATGGCGAATACAAGACGCATAAAGGCTAGCCCACACCATTGTCTTCCTGATCCTACGGGAGTCAAAGAAGTGGCATTACGTGGTGTAGATGAGCAATTGGACCTCGTCAAATCTCAGTTGCTTGGTTGGTTTTATACTCATTGTCGTGTCAAAGATAAAATCTGTAGCTCGGCCATTGATGGGAGTTGTGAAGTCAACCTTGCAAGTGCTATCATGGTTGAGAAATTAAATCTCCCAACCATTGATCATCTTCAACCGTACAAGTTGATGAGTACTCATGGTGATGTTTGGGTTACTAAACACACACTTGTACCTATTCAAATCGGCAAATATGTGAATGAAGTGTTGTGTGATGTAGTCCGAATTCAAGTGACACATGTGTTGTTGGGCAAGGCATGGATGTCGAGGCGAGAAGTTAAATATGACGGACATACTAATAAGTATTCCTTCTTATTTAATGGTCGTCATTTTGCACTTGTATCACTTACTTGTGACCAGCTTTGTATTGATCTAGCATACATGAAAAGGGAGCTTGAGCGTTATAGGATGGAGAAAAAGCTAGATGAGGGAATTGAGCCTGAAGAGGTAGAATCTGAGGGAGTTGAAAGCAATGAGATAAAAGGGTCAGCTGTTGAACTAGAAAAAGAGATGGACAAATCTGATGAGATGGGTGATGAAAAGGGAGAGAAGAGAGAAAGTGGGCTGATCTTGAGCAAGAGTGATGTGTTCATGGATCAGGGCCAGCGCAATGACCCAGTCCGAGTCCCATTGGGCACAGTCACACGTGCACGAGCCAAGCTCTTCAAAGAATCCCTCCAAGCCCTTGTTCGAGTTGTCCAAGACCAACATGGAGCCCATAGAGATATTGAAGGCTTAGAAAGAAACAATCAAGTAACTTACACCTTGATCCAAGACCATGAAAAATCAAGTGGGCCTCTTTGTGAGCCGGCCGATTAGGGCCTTAGTCTCTGTTACTTATTTAGTTGGACTAGTTGCTTAGTAGAAGGCATGGGCCGGCCCATCTTGGAGTCAAGATGGCCGACTTCCCACTTAGGGTTTCTTTAGGGTTTTTCTTGTTACCTTTAGCCTATAAATAGGCTAGCTTTGTAAGGTTAAAGACACAAGTTGTATGAATAAAATTCTTAGTATTTTCGTTTTCTTCCTAAGAGAGAATTCGAGCCTTTAACTTGCTTTGGCAAGGGTTCTTGAGCAATCTTGCGTCCTGTCCTCGATTGTTCAGCCGACCGATTCGCCTGGAGTATTCACCTTCATCGGAGTGTCGTTCTACCGCTTTAAATAAAAAACGTGCCGTTCGTGTTGATTTAGAGTCCTGCAAATCAAACGTAGGACAACCTCGCTAGATCCTTGGGCTAACGTGCTACGTGTCTCGAAACGCGTTGATCGAGGAACGTATCAGTTGGCTTCAGAGCTTTGGTTGAGGTACCTTCCGTTATATCCGTTACATTTTAGCAACACTCTCCTCTATTTCCAACATTTCACGCTCCTACATTTTAGCAACAATCTCCTATATTTCCAACATTTGAGGAACACTCCCCTATATTCTCTCCTACATTTTGGAAACACTCTGCTTCATTTTTGGAACACACTCCTACATTTTATGAAGCTAAGTTTTCATTGAGATTCCATTCACACTAGCGCATCCATCAAATCTGTGCAAAACTTCCCTTCAAATTCCAGCCACTTAAACGTTGCAATCTTGGAGTACTTGGAGAGAAGTTGATTGAAAACTCATTGAGAAATTCCATTTCTTCAAGGGGAACAATCTGTGACTTGAGAAGTGTCGTGAGATCATTAGAGTGACATCCATATACACGAGTGCGAGTGGATACACGTAAGGGAGCGTGAAAGGCAATATCTTCGGTTTCGTTGCTAACTTTTTGCAGGTTCCCTCATACGTCATGGCGAATACAAGACGCATAAAGGCTAGCCCACACCATTGTCTTCCTGATCCTACGGGAGTCAAAGAAGTGGCATTACGTGGTGTAGATGAGCAATTGGACCTCGTCAAATCTCAGTTGCTTGGTTGGTTTTATACTCATTGTCGTGTCAAAGATAAAATCTGTAGCTCGGCCATTGATGGGAGTTGTGAAGTCAACCTTGCAAGTGCTATCATGGTTGAGAAATTAAATCTCCCAACCATTGATCATCTTCAACCGTACAAGTTGATGAGTACTCATGGTGATGTTTGGGTTACTAAACACACACTTGTACCTATTCAAATCGGCAAATATGTGAATGAAGTGTTGTGTGATGTAGTCCGAATTCAAGTGACACATGTGTTGTTGGGCAAGGCATGGATGTCGAGGCGAGAAGTTAAATATGACGGACATACTAATAAGTATTCCTTCTTATTTAATGGTCGTCATTTTGCACTTGTATCACTTACTTGTGACCAGCTTTGTATTGATCTAGCATACATGAAAAGGGAGCTTGAGCGTTATAGGATGGAGAAAAAGCTAGATGAGGGAATTGAGCCTGAAGAGGTAGAATCTGAGGGAGTTGAAAGCAATGAGATAAAAGGGTCAGCTGTTGAACTAGAAAAAGAGATGGACAAATCTGATGAGATGGGTGATGAAAAGGGAGAGAAGAGAGAAAGTGGGCTGATCTTGAGCAAGAGTGATGTGTTCATGGATCAGGGCCAGCGCAATGACCCAGTCCGAGTCCCATTGGGCACAGTCACACGTGCACGAGCCAAGCTCTTCAAAGAATCCCTCCAAGCCCTTGTTCGAGTTGTCCAAGACCAACATGGAGCCCATAGAGATATTGAAGGCTTAGAAAGAAACAATCAAGTAACTTACACCTTGATCCAAGACCATGAAAAATCAAGTGGGCCTCTTTGTGAGCCGGCCGATTAGGGCCTTAGTCTCTGTTACTTATTTAGTTGGACTAGTTGCTTAGTAGAAGGCATGGGCCGGCCCATCTTGGAGTCAAGATGGCCGACTTCCCACTTAGGGTTTCTTTAGGGTTTTTCTTGTTACCTTTAGCCTATAAATAGGCTAGCTTTGTAAGGTTAAAGACACAAGTTGTATGAATAAAATTCTTAGTATTTTCGTTTTCTTCCTAAGAGAGAATTCGAGCCTTTAACTTGCTTTGGCAAGGGTTCTTGAGCAATCTTGCGTCCTGTCCTCGATTGTTCAGCCGACCGATTCGCCTGGAGTATTCACCTTCATCGGAGTGTCGTTCTACCGCTTTAAATAAAAAACGTGCCGTTCGTGTTGATTTAGAGTCCTGCAAATCAAACGTAGGACAACCTCGCTAGATCCTTGGGCTAACGTGCTACGTGTCTCGAAACGCGTTGATCGAGGAACGTATCAGTTGGCTTCAGAGCTTTGGTTGAGGTACCTTCCGTTATATCCGTTACATTTTAGCAACACTCTCCTCTATTTCCAACATTTCACGCTCCTACATTTTAGCAACAATCTCCTATATTTCCAACATTTGAGGAACACTCCCCTATATTCTCTCCTACATTTTGGAAACACTCTGCTTCATTTTTGGAACACACTCCTACATTTTATGAAGCTAAGTTTTCATTGAGATTCCATTCACACTAGCGCATCCATCAAATCTGTGCAAAACTTCCCTTCAAATTCCAGCCACTTAAACGTTGCAATCTTGGAGTACTTGGAGAGAAGTTGATTGAAAACTCATTGAGAAATTCCATTTCTTCAAGGGGAACAATCTGTGACTTGAGAAGTGTCGTGAGATCATTAGAGTGACATCCATATACACGAGTGCGAGTGGATACACGTAAGGGAGCGTGAAAGGCAATATCTTCGGTTTCGTTGCTAACTTTTTGCAGGTTCCCTCATACGTCATGGCGAATACAAGACGCATAAAGGCTAGCCCACACCATTGTCTTCCTGATCCTACGGGAGTCAAAGAAGTGGCATTACGTGGTGTAGATGAGCAATTGGACCTCGTCAAATCTCAGTTGCTTGGTTGGTTTTATACTCATTGTCGTGTCAAAGATAAAATCTGTAGCTCGGCCATTGATGGGAGTTGTGAAGTCAACCTTGCAAGTGCTATCATGGTTGAGAAATTAAATCTCCCAACCATTGATCATCTTCAACCGTACAAGTTGATGAGTACTCATGGTGATGTTTGGGTTACTAAACACACACTTGTACCTATTCAAATCGGCAAATATGTGAATGAAGTGTTGTGTGATGTAGTCCGAATTCAAGTGACACATGTGTTGTTGGGCAAGGCATGGATGTCGAGGCGAGAAGTTAAATATGACGGACATACTAATAAGTATTCCTTCTTATTTAATGGTCGTCATTTTGCACTTGTATCACTTACTTGTGACCAGCTTTGTATTGATCTAGCATACATGAAAAGGGAGCTTGAGCGTTATAGGATGGAGAAAAAGCTAGATGAGGGAATTGAGCCTGAAGAGGTAGAATCTGAGGGAGTTGAAAGCAATGAGATAAAAGGGTCAGCTGTTGAACTAGAAAAAGAGATGGACAAATCTGATGAGATGGGTGATGAAAAGGGAGAGAAGAGAGAAAGTGGGCTGATCTTGAGCAAGAGTGATGTGTTCATGGATCAGGGCCAGCGCAATGACCCAGTCCGAGTCCCATTGGGCACAGTCACACGTGCACGAGCCAAGCTCTTCAAAGAATCCCTCCAAGCCCTTGTTCGAGTTGTCCAAGACCAACATGGAGCCCATAGAGATATTGAAGGCTTAGAAAGAAACAATCAAGTAACTTACACCTTGATCCAAGACCATGAAAAATCAAGTGGGCCTCTTTGTGAGCCGGCCGATTAGGGCCTTAGTCTCTGTTACTTATTTAGTTGGACTAGTTGCTTAGTAGAAGGCATGGGCCGGCCCATCTTGGAGTCAAGATGGCCGACTTCCCACTTAGGGTTTCTTTAGGGTTTTTCTTGTTACCTTTAGCCTATAAATAGGCTAGCTTTGTAAGGTTAAAGACACAAGTTGTATGAATAAAATTCTTAGTATTTTCGTTTTCTTCCTAAGAGAGAATTCGAGCCTTTAACTTGCTTTGGCAAGGGTTCTTGAGCAATCTTGCGTCCTGTCCTCGATTGTTCAGCCGACCGATTCGCCTGGAGTATTCACCTTCATCGGAGTGTCGTTCTACCGCTTTAAATAAAAAACGTGCCGTTCGTGTTGATTTAGAGTCCTGCAAATCAAACGTAGGACAACCTCGCTAGATCCTTGGGCTAACGTGCTACGTGTCTCGAAACGCGTTGATCGAGGAACGTATCAGTTGGCTTCAGAGCTTTGGTTGAGGTACCTTCCGTTATATCCGTTACATTTTAGCAACACTCTCCTCTATTTCCAACATTTCACGCTCCTACATTTTAGCAACAATCTCCTATATTTCCAACATTTGAGGAACACTCCCCTATATTCTCTCCTACATTTTGGAAACACTCTGCTTCATTTTTGGAACACACTCCTACATTTTATGAAGCTAAGTTTTCATTGAGATTCCATTCACACTAGCGCATCCATCAAATCTGTGCAAAACTTCCCTTCAAATTCCAGCCACTTAAACGTTGCAATCTTGGAGTACTTGGAGAGAAGTTGATTGAAAACTCATTGAGAAATTCCATTTCTTCAAGGGGAACAATCTGTGACTTGAGAAGTGTCGTGAGATCATTAGAGTGACATCCATATACACGAGTGCGAGTGGATACACGTAAGGGAGCGTGAAAGGCAATATCTTCGGTTTCGTTGCTAACTTTTTGCAGGTTCCCTCATACGTCATGGCGAATACAAGACGCATAAAGGCTAGCCCACACCATTGTCTTCCTGATCCTACGGGAGTCAAAGAAGTGGCATTACGTGGTGTAGATGAGCAATTGGACCTCGTCAAATCTCAGTTGCTTGGTTGGTTTTATACTCATTGTCGTGTCAAAGATAAAATCTGTAGCTCGGCCATTGATGGGAGTTGTGAAGTCAACCTTGCAAGTGCTATCATGGTTGAGAAATTAAATCTCCCAACCATTGATCATCTTCAACCGTACAAGTTGATGAGTACTCATGGTGATGTTTGGGTTACTAAACACACACTTGTACCTATTCAAATCGGCAAATATGTGAATGAAGTGTTGTGTGATGTAGTCCGAATTCAAGTGACACATGTGTTGTTGGGCAAGGCATGGATGTCGAGGCGAGAAGTTAAATATGACGGACATACTAATAAGTATTCCTTCTTATTTAATGGTCGTCATTTTGCACTTGTATCACTTACTTGTGACCAGCTTTGTATTGATCTAGCATACATGAAAAGGGAGCTTGAGCGTTATAGGATGGAGAAAAAGCTAGATGAGGGAATTGAGCCTGAAGAGGTAGAATCTGAGGGAGTTGAAAGCAATGAGATAAAAGGGTCAGCTGTTGAACTAGAAAAAGAGATGGACAAATCTGATGAGATGGGTGATGAAAAGGGAGAGAAGAGAGAAAGTGGGCTGATCTTGAGCAAGAGTGATGTGTTCATGGATCAGGGCCAGCGCAATGACCCAGTCCGAGTCCCATTGGGCACAGTCACACGTGCACGAGCCAAGCTCTTCAAAGAATCCCTCCAAGCCCTTGTTCGAGTTGTCCAAGACCAACATGGAGCCCATAGAGATATTGAAGGCTTAGAAAGAAACAATCAAGTAACTTACACCTTGATCCAAGACCATGAAAAATCAAGTGGGCCTCTTTGTGAGCCGGCCGATTAGGGCCTTAGTCTCTGTTACTTATTTAGTTGGACTAGTTGCTTAGTAGAAGGCATGGGCCGGCCCATCTTGGAGTCAAGATGGCCGACTTCCCACTTAGGGTTTCTTTAGGGTTTTTCTTGTTACCTTTAGCCTATAAATAGGCTAGCTTTGTAAGGTTAAAGACACAAGTTGTATGAATAAAATTCTTAGTATTTTCGTTTTCTTCCTAAGAGAGAATTCGAGCCTTTAACTTGCTTTGGCAAGGGTTCTTGAGCAATCTTGCGTCCTGTCCTCGATTGTTCAGCCGACCGATTCGCCTGGAGTATTCACCTTCATCGGAGTGTCGTTCTACCGCTTTAAATAAAAAACGTGCCGTTCGTGTTGATTTAGAGTCCTGCAATCCAAACGTAGGACAACCTCGCTAGATCCTTGGGCAAACGTGCTACGTGTCTCGAAACGCGTTGATCGAGGAACGTATCAGTTGGCTTCAGAGCTTTGGTTGAGGTACCTTCCGTTATATCCGTTACATTTTAGCAACACTCTCCTCTATTTCCAACATTTCACGCTCCTACATTTTAGCAACAATCTCCTATATTTCCAACATTTGAGGAACACTCCCCTATATTCTCTCCTACATTTTGGAAACACTCTGCTTCATTTTTGGAACACACTCCTACATTTTATGAAGCTAAGCTTTCATTGAGATTCCATTCACACTAGCGCATCCATCAAATCTGTGCAAAACTTCCCTTCAAATTCCAGCCACTTAAACGTTGCAATCTTGGAGTACTTGGAGAGAAGTTGATTGAAAACTCATTGAGAAATTCCATTTCTTCAAGGGGAACAATCTGTGACTTGAGAAGTGTCGTGAGATCATTAGAGTGACATCCATATACACGAGTGCGAGTGGATACACGTAAGGGAGCGTGAAAGGCAATATCTTCGGTTTCGTTGCTAACTTTTTGCAGGTTCCCTCATACGTCATGGCGAATACAAGACGCATAAAGGCTAGCCCACACCATTGTCTTCCTGATCCTACGGGAGTCAAAGAAGTGGCATTACGTGGTGTAGATGAGCAATTGGACCTCGTCAAATCTCAGTTGCTTGGTTGGTTTTATACTCATTGTCGTGTCAAAGATAAAATCTGTAGCTCGGCCATTGATGGGAGTTGTGAAGTCAACCTTGCAAGTGCTATCATGGTTGAGAAATTAAATCTCCCAACCATTGATCATCTTCAACCGTACAAGTTGATGAGTACTCATGGTGATGTTTGGGTTACTAAACACACACTTGTACCTATTCAAATCGGCAAATATGTGAATGAAGTGTTGTGTGATGTAGTCCGAATTCAAGTGACACATGTGTTGTTGGGCAAGGCATGGATGTCGAGGCGAGAAGTTAAATATGACGGACATACTAATAAGTATTCCTTCTTATTTAATGGTCGTCATTTTGCACTTGTATCACTTACTTGTGACCAGCTTTGTATTGATCTAGCATACATGAAAAGGGAGCTTGAGCGTTATAGGATGGAGAAAAAGCTAGATGAGGGAATTGAGCCTGAAGAGGTAGAATCTGAGGGAGTTGAAAGCAATGAGATAAAAGGGTCAGCTGTTGAACTAGAAAAAGAGATGGACAAATCTGATGAGATGGGTGATGAAAAGGGAGAGAAGAGAGAAAGTGGGCTGATCTTGAGCAAGAGTGATGTGTTCATGGATCAGGGCCAGCGCAATGACCCAGTCCGAGTCCCATTGGGCACAGTCACACGTGCACGAGCCAAGCTCTTCAAAGAATCCCTCCAAGCCCTTGTTCGAGTTGTCCAAGACCAACATGGAGCCCATAGAGATATTGAAGGCTTAGAAAGAAACAATCAAGTAACTTACACCTTGATCCAAGACCATGAAAAATCAAGTGGGCCTCTTTGTGAGCCGGCCGATTAGGGCCTTAGTCTCTGTTACTTATTTAGTTGGACTAGTTGCTTAGTAGAAGGCATGGGCCGGCCCATCTTGGAGTCAAGATGGCCGACTTCCCACTTAGGGTTTCTTTAGGGTTTTTCTTGTTACCTTTAGCCTATAAATAGGCTAGCTTTGTAAGGTTAAAGACACAAGTTGTATGAATAAAATTCTTAGTATTTTCGTTTTCTTCCTAAGAGAGAATTCGAGCCTTTAACTTGCTTTGGCAAGGGTTCTTGAGCAATCTTGCGTCCTGTCCTCGATTGTTCAGCCGACCGATTCGCCTGGAGTATTCACCTTCATCGGAGTGTCGTTCTACCGCTTTAAATAAAAAACGTGCCGTTCGTGTTGATTTAGAGTCCTGCAATCCAAACGTAGGACAACCTCGCTAGATCCTTGGGCAAACGTGCTACGTGTCTCGAAACGCGTTGATCGAGGAACGTATCAGTTGGCTTCAGAGCTTTGGTTGAGGTACCTTCCGTTATATCCGTTACATTTTAGCAACACTCTCCTCTATTTCCAACATTTCACGCTCCTACATTTTAGCAACAATCTCCTATATTTCCAACATTTGAGGAACACTCCCCTATATTCTCTCCTACATTTTGGAAACACTCTGCTTCATTTTTGGAACACACTCCTACATTTTATGAAGCTAAGCTTTCATTGAGATTCCATTCACACTAGCGCATCCATCAAATCTGTGCAAAACTTCCCTTCAAATTCCAGCCACTTAAACGTTGCAATCTTGGAGTACTTGGAGAGAAGTTGATTGAAAACTCATTGAGAAATTCCATTTCTTCAAGGGGAACAATCTGTGACTTGAGAAGTGTCGTGAGATCATTAGAGTGACATCCATATACACGAGTGCGAGTGGATACACGTAAGGGAGCGTGAAAGGCAATATCTTCGGTTTCGTTGCTAACTTTTTGCAGGTTCCCTCATACGTCATGGCGAATACAAGACGCATAAAGGCTAGCCCACACCATTGTCTTCCTGATCCTACGGGAGTCAAAGAAGTGGCATTACGTGGTGTAGATGAGCAATTGGACCTCGTCAAATCTCAGTTGCTTGGTTGGTTTTATACTCATTGTCGTGTCAAAGATAAAATCTGTAGCTCGGCCATTGATGGGAGTTGTGAAGTCAACCTTGCAAGTGCTATCATGGTTGAGAAATTAAATCTCCCAACCATTGATCATCTTCAACCGTACAAGTTGATGAGTACTCATGGTGATGTTTGGGTTACTAAACACACACTTGTACCTATTCAAATCGGCAAATATGTGAATGAAGTGTTGTGTGATGTAGTCCGAATTCAAGTGACACATGTGTTGTTGGGCAAGGCATGGATGTCGAGGCGAGAAGTTAAATATGACGGACATACTAATAAGTATTCCTTCTTATTTAATGGTCGTCATTTTGCACTTGTATCACTTACTTGTGACCAGCTTTGTATTGATCTAGCATACATGAAAAGGGAGCTTGAGCGTTATAGGATGGAGAAAAAGCTAGATGAGGGAATTGAGCCTGAAGAGGTAGAATCTGAGGGAGTTGAAAGCAATGAGATAAAAGGGTCAGCTGTTGAACTAGAAAAAGAGATGGACAAATCTGATGAGATGGGTGATGAAAAGGGAGAGAAGAGAGAAAGTGGGCTGATCTTGAGCAAGAGTGATGTGTTCATGGATCAGGGCCAGCGCAATGACCCAGTCCGAGTCCCATTGGGCACAGTCACACGTGCACGAGCCAAGCTCTTCAAAGAATCCCTCCAAGCCCTTGTTCGAGTTGTCCAAGACCAACATGGAGCCCATAGAGATATTGAAGGCTTAGAAAGAAACAATCAAGTAACTTACACCTTGATCCAAGACCATGAAAAATCAAGTGGGCCTCTTTGTGAGCCGGCCGATTAGGGCCTTAGTCTCTGTTACTTATTTAGTTGGACTAGTTGCTTAGTAGAAGGCATGGGCCGGCCCATCTTGGAGTCAAGATGGCCGACTTCCCACTTAGGGTTTCTTTAGGGTTTTTCTTGTTACCTTTAGCCTATAAATAGGCTAGCTTTGTAAGGTTAAAGACACAAGTTGTATGAATAAAATTCTTAGTATTTTCGTTTTCTTCCTAAGAGAGAATTCGAGCCTTTAACTTGCTTTGGCAAGGGTTCTTGAGCAATCTTGCGTCCTGTCCTCGATTGTTCAGCCGACCGATTCGCCTGGAGTATTCACCTTCATCGGAGTGTCGTTCTACCGCTTTAAATAAAAAACGTGCCGTTCGTGTTGATTTAGAGTCCTGCAATCCAAACGTAGGACAACCTCGCTAGATCCTTGGGCAAACGTGCTACGTGTCTCGAAACGCGTTGATCGAGGAACGTATCAGTTGGCTTCAGAGCTTTGGTTGAGGTACCTTCCGTTATATCCGTTACATTTTAGCAACACTCTCCTCTATTTCCAACATTTCACGCTCCTACATTTTAGCAACAATCTCCTATATTTCCAACATTTGAGGAACACTCCCCTATATTCTCTCCTACATTTTGGAAACACTCTGCTTCATTTTTGGAACACACTCCTACATTTTATGAAGCTAAGCTTTCATTGAGATTCCATTCACACTAGCGCATCCATCAAATCTGTGCAAAACTTCCCTTCAAATTCCAGCCACTTAAACGTTGCAATCTTGGAGTACTTGGAGAGAAGTTGATTGAAAACTCATTGAGAAATTCCATTTCTTCAAGGGGAACAATCTGTGACTTGAGAAGTGTCGTGAGATCATTAGAGTGACATCCATATACACGAGTGCGAGTGGATACACGTAAGGGAGCGTGAAAGGCAATATCTTCGGTTTCGTTGCTAACTTTTTGCAGGTTCCCTCATACGTCATGGCGAATACAAGACGCATAAAGGCTAGCCCACACCATTGTCTTCCTGATCCTACGGGAGTCAAAGAAGTGGCATTACGTGGTGTAGATGAGCAATTGGACCTCGTCAAATCTCAGTTGCTTGGTTGGTTTTATACTCATTGTCGTGTCAAAGATAAAATCTGTAGCTCGGCCATTGATGGGAGTTGTGAAGTCAACCTTGCAAGTGCTATCATGGTTGAGAAATTAAATCTCCCAACCATTGATCATCTTCAACCGTACAAGTTGATGAGTACTCATGGTGATGTTTGGGTTACTAAACACACACTTGTACCTATTCAAATCGGCAAATATGTGAATGAAGTGTTGTGTGATGTAGTCCGAATTCAAGTGACACATGTGTTGTTGGGCAAGGCATGGATGTCGAGGCGAGAAGTTAAATATGACGGACATACTAATAAGTATTCCTTCTTATTTAATGGTCGTCATTTTGCACTTGTATCACTTACTTGTGACCAGCTTTGTATTGATCTAGCATACATGAAAAGGGAGCTTGAGCGTTATAGGATGGAGAAAAAGCTAGATGAGGGAATTGAGCCTGAAGAGGTAGAATCTGAGGGAGTTGAAAGCAATGAGATAAAAGGGTCAGCTGTTGAACTAGAAAAAGAGATGGACAAATCTGATGAGATGGGTGATGAAAAGGGAGAGAAGAGAGAAAGTGGGCTGATCTTGAGCAAGAGTGATGTGTTCATGGATCAGGGCCAGCGCAATGACCCAGTCCGAGTCCCATTGGGCACAGTCACACGTGCACGAGCCAAGCTCTTCAAAGAATCCCTCCAAGCCCTTGTTCGAGTTGTCCAAGACCAACATGGAGCCCATAGAGATATTGAAGGCTTAGAAAGAAACAATCAAGTAACTTACACCTTGATCCAAGACCATGAAAAATCAAGTGGGCCTCTTTGTGAGCCGGCCGATTAGGGCCTTAGTCTCTGTTACTTATTTAGTTGGACTAGTTGCTTAGTAGAAGGCATGGGCCGGCCCATCTTGGAGTCAAGATGGCCGACTTCCCACTTAGGGTTTCTTTAGGGTTTTTCTTGTTACCTTTAGCCTATAAATAGGCTAGCTTTGTAAGGTTAAAGACACAAGTTGTATGAATAAAATTCTTAGTATTTTCGTTTTCTTCCTAAGAGAGAATTCGAGCCTTTAACTTGCTTTGGCAAGGGTTCTTGAGCAATCTTGCGTCCTGTCCTCGATTGTTCAGCCGACCGATTCGCCTGGAGTATTCACCTTCATCGGAGTGTCGTTCTACCGCTTTAAATAAAAAACGTGCCGTTCGTGTTGATTTAGAGTCCTGCAAATCAAACGTAGGACAACCTCGCTAGATCCTTGGGCTAACGTGCTACGTGTCTCGAAACGCGTTGATCGAGGAACGTATCAGTTGGCTTCAGAGCTTTGGTTGAGGTACCTTCCGTTATATCCGTTACATTTTAGCAACACTCTCCTCTATTTCCAACATTTCACGCTCCTACATTTTAGCAACAATCTCCTATATTTCCAACATTTGAGGAACACTCCCCTATATTCTCTCCTACATTTTGGAAACACTCTGCTTCATTTTTGGAACACACTCCTACATTTTATGAAGCTAAGTTTTCATTGAGATTCCATTCACACTAGCGCATCCATCAAATCTGTGCAAAACTTCCCTTCAAATTCCAGCCACTTAAACGTTGCAATCTTGGAGTACTTGGAGAGAAGTTGATTGAAAACTCATTGAGAAATTCCATTTCTTCAAGGGGAACAATCTGTGACTTGAGAAGTGTCGTGAGATCATTAGAGTGACATCCATATACACGAGTGCGAGTGGATACACGTAAGGGAGCGTGAAAGGCAATATCTTCGGTTTCGTTGCTAACTTTTTGCAGGTTCCCTCATACGTCATGGCGAATACAAGACGCATAAAGGCTAGCCCACACCATTGTCTTCCTGATCCTACGGGAGTCAAAGAAGTGGCATTACGTGGTGTAGATGAGCAATTGGACCTCGTCAAATCTCAGTTGCTTGGTTGGTTTTATACTCATTGTCGTGTCAAAGATAAAATCTGTAGCTCGGCCATTGATGGGAGTTGTGAAGTCAACCTTGCAAGTGCTATCATGGTTGAGAAATTAAATCTCCCAACCATTGATCATCTTCAACCGTACAAGTTGATGAGTACTCATGGTGATGTTTGGGTTACTAAACACACACTTGTACCTATTCAAATCGGCAAATATGTGAATGAAGTGTTGTGTGATGTAGTCCGAATTCAAGTGACACATGTGTTGTTGGGCAAGGCATGGATGTCGAGGCGAGAAGTTAAATATGACGGACATACTAATAAGTATTCCTTCTTATTTAATGGTCGTCATTTTGCACTTGTATCACTTACTTGTGACCAGCTTTGTATTGATCTAGCATACATGAAAAGGGAGCTTGAGCGTTATAGGATGGAGAAAAAGCTAGATGAGGGAATTGAGCCTGAAGAGGTAGAATCTGAGGGAGTTGAAAGCAATGAGATAAAAGGGTCAGCTGTTGAACTAGAAAAAGAGATGGACAAATCTGATGAGATGGGTGATGAAAAGGGAGAGAAGAGAGAAAGTGGGCTGATCTTGAGCAAGAGTGATGTGTTCATGGATCAGGGCCAGCGCAATGACCCAGTCCGAGTCCCATTGGGCACAGTCACACGTGCACGAGCCAAGCTCTTCAAAGAATCCCTCCAAGCCCTTGTTCGAGTTGTCCAAGACCAACATGGAGCCCATAGAGATATTGAAGGCTTAGAAAGAAACAATCAAGTAACTTACACCTTGATCCAAGACCATGAAAAATCAAGTGGGCCTCTTTGTGAGCCGGCCGATTAGGGCCTTAGTCTCTGTTACTTATTTAGTTGGACTAGTTGCTTAGTAGAAGGCATGGGCCGGCCCATCTTGGAGTCAAGATGGCCGACTTCCCACTTAGGGTTTCTTTAGGGTTTTTCTTGTTACCTTTAGCCTATAAATAGGCTAGCTTTGTAAGGTTAAAGACACAAGTTGTATGAATAAAATTCTTAGTATTTTCGTTTTCTTCCTAAGAGAGAATTCGAGCCTTTAACTTGCTTTGGCAAGGGTTCTTGAGCAATCTTGCGTCCTGTCCTCGATTGTTCAGCCGACCGATTCGCCTGGAGTATTCACCTTCATCGGAGTGTCGTTCTACCGCTTTAAATAAAAAACGTGCCGTTCGTGTTGATTTAGAGTCCTGCAATCCAAACGTAGGACAACCTCGCTAGATCCTTGGGCAAACGTGCTACGTGTCTCGAAACGCGTTGATCGAGGAACGTATCAGTTGGCTTCAGAGCTTTGGTTGAGGTACCTTCCGTTATATCCGTTACATTTTAGCAACACTCTCCTCTATTTCCAACATTTCACGCTCCTACATTTTAGCAACAATCTCCTATATTTCCAACATTTGAGGAACACTCCCCTATATTCTCTCCTACATTTTGGAAACACTCTGCTTCATTTTTGGAACACACTCCTACATTTTATGAAGCTAAGCTTTCATTGAGATTCCATTCACACTAGCGCATCCATCAAATCTGTGCAAAACTTCCCTTCAAATTCCAGCCACTTAAACGTTGCAATCTTGGAGTACTTGGAGAGAAGTTGATTGAAAACTCATTGAGAAATTCCATTTCTTCAAGGGGAACAATCTGTGACTTGAGAAGTGTCGTGAGATCATTAGAGTGACATCCATATACACGAGTGCGAGTGGATACACGTAAGGGAGCGTGAAAGGCAATATCTTCGGTTTCGTTGCTAACTTTTTGCAGGTTCCCTCATACGTCATGGCGAATACAAGACGCATAAAGGCTAGCCCACACCATTGTCTTCCTGATCCTACGGGAGTCAAAGAAGTGGCATTACGTGGTGTAGATGAGCAATTGGACCTCGTCAAATCTCAGTTGCTTGGTTGGTTTTATACTCATTGTCGTGTCAAAGATAAAATCTGTAGCTCGGCCATTGATGGGAGTTGTGAAGTCAACCTTGCAAGTGCTATCATGGTTGAGAAATTAAATCTCCCAACCATTGATCATCTTCAACCGTACAAGTTGATGAGTACTCATGGTGATGTTTGGGTTACTAAACACACACTTGTACCTATTCAAATCGGCAAATATGTGAATGAAGTGTTGTGTGATGTAGTCCGAATTCAAGTGACACATGTGTTGTTGGGCAAGGCATGGATGTCGAGGCGAGAAGTTAAATATGACGGACATACTAATAAGTATTCCTTCTTATTTAATGGTCGTCATTTTGCACTTGTATCACTTACTTGTGACCAGCTTTGTATTGATCTAGCATACATGAAAAGGGAGCTTGAGCGTTATAGGATGGAGAAAAAGCTAGATGAGGGAATTGAGCCTGAAGAGGTAGAATCTGAGGGAGTTGAAAGCAATGAGATAAAAGGGTCAGCTGTTGAACTAGAAAAAGAGATGGACAAATCTGATGAGATGGGTGATGAAAAGGGAGAGAAGAGAGAAAGTGGGCTGATCTTGAGCAAGAGTGATGTGTTCATGGATCAGGGCCAGCGCAATGACCCAGTCCGAGTCCCATTGGGCACAGTCACACGTGCACGAGCCAAGCTCTTCAAAGAATCCCTCCAAGCCCTTGTTCGAGTTGTCCAAGACCAACATGGAGCCCATAGAGATATTGAAGGCTTAGAAAGAAACAATCAAGTAACTTACACCTTGATCCAAGACCATGAAAAATCAAGTGGGCCTCTTTGTGAGCCGGCCGATTAGGGCCTTAGTCTCTGTTACTTATTTAGTTGGACTAGTTGCTTAGTAGAAGGCATGGGCCGGCCCATCTTGGAGTCAAGATGGCCGACTTCCCACTTAGGGTTTCTTTAGGGTTTTTCTTGTTACCTTTAGCCTATAAATAGGCTAGCTTTGTAAGGTTAAAGACACAAGTTGTATGAATAAAATTCTTAGTATTTTCGTTTTCTTCCTAAGAGAGAATTCGAGCCTTTAACTTGCTTTGGCAAGGGTTCTTGAGCAATCTTGCGTCCTGTCCTCGATTGTTCAGCCGACCGATTCGCCTGGAGTATTCACCTTCATCGGAGTGTCGTTCTACCGCTTTAAATAAAAAACGTGCCGTTCGTGTTGATTTAGAGTCCTGCAATCCAAACGTAGGACAACCTCGCTAGATCCTTGGGCAAACGTGCTACGTGTCTCGAAACGCGTTGATCGAGGAACGTATCAGTTGGCTTCAGAGCTTTGGTTGAGGTACCTTCCGTTATATCCGTTACATTTTAGCAACACTCTCCTCTATTTCCAACATTTCACGCTCCTACATTTTAGCAACAATCTCCTATATTTCCAACATTTGAGGAACACTCCCCTATATTCTCTCCTACATTTTGGAAACACTCTGCTTCATTTTTGGAACACACTCCTACATTTTATGAAGCTAAGCTTTCATTGAGATTCCATTCACACTAGCGCATCCATCAAATCTGTCCAAAACTTCCCTTCAAATTCCAGCCACTTAAACGTTGCAATCTTGGAGTACTTGGAGAGAAGTTGATTGAAAACTCATTGAGAAATTCCATTTCTTCAAGGGGAACAATCTGTGACTTGAGAAGTGTCGTGAGATCATTAGAGTGACATCCATATACACGAGTGCGAGTGGATACACGTAAGGGAGCGTGAAAGGCAATATCTTCGGTTTCGTTGCTAACTTTTTGCAGGTTCCCTCATACGTCATGGCGAATACAAGACGCATAAAGGCTAGCCCACACCATTGTCTTCCTGATCCTACGGGAGTCAAAGAAGTGGCATTACGTGGTGTAGATGAGCAATTGGACCTCGTCAAATCTCAGTTGCTTGGTTGGTTTTATACTCATCGTCGTGTCAAAGATAAAATCTGTAGCTCGGCCATTGATGGGAGTTGTGAAGTCAACCTTGCAAGTGCTATCATGGTTGAGAAATTAAATCTCCCAACCATTGATCATCTTCAACCGTACAAGTTGATGAGTACTCATGGTGATGTTTGGGTTACTAAACACACACTTGTACCTATTCAAATCGGCAAATATGTGAATGAAGTGTTGTGTGATGTAGTCCGAATTCAAGTGACACATGTGTTGTTGGGCAAGGCATGGATGTCGAGGCGAGAAGTTAAATATGACGGACATACTAATAAGTATTCCTTCTTATTTAATGGTCGTCATTTTGCACTTGTATCACTTACTTGTGACCAGCTTTGTATTGATCTAGCATACATGAAAAGGGAGCTTGAGCGTTATAGGATGGAGAAAAAGCTAGATGAGGGAATTGAGCCTGAAGAGGTAGAATCTGAGGGAGTTGAAAGCAATGAGATAAAAGGGTCAGCTGTTGAACTAGAAAAAGAGATGGACAAATCTGATGAGATGGGTGATGAAAAGGGAGAGAAGAGAGAAAGTGGGCTGATCTTGAGCAAGAGTGATGTGTTCATGGATCAGGGCCAGCGCAATGACCCAGTCCGAGTCCCATTGGGCACAGTCACACGTGCACGAGCCAAGCTCTTCAAAGAATCCCTCCAAGCCCTTGTTCGAGTTGTCCAAGACCAACATGGAGCCCATAGAGATATTGAAGGCTTAGAAAGAAACAATCAAGTAACTTACACCTTGATCCAAGACCATGAAAAATCAAGTGGGCCTCTTTGTGAGCCGGCCGATTAGGGCCTTAGTCTCTGTTACTTATTTAGTTGGACTAGTTGCTTAGTAGAAGGCATGGGCCGGCCCATCTTGGAGTCAAGATGGCCGACTTCCCACTTAGGGTTTCTTTAGGGTTTTTCTTGTTACCTTTAGCCTATAAATAGGCTAGCTTTGTAAGGTTAAAGACACAAGTTGTATGAATAAAATTCTTAGTATTTTCGTTTTCTTCCTAAGAGAGAATTCGAGCCTTTAACTTGCTTTGGCAAGGGTTCTTGAGCAATCTTGCGTCCTGTCCTCGATTGTTCAGCCGACCGATTCGCCTGGAGTATTCACCTTCATCGGAGTGTCGTTCTACCGCTTTAAATAAAAAACGTGCCGTTCGTGTTGATTTAGAGTCCTGCAAATCAAACGTAGGACAACCTCGCTAGATCCTTGGGCTAACGTGCTACGTGTCTCGAAACGCGTTGATCGAGGAACGTATCAGTTGGCTTCAGAGCTTTGGTTGAGGTACCTTCCGTTATATCCGTTACATTTTAGCAACACTCTCCTCTATTTCCAACATTTCACGCTCCTACATTTTAGCAACAATCTCCTATATTTCCAACATTTGAGGAACACTCCCCTATATTCTCTCCTACATTTTGGAAACACTCTGCTTCATTTTTGGAACACACTCCTACATTTTATGAAGCTAAGTTTTCATTGAGATTCCATTCACACTAGCGCATCCATCAAATCTGTGCAAAACTTCCCTTCAAATTCCAGCCACTTAAACGTTGCAATCTTGGAGTACTTGGAGAGAAGTTGATTGAAAACTCATTGAGAAATTCCATTTCTTCAAGGGGAACAATCTGTGACTTGAGAAGTGTCGTGAGATCATTAGAGTGACATCCATATACACGAGTGCGAGTGGATACACGTAAGGGAGCGTGAAAGGCAATATCTTCGGTTTCGTTGCTAACTTTTTGCAGGTTCCCTCATACGTCATGGCGAATACAAGACGCATAAAGGCTAGCCCACACCATTGTCTTCCTGATCCTACGGGAGTCAAAGAAGTGGCATTACGTGGTGTAGATGAGCAATTGGACCTCGTCAAATCTCAGTTGCTTGGTTGGTTTTATACTCATTGTCGTGTCAAAGATAAAATCTGTAGCTCGGCCATTGATGGGAGTTGTGAAGTCAACCTTGCAAGTGCTATCATGGTTGAGAAATTAAATCTCCCAACCATTGATCATCTTCAACCGTACAAGTTGATGAGTACTCATGGTGATGTTTGGGTTACTAAACACACACTTGTACCTATTCAAATCGGCAAATATGTGAATGAAGTGTTGTGTGATGTAGTCCGAATTCAAGTGACACATGTGTTGTTGGGCAAGGCATGGATGTCGAGGCGAGAAGTTAAATATGACGGACATACTAATAAGTATTCCTTCTTATTTAATGGTCGTCATTTTGCACTTGTATCACTTACTTGTGACCAGCTTTGTATTGATCTAGCATACATGAAAAGGGAGCTTGAGCGTTATAGGATGGAGAAAAAGCTAGATGAGGGAATTGAGCCTGAAGAGGTAGAATCTGAGGGAGTTGAAAGCAATGAGATAAAAGGGTCAGCTGTTGAACTAGAAAAAGAGATGGACAAATCTGATGAGATGGGTGATGAAAAGGGAGAGAAGAGAGAAAGTGGGCTGATCTTGAGCAAGAGTGATGTGTTCATGGATCAGGGCCAGCGCAATGACCCAGTCCGAGTCCCATTGGGCACAGTCACACGTGCACGAGCCAAGCTCTTCAAAGAATCCCTCCAAGCCCTTGTTCGAGTTGTCCAAGACCAACATGGAGCCCATAGAGATATTGAAGGCTTAGAAAGAAACAATCAAGTAACTTACACCTTGATCCAAGACCATGAAAAATCAAGTGGGCCTCTTTGTGAGCCGGCCGATTAGGGCCTTAGTCTCTGTTACTTATTTAGTTGGACTAGTTGCTTAGTAGAAGGCATGGGCCGGCCCATCTTGGAGTCAAGATGGCCGACTTCCCACTTAGGGTTTCTTTAGGGTTTTTCTTGTTACCTTTAGCCTATAAATAGGCTAGCTTTGTAAGGTTAAAGACACAAGTTGTATGAATAAAATTCTTAGTATTTTCGTTTTCTTCCTAAGAGAGAATTCGAGCCTTTAACTTGCTTTGGCAAGGGTTCTTGAGCAATCTTGCGTCCTGTCCTCGATTGTTCAGCCGACCGATTCGCCTGGAGTATTCACCTTCATCGGAGTGTCGTTCTACCGCTTTAAATAAAAAACGTGCCGTTCGTGTTGATTTAGAGTCCTGCAATCCAAACGTAGGACAACCTCGCTAGATCCTTGGGCAAACGTGCTACGTGTCTCGAAACGCGTTGATCGAGGAACGTATCAGTTGGCTTCAGAGCTTTGGTTGAGGTACCTTCCGTTATATCCGTTACATTTTAGCAACACTCTCCTCTATTTCCAACATTTCACGCTCCTACATTTTAGCAACAATCTCCTATATTTCCAACATTTGAGGAACACTCCCCTATATTCTCTCCTACATTTTGGAAACACTCTGCTTCATTTTTGGAACACACTCCTACATTTTATGAAGCTAAGCTTTCATTGAGATTCCATTCACACTAGCGCATCCATCAAATCTGTGCAAAACTTCCCTTCAAATTCCAGCCACTTAAACGTTGCAATCTTGGAGTACTTGGAGAGAAGTTGATTGAAAACTCATTGAGAAATTCCATTTCTTCAAGGGGAACAATCTGTGACTTGAGAAGTGTCGTGAGATCATTAGAGTGACATCCATATACACGAGTGCGAGTGGATACACGTAAGGGAGCGTGAAAGGCAATATCTTCGGTTTCGTTGCTAACTTTTTGCAGGTTCCCTCATACGTCATGGCGAATACAAGACGCATAAAGGCTAGCCCACACCATTGTCTTCCTGATCCTACGGGAGTCAAAGAAGTGGCATTACGTGGTGTAGATGAGCAATTGGACCTCGTCAAATCTCAGTTGCTTGGTTGGTTTTATACTCATTGTCGTGTCAAAGATAAAATCTGTAGCTCGGCCATTGATGGGAGTTGTGAAGTCAACCTTGCAAGTGCTATCATGGTTGAGAAATTAAATCTCCCAACCATTGATCATCTTCAACCGTACAAGTTGATGAGTACTCATGGTGATGTTTGGGTTACTAAACACACACTTGTACCTATTCAAATCGGCAAATATGTGAATGAAGTGTTGTGTGATGTAGTCCGAATTCAAGTGACACATGTGTTGTTGGGCAAGGCATGGATGTCGAGGCGAGAAGTTAAATATGACGGACATACTAATAAGTATTCCTTCTTATTTAATGGTCGTCATTTTGCACTTGTATCACTTACTTGTGACCAGCTTTGTATTGATCTAGCATACATGAAAAGGGAGCTTGAGCGTTATAGGATGGAGAAAAAGCAAGATGAGGGAATTGAGCCTGAAGAGGTAGAATCTGAGGGAGTTGAAAGCAATGAGATAAAAGGGTCAGCTGTTGAACTAGAAAAAGAGATGGACAAATCTGATGAGATGGGTGATGAAAAGGGAGAGAAGAGAGAAAGTGGGCTGATCTTGAGCAAGAGTGATGTGTTCATGGATCAGGGCCAGCGCAATGACCCAGTCCGAGTCCCATTGGGCACAGTCACACGTGCACGAGCCAAGCTCTTCAAAGAATCCCTCCAAGCCCTTGTTCGAGTTGTCCAAGACCAACATGGAGCCCATAGAGATATTGAAGGCTTAGAAAGAAACAATCAAGTAACTTACACCTTGATCCAAGACCATGAAAAATCAAGTGGGCCTCTTTGTGAGCCGGCCGATTAGGGCCTTAGTCCCTGTTACTTATTTAGTTGGACTAGTTGCTTAGTAGAAGGCATGGGCCGGCCCATCTTGGAGTCAAGATGGCCGACTTCCCACTTAGGGTTTCTTTAGGGTTTTTCTTGTTACCTTTAGCCTATAAATAGGCTAGATTTGTAAGGTTAAAGACACAAGTTGTATGAATAAAATTCTTAGTATTTTCGTTTTCTTCCTAAGAGAGAATTCGAGCCTTTAACTTGCTTTGGCAAGGGTTCTTGAGCAATCTTGCGTCCTGTCCTCGATTGTTCAGCCGACCGATTCGCCTGGAGTATTCACCTTCATCGGAGTGTCGTTCTACCGCTTTAAATAAAAAACGTGCCGTTCGTGTTGATTTAGAGTCCTGCAATCCAAACGTAGGACAACCTCGCTAGATCCTTGGGCAAACGTGCTACGTGTCTCGAAACGCGTTGATCGAGGAACGTATCAGTTGGCTTCAGAGCTTTGGTTGAGGTACCTTCCGTTATATCCGTTACATTTTAGCAACACTCTCCTCTATTTCCAACATTTCACGCTCCTACATTTTAGCAACAATCTCCTATATTTCCAACATTTGAGGAACACTCCCCTATATTCTCTCCTACATTTTGGAAACACTCTGCTTCATTTTTGGAACACACTCCTACATTTTATGAAGCTAAGCTTTCATTGAGATTCCATTCACACTAGCGCATCCATCAAATCTGTGCAAAACTTCCCTTCAAATTCCAGCCACTTAAACGTTGCAATCTTGGAGTACTTGGAGAGAAGTTGATTGAAAACTCATTGAGAAATTCCATTTCTTCAAGGGGAACAATCTGTGACTTGAGAAGTGTCGTGAGATCATTAGAGTGACATCCATATACACGAGTGCGAGTGGATACACGTAAGGGAGCGTGAAAGGCAATATCTTCGGTTTCGTTGCTAACTTTTTGCAGGTTCCCTCATACGTCATGGCGAATACAAGACGCATAAAGGCTAGCCCACACCATTGTCTTCCTGATCCTACGGGAGTCAAAGAAGTGGCATTACGTGGTGTAGATGAGCAATTGGACCTCGTCAAATCTCAGTTGCTTGGTTGGTTTTATACTCATTGTCGTGTCAAAGATAAAATCTGTAGCTCGGCCATTGATGGGAGTTGTGAAGTCAACCTTGCAAGTGCTATCATGGTTGAGAAATTAAATCTCCCAACCATTGATCATCTTCAACCGTACAAGTTGATGAGTACTCATGGTGATGTTTGGGTTACTAAACACACACTTGTACCTATTCAAATCGGCAAATATGTGAATGAAGTGTTGTGTGATGTAGTCCGAATTCAAGTGACACATGTGTTGTTGGGCAAGGCATGGATGTCGAGGCGAGAAGTTAAATATGACGGACATACTAATAAGTATTCCTTCTTATTTAATGGTCGTCATTTTGCACTTGTATCACTTACTTGTGACCAGCTTTGTATTGATCTAGCATACATGAAAAGGGAGCTTGAGCGTTATAGGATGGAGAAAAAGCAAGATGAGGGAATTGAGCCTGAAGAGGTAGAATCTGAGGGAGTTGAAAGCAATGAGATAAAAGGGTCAGCTGTTGAACTAGAAAAAGAGATGGACAAATCTGATGAGATGGGTGATGAAAAGGGAGAGAAGAGAGAAAGTGGGCTGATCTTGAGCAAGAGTGATGTGTTCATGGATCAGGGCCAGCGCAATGACCCAGTCCGAGTCCCATTGGGCACAGTCACACGTGCACGAGCCAAGCTCTTCAAAGAATCCCTCCAAGCCCTTGTTCGAGTTGTCCAAGACCAACATGGAGCCCATAGAGATATTGAAGGCTTAGAAAGAAACAATCAAGTAACTTACACCTTGATCCAAGACCATGAAAAATCAAGTGGGCCTCTTTGTGAGCCGGCCGATTAGGGCCTTAGTCTCTGTTACTTATTTAGTTGGACTAGTTGCTTAGTAGAAGGCATGGGCCGGCCCATCTTGGAGTCAAGATGGCCGACTTCCCACTTAGGGTTTCTTTAGGGTTTTTCTTGTTACCTTTAGCCTATAAATAGGCTAGCTTTGTAAGGTTAAAGACACAAGTTGTATGAATAAAATTCTTAGTATTTTCGTTTTCTTCCTAAGAGAGAATTCGAGCCTTTAACTTGCTTTGGCAAGGGTTCTTGAGCAATCTTGCGTCCTGTCCTCGATTGTTCAGCCGACCGATTCGCCTGGAGTATTCACCTTCATCGGAGTGTCGTTCTACCGCTTTAAATAAAAAACGTGCCGTTCGTGTTGATTTAGAGTCCTGCAAATCAAACGTAGGACAACCTCGCTAGATCCTTGGGCTAACGTGCTACGTGTCTCGAAACGCGTTGATCGAGGAACGTATCAGTTGGCTTCAGAGCTTTGGTTGAGGTACCTTCCGTTATATCCGTTACATTTTAGCAACACTCTCCTCTATTTCCAACATTTCACGCTCCTACATTTTAGCAACAATCTCCTATATTTCCAACATTTGAGGAACACTCCCCTATATTCTCTCCTACATTTTGGAAACACTCTGCTTCATTTTTGGAACACACTCCTACATTTTATGAAGCTAAGTTTTCATTGAGATTCCATTCACACTAGCGCATCCATCAAATCTGTGCAAAACTTCCCTTCAAATTCCAGCCACTTAAACGTTGCAATCTTGGAGTACTTGGAGAGAAGTTGATTGAAAACTCATTGAGAAATTCCATTTCTTCAAGGGGAACAATCTGTGACTTGAGAAGTGTCGTGAGATCATTAGAGTGACATCCATATACACGAGTGCGAGTGGATACACGTAAGGGAGCGTGAAAGGCAATATCTTCGGTTTCGTTGCTAACTTTTTGCAGGTTCCCTCATACGTCATGGCGAATACAAGACGCATAAAGGCTAGCCCACACCATTGTCTTCCTGATCCTACGGGAGTCAAAGAAGTGGCATTACGTGGTGTAGATGAGCAATTGGACCTCGTCAAATCTCAGTTGCTTGGTTGGTTTTATACTCATTGTCGTGTCAAAGATAAAATCTGTAGCTCGGCCATTGATGGGAGTTGTGAAGTCAACCTTGCAAGTGCTATCATGGTTGAGAAATTAAATCTCCCAACCATTGATCATCTTCAACCGTACAAGTTGATGAGTACTCATGGTGATGTTTGGGTTACTAAACACACACTTGTACCTATTCAAATCGGCAAATATGTGAATGAAGTGTTGTGTGATGTAGTCCGAATTCAAGTGACACATGTGTTGTTGGGCAAGGCATGGATGTCGAGGCGAGAAGTTAAATATGACGGACATACTAATAAGTATTCCTTCTTATTTAATGGTCGTCATTTTGCACTTGTATCACTTACTTGTGACCAGCTTTGTATTGATCTAGCATACATGAAAAGGGAGCTTGAGCGTTATAGGATGGAGAAAAAGCTAGATGAGGGAATTGAGCCTGAAGAGGTAGAATCTGAGGGAGTTGAAAGCAATGAGATAAAAGGGTCAGCTGTTGAACTAGAAAAAGAGATGGACAAATCTGATGAGATGGGTGATGAAAAGGGAGAGAAGAGAGAAAGTGGGCTGATCTTGAGCAAGAGTGATGTGTTCATGGATCAGGGCCAGCGCAATGACCCAGTCCGAGTCCCATTGGGCACAGTCACACGTGCACGAGCCAAGCTCTTCAAAGAATCCCTCCAAGCCCTTGTTCGAGTTGTCCAAGACCAACATGGAGCCCATAGAGATATTGAAGGCTTAGAAAGAAACAATCAAGTAACTTACACCTTGATCCAAGACCATGAAAAATCAAGTGGGCCTCTTTGTGAGCCGGCCGATTAGGGCCTTAGTCTCTGTTACTTATTTAGTTGGACTAGTTGCTTAGTAGAAGGCATGGGCCGGCCCATCTTGGAGTCAAGATGGCCGACTTCCCACTTAGGGTTTCTTTAGGGTTTTTCTTGTTACCTTTAGCCTATAAATAGGCTAGCTTTGTAAGGTTAAAGACACAAGTTGTATGAATAAAATTCTTAGTATTTTCGTTTTCTTCCTAAGAGAGAATTCGAGCCTTTAACTTGCTTTGGCAAGGGTTCTTGAGCAATCTTGCGTCCTGTCCTCGATTGTTCAGCCGACCGATTCGCCTGGAGTATTCACCTTCATCGGAGTGTCGTTCTACCGCTTTAAATAAAAAACGTGCCGTTCGTGTTGATTTAGAGTCCTGCAATCCAAACGTAGGACAACCTCGCTAGATCCTTGGGCAAACGTGCTACGTGTCTCGAAACGCGTTGATCGAGGAACGTATCAGTTGGCTTCAGAGCTTTGGTTGAGGTACCTTCCGTTATATCCGTTACATTTTAGCAACACTCTCCTCTATTTCCAACATTTCACGCTCCTACATTTTAGCAACAATCTCCTATATTTCCAACATTTGAGGAACACTCCCCTATATTCTCTCCTACATTTTGGAAACACTCTGCTTCATTTTTGGAACACACTCCTACATTTTATGAAGCTAAGCTTTCATTGAGATTCCATTCACACTAGCGCATCCATCAAATCTGTGCAAAACTTCCCTTCAAATTCCAGCCACTTAAACGTTGCAATCTTGGAGTACTTGGAGAGAAGTTGATTGAAAACTCATTGAGAAATTCCATTTCTTCAAGGGGAACAATCTGTGACTTGAGAAGTGTCGTGAGATCATTAGAGTGACATCCATATACACGAGTGCGAGTGGATACACGTAAGGGAGC
Source organism: Coffea arabica (assembly GCF_036785885.1). Taxonomy (NCBI): domain Eukaryota; kingdom Viridiplantae; phylum Streptophyta; class Magnoliopsida; order Gentianales; family Rubiaceae; genus Coffea; species Coffea arabica. The sequence continues at coordinate 16,568,005 of NC_092325.1, forward strand.
GTGAAAGGCAATATCTTCGGTTTCGTTGCTAACTTTTTGCAGGTTCCCTCATACGTCATGGCGAATACAAGACGCATAAAGGCTAGCCCACACCATTGTCTTCCTGATCCTACGGGAGTCAAAGAAGTGGCATTACGTGGTGTAGATGAGCAATTGGACCTCGTCAAATCTCAGTTGCTTGGTTGGTTTTATACTCATTGTCGTGTCAAAGATAAAATCTGTAGCTCGGCCATTGATGGGAGTTGTGAAGTCAACCTTGCAAGTGCTATCATGGTTGAGAAATTAAATCTCCCAACCATTGATCATCTTCAACCGTACAAGTTGATGAGTACTCATGGTGATGTTTGGGTTACTAAACACACACTTGTACCTATTCAAATCGGCAAATATGTGAATGAAGTGTTGTGTGATGTAGTCCGAATTCAAGTGACACATGTGTTGTTGGGCAAGGCATGGATGTCGAGGCGAGAAGTTAAATATGACGGACATACTAATAAGTATTCCTTCTTATTTAATGGTCGTCATTTTGCACTTGTATCACTTACTTGTGACCAGCTTTGTATTGATCTAGCATACATGAAAAGGGAGCTTGAGCGTTATAGGATGGAGAAAAAGCTAGATGAGGGAATTGAGCCTGAAGAGGTAGAATCTGAGGGAGTTGAAAGCAATGAGATAAAAGGGTCAGCTGTTGAACTAGAAAAAGAGATGGACAAATCTGATGAGATGGGTGATGAAAAGGGAGAGAAGAGAGAAAGTGGGCTGATCTTGAGCAAGAGTGATGTGTTCATGGATCAGGGCCAGCGCAATGACCCAGTCCGAGTCCCATTGGGCACAGTCACACGTGCACGAGCCAAGCTCTTCAAAGAATCCCTCCAAGCCCTTGTTCGAGTTGTCCAAGACCAACATGGAGCCCATAGAGATATTGAAGGCTTAGAAAGAAACAATCAAGTAACTTACACCTTGATCCAAGACCATGAAAAATCAAGCGGGCCTCTTTGTGAGCCGGCCGATTAGGGCCTTAGTCTCTGTTACTTATTTAGTTGGACTAGTTGCTTAGTAGAAGGCATGGGCCGGCCCATCTTGGAGTCAAGATGGCCGACTTCCCACTTAGGGTTTCTTTAGGGTTTTTCTTGTTACCTTTAGCCTATAAATAGGCTAGCTTTGTAAGGTTAAAGACACAAGTTGTATGAATAAAATTCTTAGTATTTTCGTTTTCTTCCTAAGAGAGAATTCGAGCCTTTAACTTGCTTTGGCAAGGGTTCTTGAGCAATCTTGCGTCCTGTCCTCGATTGTTCAGCCGACCGATTCGCCTGGAGTATTCACCTTCATCGGAGTGTCGTTCTACCGCTTTAAATAAAAAACGTGCCGTTCGTGTTGATTTAGAGTCCTGCAATCCAAACGTAGGACAACCTCGCTAGATCCTTGGGCAAACGTGCTACGTGTCTCGAAACGCGTTGATCGAGGAACGTATCAGTTGGCTTCAGAGCTTTGGTTGAGGTACCTTCCGTTATATCCGTTACATTTTAGCAACACTCTCCTCTATTTCCAACATTTCACGCTCCTACATTTTAGCAACAATCTCCTATATTTCCAACATTTGAGGAACACTCCCCTATATTCTCTCCTACATTTTGGAAACACTCTGCTTCATTTTTGGAACACACTCCTACATTTTATGAAGCTAAGCTTTCATTGAGATTCCATTCACACTAGCGCATCCATCAAATCTGTCCAAAACTTCCCTTCAAATTCCAGCCACTTAAACGTTGCAATCTTGGAGTACTTGGAGAGAAGTTGATTGAAAACTCATTGAGAAATTCCATTTCTTCAAGGGGAACAATCTGTGACTTGAGAAGTGTCGTGAGATCATTAGAGTGACATCCATATACACGAGTGCGAGTGGATACACGTAAGGGAGCGTGAAAGGCAATATCTTCGGTTTCGTTGCTAACTTTTTGCAGGTTCCCTCATACGTCATGGCGAATACAAGACGCATAAAGGCTAGCCCACACCATTGTCTTCCTGATCCTACGGGAGTCAAAGAAGTGGCATTACGTGGTGTAGATGAGCAATTGGACCTCGTCAAATCTCAGTTGCTTGGTTGGTTTTATACTCATCGTCGTGTCAAAGATAAAATCTGTAGCTCGGCCATTGATGGGAGTTGTGAAGTCAACCTTGCAAGTGCTATCATGGTTGAGAAATTAAATCTCCCAACCATTGATCATCTTCAACCGTACAAGTTGATGAGTACTCATGGTGATGTTTGGGTTACTAAACACACACTTGTACCTATTCAAATCGGCAAATATGTGAATGAAGTGTTGTGTGATGTAGTCCGAATTCAAGTGACACATGTGTTGTTGGGCAAGGCATGGATGTCGAGGCGAGAAGTTAAATATGACGGACATACTAATAAGTATTCCTTCTTATTTAATGGTCGTCATTTTGCACTTGTATCACTTACTTGTGACCAGCTTTGTATTGATCTAGCATACATGAAAAGGGAGCTTGAGCGTTATAGGATGGAGAAAAAGCTAGATGAGGGAATTGAGCCTGAAGAGGTAGAATCTGAGGGAGTTGAAAGCAATGAGATAAAAGGGTCAGCTGTTGAACTAGAAAAAGAGATGGACAAATCTGATGAGATGGGTGATGAAAAGGGAGAGAAGAGAGAAAGTGGGCTGATCTTGAGCAAGAGTGATGTGTTCATGGATCAGGGCCAGCGCAATGACCCAGTCCGAGTCCCATTGGGCACAGTCACACGTGCACGAGCCAAGCTCTTCAAAGAATCCCTCCAAGCCCTTGTTCGAGTTGTCCAAGACCAACATGGAGCCCATAGAGATATTGAAGGCTTAGAAAGAAACAATCAAGTAACTTACACCTTGATCCAAGACCATGAAAAATCAAGTGGGCCTCTTTGTGAGCCGGCCGATTAGGGCCTTAGTCTCTGTTACTTATTTAGTTGGACTAGTTGCTTAGTAGAAGGCATGGGCCGGCCCATCTTGGAGTCAAGATGGCCGACTTCCCACTTAGGGTTTCTTTAGGGTTTTTCTTGTTACCTTTAGCCTATAAATAGGCTAGCTTTGTAAGGTTAAAGACACAAGTTGTATGAATAAAATTCTTAGTATTTTCGTTTTCTTCCTAAGAGAGAATTCGAGCCTTTAACTTGCTTTGGCAAGGGTTCTTGAGCAATCTTGCGTCCTGTCCTCGATTGTTCAGCCGACCGATTCGCCTGGAGTATTCACCTTCATCGGAGTGTCGTTCTACCGCTTTAAATAAAAAACGTGCCGTTCGTGTTGATTTAGAGTCCTGCAAATCAAACGTAGGACAACCTCGCTAGATCCTTGGGCTAACGTGCTACGTGTCTCGAAACGCGTTGATCGAGGAACGTATCAGTTGGCTTCAGAGCTTTGGTTGAGGTACCTTCCGTTATATCCGTTACATTTTAGCAACACTCTCCTCTATTTCCAACATTTCACGCTCCTACATTTTAGCAACAATCTCCTATATTTCCAACATTTGAGGAACACTCCCCTATATTCTCTCCTACATTTTGGAAACACTCTGCTTCATTTTTGGAACACACTCCTACATTTTATGAAGCTAAGTTTTCATTGAGATTCCATTCACACTAGCGCATCCATCAAATCTGTGCAAAACTTCCCTTCAAATTCCAGCCACTTAAACGTTGCAATCTTGGAGTACTTGGAGAGAAGTTGATTGAAAACTCATTGAGAAATTCCATTTCTTCAAGGGGAACAATCTGTGACTTGAGAAGTGTCGTGAGATCATTAGAGTGACATCCATATACACGAGTGCGAGTGGATACACGTAAGGGAGCGTGAAAGGCAATATCTTCGGTTTCGTTGCTAACTTTTTGCAGGTTCCCTCATACGTCATGGCGAATACAAGACGCATAAAGGCTAGCCCACACCATTGTCTTCCTGATCCTACGGGAGTCAAAGAAGTGGCATTACGTGGTGTAGATGAGCAATTGGACCTCGTCAAATCTCAGTTGCTTGGTTGGTTTTATACTCATTGTCGTGTCAAAGATAAAATCTGTAGCTCGGCCATTGATGGGAGTTGTGAAGTCAACCTTGCAAGTGCTATCATGGTTGAGAAATTAAATCTCCCAACCATTGATCATCTTCAACCGTACAAGTTGATGAGTACTCATGGTGATGTTTGGGTTACTAAACACACACTTGTACCTATTCAAATCGGCAAATATGTGAATGAAGTGTTGTGTGATGTAGTCCGAATTCAAGTGACACATGTGTTGTTGGGCAAGGCATGGATGTCGAGGCGAGAAGTTAAATATGACGGACATACTAATAAGTATTCCTTCTTATTTAATGGTCGTCATTTTGCACTTGTATCACTTACTTGTGACCAGCTTTGTATTGATCTAGCATACATGAAAAGGGAGCTTGAGCGTTATAGGATGGAGAAAAAGCTAGATGAGGGAATTGAGCCTGAAGAGGTAGAATCTGAGGGAGTTGAAAGCAATGAGATAAAAGGGTCAGCTGTTGAACTAGAAAAAGAGATGGACAAATCTGATGAGATGGGTGATGAAAAGGGAGAGAAGAGAGAAAGTGGGCTGATCTTGAGCAAGAGTGATGTGTTCATGGATCAGGGCCAGCGCAATGACCCAGTCCGAGTCCCATTGGGCACAGTCACACGTGCACGAGCCAAGCTCTTCAAAGAATCCCTCCAAGCCCTTGTTCGAGTTGTCCAAGACCAACATGGAGCCCATAGAGATATTGAAGGCTTAGAAAGAAACAATCAAGTAACTTACACCTTGATCCAAGACCATGAAAAATCAAGTGGGCCTCTTTGTGAGCCGGCCGATTAGGGCCTTAGTCTCTGTTACTTATTTAGTTGGACTAGTTGCTTAGTAGAAGGCATGGGCCGGCCCATCTTGGAGTCAAGATGGCCGACTTCCCACTTAGGGTTTCTTTAGGGTTTTTCTTGTTACCTTTAGCCTATAAATAGGCTAGCTTTGTAAGGTTAAAGACACAAGTTGTATGAATAAAATTCTTAGTATTTTCGTTTTCTTCCTAAGAGAGAATTCGAGCCTTTAACTTGCTTTGGCAAGGGTTCTTGAGCAATCTTGCGTCCTGTCCTCGATTGTTCAGCCGACCGATTCGCCTGGAGTATTCACCTTCATCGGAGTGTCGTTCTACCGCTTTAAATAAAAAACGTGCCGTTCGTGTTGATTTAGAGTCCTGCAATCCAAACGTAGGACAACCTCGCTAGATCCTTGGGCAAACGTGCTACGTGTCTCGAAACGCGTTGATCGAGGAACGTATCAGTTGGCTTCAGAGCTTTGGTTGAGGTACCTTCCGTTATATCCGTTACATTTTAGCAACACTCTCCTCTATTTCCAACATTTCACGCTCCTACATTTTAGCAACAATCTCCTATATTTCCAACATTTGAGGAACACTCCCCTATATTCTCTCCTACATTTTGGAAACACTCTGCTTCATTTTTGGAACACACTCCTACATTTTATGAAGCTAAGCTTTCATTGAGATTCCATTCACACTAGCGCATCCATCAAATCTGTCCAAAACTTCCCTTCAAATTCCAGCCACTTAAACGTTGCAATCTTGGAGTACTTGGAGAGAAGTTGATTGAAAACTCATTGAGAAATTCCATTTCTTCAAGGGGAACAATCTGTGACTTGAGAAGTGTCGTGAGATCATTAGAGTGACATCCATATACACGAGTGCGAGTGGATACACGTAAGGGAGCGTGAAAGGCAATATCTTCGGTTTCGTTGCTAACTTTTTGCAGGTTCCCTCATACGTCATGGCGAATACAAGACGCATAAAGGCTAGCCCACACCATTGTCTTCCTGATCCTACGGGAGTCAAAGAAGTGGCATTACGTGGTGTAGATGAGCAATTGGACCTCGTCAAATCTCAGTTGCTTGGTTGGTTTTATACTCATTGTCGTGTCAAAGATAAAATCTGTAGCTCGGCCATTGATGGGAGTTGTGAAGTCAACCTTGCAAGTGCTATCATGGTTGAGAAATTAAATCTCCCAACCATTGATCATCTTCAACCGTACAAGTTGATGAGTACTCATGGTGATGTTTGGGTTACTAAACACACACTTGTACCTATTCAAATCGGCAAATATGTGAATGAAGTGTTGTGTGATGTAGTCCGAATTCAAGTGACACATGTGTTGTTGGGCAAGGCATGGATGTCGAGGCGAGAAGTTAAATATGACGGACATACTAATAAGTATTCCTTCTTATTTAATGGTCGTCATTTTGCACTTGTATCACTTACTTGTGACCAGCTTTGTATTGATCTAGCATACATGAAAAGGGAGCTTGAGCGTTATAGGATGGAGAAAAAGCTAGATGAGGGAATTGAGCCTGAAGAGGTAGAATCTGAGGGAGTTGAAAGCAATGAGATAAAAGGGTCAGCTGTTGAACTAGAAAAAGAGATGGACAAATCTGATGAGATGGGTGATGAAAAGGGAGAGAAGAGAGAAAGTGGGCTGATCTTGAGCAAGAGTGATGTGTTCATGGATCAGGGCCAGCGCAATGACCCAGTCCGAGTCCCATTGGGCACAGTCACACGTGCACGAGCCAAGCTCTTCAAAGAATCCCTCCAAGCCCTTGTTCGAGTTGTCCAAGACCAACATGGAGCCCATAGAGATATTGAAGGCTTAGAAAGAAACAATCAAGTAACTTACACCTTGATCCAAGACCATGAAAAATCAAGTGGGCCTCTTTGTGAGCCGGCCGATTAGGGCCTTAGTCTCTGTTACTTATTTAGTTGGACTAGTTGCTTAGTAGAAGGCATGGGCCGGCCCATCTTGGAGTCAAGATGGCCGACTTCCCACTTAGGGTTTCTTTAGGGTTTTTCTTGTTACCTTTAGCCTATAAATAGGCTAGCTTTGTAAGGTTAAAGACACAAGTTGTATGAATAAAATTCTTAGTATTTTCGTTTTCTTCCTAAGAGAGAATTCGAGCCTTTAACTTGCTTTGGCAAGGGTTCTTGAGCAATCTTGCGTCCTGTCCTCGATTGTTCAGCCGACCGATTCGCCTGGAGTATTCACCTTCATCGGAGTGTCGTTCTACCGCTTTAAATAAAAAACGTGCCGTTCGTGTTGATTTAGAGTCCTGCAATCCAAACGTAGGACAACCTCGCTAGATCCTTGGGCAAACGTGCTACGTGTCTCGAAACGCGTTGATCGAGGAACGTATCAGTTGGCTTCAGAGCTTTGGTTGAGGTACCTTCCGTTATATCCGTTACATTTTAGCAACACTCTCCTCTATTTCCAACATTTCACGCTCCTACATTTTAGCAACAATCTCCTATATTTCCAACATTTGAGGAACACTCCCCTATATTCTCTCCTACATTTTGGAAACACTCTGCTTCATTTTTGGAACACACTCCTACATTTTATGAAGCTAAGCTTTCATTGAGATTCCATTCACACTAGCGCATCCATCAAATCTGTCCAAAACTTCCCTTCAAATTCCAGCCACTTAAACGTTGCAATCTTGGAGTACTTGGAGAGAAGTTGATTGAAAACTCATTGAGAAATTCCATTTCTTCAAGGGGAACAATCTGTGACTTGAGAAGTGTCGTGAGATCATTAGAGTGACATCCATATACACGAGTGCGAGTGGATACACGTAAGGGAGCGTGAAAGGCAATATCTTCGGTTTCGTTGCTAACTTTTTGCAGGTTCCCTCATACGTCATGGCGAATACAAGACGCATAAAGGCTAGCCCACACCATTGTCTTCCTGATCCTACGGGAGTCAAAGAAGTGGCATTACGTGGTGTAGATGAGCAATTGGACCTCGTCAAATCTCAGTTGCTTGGTTGGTTTTATACTCATCGTCGTGTCAAAGATAAAATCTGTAGCTCGGCCATTGATGGGAGTTGTGAAGTCAACCTTGCAACTGCTATCATGGTTGAGAAATTAAATCTCCCAACCATTGATCATCTTCAACCGTACAAGTTGATGAGTACTCATGGTGATGTTTGGGTTACTAAACACACACTTGTACCTATTCAAATCGGCAAATATGTGAATGAAGTGTTGTGTGATGTAGTCCGAATTCAAGTGACACATGTGTTGTTGGGCAAGGCATGGATGTCGAGGCGAGAAGTTAAATATGACGGACATACTAATAAGTATTCCTTCTTATTTAATGGTCGTCATTTTGCACTTGTATCACTTACTTGTGACCAGCTTTGTATTGATCTAGCATACATGAAAAGGGAGCTTGAGCGTTATAGGATGGAGAAAAAGCTAGATGAGGGAATTGAGCCTGCAGAGGTAGAATCTGAGGGAGTTGAAAGCAATGAGATAAAAGGGTCAGCTGTTGAACTAGAAAAAGAGATGGACAAATCTGATGAGATGGGTGATGAAAAGGGAGAGAAGAGAGAAAGTGGGCTGATCTTGAGCAAGAGTGATGTGTTCATGGATCAGGGCCAGCGCAATGACCCAGTCCGAGTCCCATTGGGCACAGTCACACGTGCACGAGCCAAGCTCTTCAAAGAATCCCTCCAAGCCCTTGTTCGAGTTGTCCAAGACCAACATGGAGCCCATAGAGATATTGAAGGCTTAGAAAGAAACAATCAAGTAACTTACACCTTGATCCAAGACCATGAAAAATCAAGTGGGCCTCTTTGTGAGCCGGCCGATTAGGGCCTTAGTCTCTGTTACTTATTTAGTTGGACTAGTTGCTTAGTAGAAGGCATGGGCCGGCCCATCTTGGAGTCAAGATGGCCGACTTCCCACTTAGGGTTTCTTTAGGGTTTTTCTTGTTACCTTTAGCCTATAAATAGGCTAGCTTTGTAAGGTTAAAGACACAAGTTGTATGAATAAAATTCTTAGTATTTTCGTTTTCTTCCTAAGAGAGAATTCGAGCCTTTAACTTGCTTTGGCAAGGGTTCTTGAGCAATCTTGCGTCCTGTCCTCGATTGTTCAGCCGACCGATTCGCCTGGAGTATTCACCTTCATCGGAGTGTCGTTCTACCGCTTTAAATAAAAAACGTGCCGTTCGTGTTGATTTAGAGTCCTGCAATCCAAACGTAGGACAACCTCGCTAGATCCTTGGGCAAACGTGCTACGTGTCTCGAAACGCGTTGATCGAGGAACGTATCAGTTGGCTTCAGAGCTTTGGTTGAGGTACCTTCCGTTATATCCGTTACATTTTAGCAACACTCTCCTCTATTTCCAACATTTCACGCTCCTACATTTTAGCAACAATCTCCTATATTTCCAACATTTGAGGAACACTCCCCTATATTCTCTCCTACATTTTGGAAACACTCTGCTTCATTTTTGGAACACACTCCTACATTTTATGAAGCTAAGCTTTCATTGAGATTCCATTCACACTAGCGCATCCATCAAATCTGTCCAAAACTTCCCTTCAAATTCCAGCCACTTAAACGTTGCAATCTTGGAGTACTTGGAGAGAAGTTGATTGAAAACTCATTGAGAAATTCCATTTCTTCAAGGGGAACAATCTGTGACTTGAGAAGTGTCGTGAGATCATTAGAGTGACATCCATATACACGAGTGCGAGTGGATACACGTAAGGGAGCGTGAAAGGCAATATCTTCGGTTTCGTTGCTAACTTTTTGCAGGTTCCCTCATACGTCATGGCGAATACAAGACGCATAAAGGCTAGCCCACACCATTGTCTTCCTGATCCTACGGGAGTCAAAGAAGTGGCATTACGTGGTGTAGATGAGCAATTGGACCTCGTCAAATCTCAGTTGCTTGGTTGGTTTTATACTCATCGTCGTGTCAAAGATAAAATCTGTAGCTCGGCCATTGATGGGAGTTGTGAAGTCAACCTTGCAACTGCTATCATGGTTGAGAAATTAAATCTCCCAACCATTGATCATCTTCAACCGTACAAGTTGATGAGTACTCATGGTGATGTTTGGGTTACTAAACACACACTTGTACCTATTCAAATCGGCAAATATGTGAATGAAGTGTTGTGTGATGTAGTCCGAATTCAAGTGACACATGTGTTGTTGGGCAAGGCATGGATGTCGAGGCGAGAAGTTAAATATGACGGACATACTAATAAGTATTCCTTCTTATTTAATGGTCGTCATTTTGCACTTGTATCACTTACTTGTGACCAGCTTTGTATTGATCTAGCATACATGAAAAGGGAGCTTGAGCGTTATAGGATGGAGAAAAAGCTAGATGAGGGAATTGAGCCTGCAGAGGTAGAATCTGAGGGAGTTGAAAGCAATGAGATAAAAGGGTCAGCTGTTGAACTAGAAAAAGAGATGGACAAATCTGATGAGATGGGTGATGAAAAGGGAGAGAAGAGAGAAAGTGGGCTGATCTTGAGCAAGAGTGATGTGTTCATGGATCAGGGCCAGCGCAATGACCCAGTCCGAGTCCCATTGGGCACAGTCACACGTGCACGAGCCAAGCTCTTCAAAGAATCCCTCCAAGCCCTTGTTCGAGTTGTCCAAGACCAACATGGAGCCCATAGAGATATTGAAGGCTTAGAAAGAAACAATCAAGTAACTTACACCTTGATCCAAGACCATGAAAAATCAAGTGGGCCTCTTTGTGAGCCGGCCGATTAGGGCCTTAGTCTCTGTTACTTATTTAGTTGGACTAGTTGCTTAGTAGAAGGCATGGGCCGGCCCATCTTGGAGTCAAGATGGCCGACTTCCCACTTAGGGTTTCTTTAGGGTTTTTCTTGTTACCTTTAGCCTATAAATAGGCTAGCTTTGTAAGGTTAAAGACACAAGTTGTATGAATAAAATTCTTAGTATTTTCGTTTTCTTCCTAAGAGAGAATTCGAGCCTTTAACTTGCTTTGGCAAGGGTTCTTGAGCAATCTTGCGTCCTGTCCTCGATTGTTCAGCCGACCGATTCGCCTGGAGTATTCACCTTCATCGGAGTGTCGTTCTACCGCTTTAAATAAAAAACGTGCCGTTCGTGTTGATTTAGAGTCCTGCAATCCAAACGTAGGACAACCTCGCTAGATCCTTGGGCAAACGTGCTACGTGTCTCGAAACGCGTTGATCGAGGAACGTATCAGTTGGCTTCAGAGCTTTGGTTGAGGTACCTTCCGTTATATCCGTTACATTTTAGCAACACTCTCCTCTATTTCCAACATTTCACGCTCCTACATTTTAGCAACAATCTCCTATATTTCCAACATTTGAGGAACACTCCCCTATATTCTCTCCTACATTTTGGAAACACTCTGCTTCATTTTTGGAACACACTCCTACATTTTATGAAGCTAAGCTTTCATTGAGATTCCATTCACACTAGCGCATCCATCAAATCTGTCCAAAACTTCCCTTCAAATTCCAGCCACTTAAACGTTGCAATCTTGGAGTACTTGGAGAGAAGTTGATTGAAAACTCATTGAGAAATTCCATTTCTTCAAGGGGAACAATCTGTGACTTGAGAAGTGTCGTGAGATCATTAGAGTGACATCCATATACACGAGTGCGAGTGGATACACGTAAGGGAGCGTGAAAGGCAATATCTTCGGTTTCGTTGCTAACTTTTTGCAGGTTCCCTCATACGTCATGGCGAATACAAGACGCATAAAGGCTAGCCCACACCATTGTCTTCCTGATCCTACGGGAGTCAAAGAAGTGGCATTACGTGGTGTAGATGAGCAATTGGACCTCGTCAAATCTCAGTTGCTTGGTTGGTTTTATACTCATCGTCGTGTCAAAGATAAAATCTGTAGCTCGGCCATTGATGGGAGTTGTGAAGTCAACCTTGCAACTGCTATCATGGTTGAGAAATTAAATCTCCCAACCATTGATCATCTTCAACCGTACAAGTTGATGAGTACTCATGGTGATGTTTGGGTTACTAAACACACACTTGTACCTATTCAAATCGGCAAATATGTGAATGAAGTGTTGTGTGATGTAGTCCGAATTCAAGTGACACATGTGTTGTTGGGCAAGGCATGGATGTCGAGGCGAGAAGTTAAATATGACGGACATACTAATAAGTATTCCTTCTTATTTAATGGTCGTCATTTTGCACTTGTATCACTTACTTGTGACCAGCTTTGTATTGATCTAGCATACATGAAAAGGGAGCTTGAGCGTTATAGGATGGAGAAAAAGCTAGATGAGGGAATTGAGCCTGCAGAGGTAGAATCTGAGGGAGTTGAAAGCAATGAGATAAAAGGGTCAGCTGTTGAACTAGAAAAAGAGATGGACAAATCTGATGAGATGGGTGATGAAAAGGGAGAGAAGAGAGAAAGTGGGCTGATCTTGAGCAAGAGTGATGTGTTCATGGATCAGGGCCAGCGCAATGACCCAGTCCGAGTCCCATTGGGCACAGTCACACGTGCACGAGCCAAGCTCTTCAAAGAATCCCTCCAAGCCCTTGTTCGAGTTGTCCAAGACCAACATGGAGCCCATAGAGATATTGAAGGCTTAGAAAGAAACAATCAAGTAACTTACACCTTGATCCAAGACCATGAAAAATCAAGTGGGCCTCTTTGTGAGCCGGCCGATTAGGGCCTTAGTCTCTGTTACTTATTTAGTTGGACTAGTTGCTTAGTAGAAGGCATGGGCCGGCCCATCTTGGAGTCAAGATGGCCGACTTCCCACTTAGGGTTTCTTTAGGGTTTTTCTTGTTACCTTTAGCCTATAAATAGGCTAGCTTTGTAAGGTTAAAGACACAAGTTGTATGAATAAAATTCTTAGTATTTTCGTTTTCTTCCTAAGAGAGAATTCGAGCCTTTAACTTGCTTTGGCAAGGGTTCTTGAGCAATCTTGCGTCCTGTCCTCGATTGTTCAGCCGACCGATTCGCCTGGAGTATTCACCTTCATCGGAGTGTCGTTCTACCGCTTTAAATAAAAAACGTGCCGTTCGTGTTGATTTAGAGTCCTGCAATCCAAACGTAGGACAACCTCGCTAGATCCTTGGGCAAACGTGCTACGTGTCTCGAAACGCGTTGATCGAGGAACGTATCAGTTGGCTTCAGAGCTTTGGTTGAGGTACCTTCCGTTATATCCGTTACATTTTAGCAACACTCTCCTCTATTTCCAACATTTCACGCTCCTACATTTTAGCAACAATCTCCTATATTTCCAACATTTGAGGAACACTCCCCTATATTCTCTCCTACATTTTGGAAACACTCTGCTTCATTTTTGGAACACACTCCTACATTTTATGAAGCTAAGCTTTCATTGAGATTCCATTCACACTAGCGCATCCATCAAATCTGTCCAAAACTTCCCTTCAAATTCCAGCCACTTAAACGTTGCAATCTTGGAGTACTTGGAGAGAAGTTGATTGAAAACTCATTGAGAAATTCCATTTCTTCAAGGGGAACAATCTGTGACTTGAGAAGTGTCGTGAGATCATTAGAGTGACATCCATATACACGAGTGCGAGTGGATACACGTAAGGGAGCGTGAAAGGCAATATCTTCGGTTTCGTTGCTAACTTTTTGCAGGTTCCCTCATACGTCATGGCGAATACAAGACGCATAAAGGCTAGCCCACACCATTGTCTTCCTGATCCTACGGGAGTCAAAGAAGTGGCATTACGTGGTGTAGATGAGCAATTGGACCTCGTCAAATCTCAGTTGCTTGGTTGGTTTTATACTCATCGTCGTGTCAAAGATAAAATCTGTAGCTCGGCCATTGATGGGAGTTGTGAAGTCAACCTTGCAACTGCTATCATGGTTGAGAAATTAAATCTCCCAACCATTGATCATCTTCAACCGTACAAGTTGATGAGTACTCATGGTGATGTTTGGGTTACTAAACACACACTTGTACCTATTCAAATCGGCAAATATGTGAATGAAGTGTTGTGTGATGTAGTCCGAATTCAAGTGACACATGTGTTGTTGGGCAAGGCATGGATGTCGAGGCGAGAAGTTAAATATGACGGACATACTAATAAGTATTCCTTCTTATTTAATGGTCGTCATTTTGCACTTGTATCACTTACTTGTGACCAGCTTTGTATTGATCTAGCATACATGAAAAGGGAGCTTGAGCGTTATAGGATGGAGAAAAAGCTAGATGAGGGAATTGAGCCTGCAGAGGTAGAATCTGAGGGAGTTGAAAGCAATGAGATAAAAGGGTCAGCTGTTGAACTAGAAAAAGAGATGGACAAATCTGATGAGATGGGTGATGAAAAGGGAGAGAAGAGAGAAAGTGGGCTGATCTTGAGCAAGAGTGATGTGTTCATGGATCAGGGCCAGCGCAATGACCCAGTCCGAGTCCCATTGGGCACAGTCACACGTGCACGAGCCAAGCTCTTCAAAGAATCCCTCCAAGCCCTTGTTCGAGTTGTCCAAGACCAACATGGAGCCCATAGAGATATTGAAGGCTTAGAAAGAAACAATCAAGTAACTTACACCTTGATCCAAGACCATGAAAAATCAAGTGGGCCTCTTTGTGAGCCGGCCGATTAGGGCCTTAGTCTCTGTTACTTATTTAGTTGGACTAGTTGCTTAGTAGAAGGCATGGGCCGGCCCATCTTGGAGTCAAGATGGCCGACTTCCCACTTAGGGTTTCTTTAGGGTTTTTCTTGTTACCTTTAGCCTATAAATAGGCTAGCTTTGTAAGGTTAAAGACACAAGTTGTATGAATAAAATTCTTAGTATTTTCGTTTTCTTCCTAAGAGAGAATTCGAGCCTTTAACTTGCTTTGGCAAGGGTTCTTGAGCAATCTTGCGTCCTGTCCTCGATTGTTCAGCCGACCGATTCGCCTGGAGTATTCACCTTCATCGGAGTGTCGTTCTACCGCTTTAAATAAAAAACGTGCCGTTCGTGTTGATTTAGAGTCCTGCAATCCAAACGTAGGACAACCTCGCTAGATCCTTGGGCAAACGTGCTACGTGTCTCGAAACGCGTTGATCGAGGAACGTATCAGTTGGCTTCAGAGCTTTGGTTGAGGTACCTTCCGTTATATCCGTTACATTTTAGCAACACTCTCCTCTATTTCCAACATTTCACGCTCCTACATTTTAGCAACAATCTCCTATATTTCCAACATTTGAGGAACACTCCCCTATATTCTCTCCTACATTTTGGAAACACTCTGCTTCATTTTTGGAACACACTCCTACATTTTATGAAGCTAAGCTTTCATTGAGATTCCATTCACACTAGCGCATCCATCAAATCTGTCCAAAACTTCCCTTCAAATTCCAGCCACTTAAACGTTGCAATCTTGGAGTACTTGGAGAGAAGTTGATTGAAAACTCATTGAGAAATTCCATTTCTTCAAGGGGAACAATCTGTGACTTGAGAAGTGTCGTGAGATCATTAGAGTGACATCCATATACACGAGTGCGAGTGGATACACGTAAGGGAGCGTGAAAGGCAATATCTTCGGTTTCGTTGCTAACTTTTTGCAGGTTCCCTCATACGTCATGGCGAATACAAGACGCATAAAGGCTAGCCCACACCATTGTCTTCCTGATCCTACGGGAGTCAAAGAAGTGGCATTACGTGGTGTAGATGAGCAATTGGACCTCGTCAAATCTCAGTTGCTTGGTTGGTTTTATACTCATCGTCGTGTCAAAGATAAAATCTGTAGCTCGGCCATTGATGGGAGTTGTGAAGTCAACCTTGCAACTGCTATCATGGTTGAGAAATTAAATCTCCCAACCATTGATCATCTTCAACCGTACAAGTTGATGAGTACTCATGGTGATGTTTGGGTTACTAAACACACACTTGTACCTATTCAAATCGGCAAATATGTGAATGAAGTGTTGTGTGATGTAGTCCGAATTCAAGTGACACATGTGTTGTTGGGCAAGGCATGGATGTCGAGGCGAGAAGTTAAATATGACGGACATACTAATAAGTATTCCTTCTTATTTAATGGTCGTCATTTTGCACTTGTATCACTTACTTGTGACCAGCTTTGTATTGATCTAGCATACATGAAAAGGGAGCTTGAGCGTTATAGGATGGAGAAAAAGCTAGATGAGGGAATTGAGCCTGCAGAGGTAGAATCTGAGGGAGTTGAAAGCAATGAGATAAAAGGGTCAGCTGTTGAACTAGAAAAAGAGATGGACAAATCTGATGAGATGGGTGATGAAAAGGGAGAGAAGAGAGAAAGTGGGCTGATCTTGAGCAAGAGTGATGTGTTCATGGATCAGGGCCAGCGCAATGACCCAGTCCGAGTCCCATTGGGCACAGTCACACGTGCACGAGCCAAGCTCTTCAAAGAATCCCTCCAAGCCCTTGTTCGAGTTGTCCAAGACCAACATGGAGCCCATAGAGATATTGAAGGCTTAGAAAGAAACAATCAAGTAACTTACACCTTGATCCAAGACCATGAAAAATCAAGTGGGCCTCTTTGTGAGCCGGCCGATTAGGGCCTTAGTCTCTGTTACTTATTTAGTTGGACTAGTTGCTTAGTAGAAGGCATGGGCCGGCCCATCTTGGAGTCAAGATGGCCGACTTCCCACTTAGGGTTTCTTTAGGGTTTTTCTTGTTACCTTTAGCCTATAAATAGGCTAGCTTTGTAAGGTTAAAGACACAAGTTGTATGAATAAAATTCTTAGTATTTTCGTTTTCTTCCTAAGAGAGAATTCGAGCCTTTAACTTGCTTTGGCAAGGGTTCTTGAGCAATCTTGCGTCCTGTCCTCGATTGTTCAGCCGACCGATTCGCCTGGAGTATTCACCTTCATCGGAGTGTCGTTCTACCGCTTTAAATAAAAAACGTGCCGTTCGTGTTGATTTAGAGTCCTGCAATCCAAACGTAGGACAACCTCGCTAGATCCTTGGGCAAACGTGCTACGTGTCTCGAAACGCGTTGATCGAGGAACGTATCAGTTGGCTTCAGAGCTTTGGTTGAGGTACCTTCCGTTATATCCGTTACATTTTAGCAACACTCTCCTCTATTTCCAACATTTCACGCTCCTACATTTTAGCAACAATCTCCTATATTTCCAACATTTGAGGAACACTCCCCTATATTCTCTCCTACATTTTGGAAACACTCTGCTTCATTTTTGGAACACACTCCTACATTTTATGAAGCTAAGCTTTCATTGAGATTCCATTCACACTAGCGCATCCATCAAATCTGTCCAAAACTTCCCTTCAAATTCCAGCCACTTAAACGTTGCAATCTTGGAGTACTTGGAGAGAAGTTGATTGAAAACTCATTGAGAAATTCCATTTCTTCAAGGGGAACAATCTGTGACTTGAGAAGTGTCGTGAGATCATTAGAGTGACATCCATATACACGAGTGCGAGTGGATACACGTAAGGGAGCGTGAAAGGCAATATCTTCGGTTTCGTTGCTAACTTTTTGCAGGTTCCCTCATACGTCATGGCGAATACAAGACGCATAAAGGCTAGCCCACACCATTGTCTTCCTGATCCTACGGGAGTCAAAGAAGTGGCATTACGTGGTGTAGATGAGCAATTGGACCTCGTCAAATCTCAGTTGCTTGGTTGGTTTTATACTCATCGTCGTGTCAAAGATAAAATCTGTAGCTCGGCCATTGATGGGAGTTGTGAAGTCAACCTTGCAACTGCTATCATGGTTGAGAAATTAAATCTCCCAACCATTGATCATCTTCAACCGTACAAGTTGATGAGTACTCATGGTGATGTTTGGGTTACTAAACACACACTTGTACCTATTCAAATCGGCAAATATGTGAATGAAGTGTTGTGTGATGTAGTCCGAATTCAAGTGACACATGTGTTGTTGGGCAAGGCATGGATGTCGAGGCGAGAAGTTAAATATGACGGACATACTAATAAGTATTCCTTCTTATTTAATGGTCGTCATTTTGCACTTGTATCACTTACTTGTGACCAGCTTTGTATTGATCTAGCATACATGAAAAGGGAGCTTGAGCGTTATAGGATGGAGAAAAAGCTAGATGAGGGAATTGAGCCTGCTAGTTGGACTAGTTGCTTAGTAGAAGGCATGGGCCGGCCCATCTTGGAGTCAAGATGGCCGACTTCCCACTTAGGGTTTCTTTAGGGTTTTTCTTGTTACCTTTAGCCTATAAATAGGCTAGCTTTGTAAGGTTAAAGACACAAGTTGTATGAATAAAATTCTTAGTATTTTCGTTTTCTTCCTAAGAGAGAATTCGAGCCTTTAACTTGCTTTGGCAAGGGTTCTTGAGCAATCTTGCGTCCTGTCCTCGATTGTTCAGCCGACCGATTCGCCTGGAGTATTCACCTTCATCGGAGTGTCGTTCTACCGCTTTAAATAAAAAACGTGCCGTTCGTGTTGATTTAGAGTCCTGCAATCCAAACGTAGGACAACCTCGCTAGATCCTTGGGCAAACGTGCTACGTGTCTCGAAACGCGTTGATCGAGGAACGTATCAGTTGGCTTCAGAGCTTTGGTTGAGGTACCTTCCGTTATATCCGTTACATTTTAGCAACACTCTCCTCTATTTCCAACATTTCACGCTCCTACATTTTAGCAACAATCTCCTATATTTCCAACATTTGAGGAACACTCCCCTATATTCTCTCCTACATTTTGGAAACACTCTGCTTCATTTTTGGAACACACTCCTACATTTTATGAAGCTAAGCTTTCATTGAGATTCCATTCACACTAGCGCATCCATCAAATCTGTCCAAAACTTCCCTTCAAATTCCAGCCACTTAAACGTTGCAATCTTGGAGTACTTGGAGAGAAGTTGATTGAAAACTCATTGAGAAATTCCATTTCTTCAAGGGGAACAATCTGTGACTTGAGAAGTGTCGTGAGATCATTAGAGTGACATCCATATACACGAGTGCGAGTGGATACACGTAAGGGAGCGTGAAAGGCAATATCTTCGGTTTCGTTGCTAACTTTTTGCAGGTTCCCTCATACGTCATGGCGAATACAAGACGCATAAAGGCTAGCCCACACCATTGTCTTCCTGATCCTACGGGAGTCAAAGAAGTGGCATTACGTGGTGTAGATGAGCAATTGGACCTCGTCAAATCTCAGTTGCTTGGTTGGTTTTATACTCATCGTCGTGTCAAAGATAAAATCTGTAGCTCGGCCATTGATGGGAGTTGTGAAGTCAACCTTGCAAGTGCTATCATGGTTGAGAAATTAAATCTCCCAACCATTGATCATCTTCAACCGTACAAGTTGATGAGTACTCATGGTGATGTTTGGGTTACTAAACACACACTTGTACCTATTCAAATCGGCAAATATGTGAATGAAGTGTTGTGTGATGTAGTCCGAATTCAAGTGACACATGTGTTGTTGGGCAAGGCATGGATGTCGAGGCGAGAAGTTAAATATGACGGACATACTAATAAGTATTCCTTCTTATTTAATGGTCGTCATTTTGCACTTGTATCACTTACTTGTGACCAGCTTTGTATTGATCTAGCATACATGAAAAGGGAGCTTGAGCGTTATAGGATGGAGAAAAAGCTAGATGAGGGAATTGAGCCTGAAGAGGTAGAATCTGAGGGAGTTGAAAGCAATGAGATAAAAGGGTCAGCTGTTGAACTAGAAAAAGAGATGGACAAATCTGATGAGATGGGTGATGAGAAGGGAGAGAAGAGAGAAAGTGGGCTGATCTTGAGCAAGAGTGATGTGTTCATGGATCAGGGCCAGCGCAATGACCCAGTCCGAGTCCCATTGGGCACAGTCACACGTGCACGAGCCAAGCTCTTCAAAGAATCCCTCCAAGCCCTTGTTCGAGTTGTCCAAGACCAACATGGAGCCCATAGAGATATTGAAGGCTTAGAAAGAAACAATCAAGTAACTTACACCTCGATCCAAGACCATGAAAAATCAAGTGGGCCACTTTGTGAGTCGGCCGATTAGGGCCTTAGTCTCTGTTACTTATTTAGTTGGACTAGTTGCTTAGTAGAAGGCATGGGCCGGCCCATCTTGGAGTCAAGATGGCCGACTTCCCACTTAGGGTTTCTTTAGGGTTTTTCTTGTTACCTTTAGCCTATAAATAGGCTAGCTTTGTAAGGTTAAAGACACAAGTTGTATGAATAAAACTCTTAGTATTTTCGTTTTCTTCCTAAGAGAGAATTCGAGCCTTTAACTTGCTTTGGCAAGGGTTCTTGAGCAATCTTGCGTCCTGTCCTCGATTGTTCAGCCGACCGATTCGCCTGGAGTATTCACCTTCATCGGAGTGTCGTTCTACCGCTTTAAATAAAAAACGTGCCGTTCGTGTTGATTTAGAGTCCTGCAATCCAAACGTAGGACAACCTCGCTAGATCCTTGGGCAAACGTGCTACGTGTCTCGAAACGCGTTGATCGAGGAACGTATCAGTTGGCTTCAGAGCTTTGGTTGAGGTACCTTCCGTTATATCCGTTACATTTTAGCAACACTCTCCTCTATTTCCAACATTTCACGCTCCTACATTTTAGCAACAATCTCCTATATTTCCAACATTTGAGGAACACTCCCCTATATTCTCTCCTACATTTTGGAAACACTCTGCTTCATTTTTGGAACACACTCCTACATTTTATGAAGCTAAGTTTTCATTGAGATTCCATTCACACTAGCGCATCCATCAAATCTGTCCAAAACTTCCCTTCAAATTCCAGCCACTTAAACGTTGCAATCTTGGAGTACTTGGAGAGAAGTTGATTGAAAACTCATTGAGAAATTCCATTTCTTCAAGGGGAACAATCTGTGACCTGAGAAGTGTCGTGAGATCATTAGAGTGACATCCATATACACGAGTGCGAGTGGATACACGTAAGGGAGCGTGAAAGGCAATATCTTCGGTTTCGTTGCTAACTTTTTGCAGGTTCCCTCATACGTCATGGCGAATACAAGACGCATAAAGGCTAGCCCACACCATTGTCTTCCTGATCCTACGGGAGTCAAAGAAGTGGCATTACGTGGTGTAGATGAGCAATTGGACCTCGTCAAATCTCAGTTGCTTGGTTGGTTTTATACTCATTGTCGTGTCAAAGATAAAATCTGTAGCTCGGCCATTGATGGGAGTTGTGAAGTCAACCTTGCAAGTGCTATCATGGTTGAGAAATTAAATCTCCCAACCATTGATCATCTTCAACCGTACAAGTTGATGAGTACTCATGGTGATGTTTGGGTTACTAAACACACACTTGTACCTATTCAAATCGGCAAATATGTGAATGAAGTGTTGTGTGATGTAGTCCGAATTCAAGTGACACATGTGTTGTTGGGCAAGGCATGGATGTCGAGGCGAGAAGTTAAATATGACGGACATACTAATAAGTATTCCTTCTTATTTAATGGTCGTCATTTTGCACTTGTATCACTTACTTGTGACCAGCTTTGTATTGATCTAGCATACATGAAAAGGGAGCTTGAGCGTTATAGGATGGAGAAAAAGCTAGATGAGGGAATTGAGCCTGAAGAGGTAGAATCTGAGGGAGTTGAAAGCAATGAGATAAAAGGGTCAGCTGTTGAACTAGAAAAAGAGATGGACAAATCTGATGAGATGGGTGATGAGAAGGGAGAGAAGAGAGAAAGTGGGCTGATCTTGAGCAAGAGTGATGTGTTCATGGATCAGGGCCAGCGCAATGACCCAGTCCGAGTCCCATTGGGCACAGTCACACGTGCACGAGCCAAGCTCTTCAAAGAATCCCTCCAAGCCCTTGTTCGAGTTGTCCAAGACCAACATGGAGCCCATAGAGATATTGAAGGCTTAGAAAGAAACAATCAAGTAACTTACACCTCGATCCAAGACCATGAAAAATCAAGTGGGCCACTTTGTGAGTCGGCCGATTAGGGCCTTAGTCTCTGTTACTTATTTAGTTGGACTAGTTGCTTAGTAGAAGGCATGGGCCGGCCCATCTTGGAGTCAAGATGGCCGACTTCCCACTTAGGGTTTCTTTAGGGTTTTTCTTGTTACCTTTAGCCTATAAATAGGCTAGCTTTGTAAGGTTAAAGACACAAGTTGTATGAATAAAACTCTTAGTATTTTCGTTTTCTTCCTAAGAGAGAATTCGAGCCTTTAACTTGCTTTGGCAAGGGTTCTTGAGCAATCTTGCGTCCTGTCCTCGATTGTTCAGCCGACCGATTCGCCTGGAGTATTCACCTTCATCGGAGTGTCGTTCTACCGCTTTAAATAAAAAACGTGCCGTTCGTGTTGATTTAGAGTCCTGCAATCCAAACGTAGGACAACCTCGCTAGATCCTTGGGCAAACGTGCTACGTGTCTCGAAACGCGTTGATCGAGGAACGTATCAGTTGGCTTCAGAGCTTTGGTTGAGGTACCTTCCGTTATATCCGTTACATTTTAGCAACACTCTCCTCTATTTCCAACATTTCACGCTCCTACATTTTAGCAACAATCTCCTATATTTCCAACATTTGAGGAACACTCCCCTATATTCTCTCCTACATTTTGGAAACACTCTGCTTCATTTTTGGAACACACTCCTACATTTTATGAAGCTAAGTTTTCATTGAGATTCCATTCACACTAGCGCATCCATCAAATCTGTCCAAAACTTCCCTTCAAATTCCAGCCACTTAAACGTTGCAATCTTGGAGTACTTGGAGAGAAGTTGATTGAAAACTCATTGAGAAATTCCATTTCTTCAAGGGGAACAATCTGTGACCTGAGAAGTGTCGTGAGATCATTAGAGTGACATCCATATACACGAGTGCGAGTGGATACACGTAAGGGAGCGTGAAAGGCAATATCTTCGGTTTCGTTGCTAACTTTTTGCAGGTTCCCTCATACGTCATGGCGAATACAAGACGCATAAAGGCTAGCCCACACCATTGTCTTCCTGATCCTACGGGAGTCAAAGAAGTGGCATTACGTGGTGTAGATGAGCAATTGGACCTCGTCAAATCTCAGTTGCTTGGTTGGTTTTATACTCATTGTCGTGTCAAAGATAAAATCTGTAGCTCGGCCATTGATGGGAGTTGTGAAGTCAACCTTGCAAGTGCTATCATGGTTGAGAAATTAAATCTCCCAACCATTGATCATCTTCAACCGTACAAGTTGATGAGTACTCATGGTGATGTTTGGGTTACTAAACACACACTTGTACCTATTCAAATCGGCAAATATGTGAATGAAGTGTTGTGTGATGTAGTCCGAATTCAAGTGACACATGTGTTGTTGGGCAAGGCATGGATGTCGAGGCGAGAAGTTAAATATGACGGACATACTAATAAGTATTCCTTCTTATTTAATGGTCGTCATTTTGCACTTGTATCACTTACTTGTGACCAGCTTTGTATTGATCTAGCATACATGAAAAGGGAGCTTGAGCGTTATAGGATGGAGAAAAAGCTAGATGAGGGAATTGAGCCTGAAGAGGTAGAATCTGAGGGAGTTGAAAGCAATGAGATAAAAGGGTCAGCTGTTGAACTAGAAAAAGAGATGGACAAATCTGATGAGATGGGTGATGAGAAGGGAGAGAAGAGAGAAAGTGGGCTGATCTTGAGCAAGAGTGATGTGTTCATGGATCAGGGCCAGCGCAATGACCCAGTCCGAGTCCCATTGGGCACAGTCACACGTGCACGAGCCAAGCTCTTCAAAGAATCCCTCCAAGCCCTTGTTCGAGTTGTCCAAGACCAACATGGAGCCCATAGAGATATTGAAGGCTTAGAAAGAAACAATCAAGTAACTTACACCTCGATCCAAGACCATGAAAAATCAAGTGGGCCACTTTGTGAGTCGGCCGATTAGGGCCTTAGTCTCTGTTACTTATTTAGTTGGACTAGTTGCTTAGTAGAAGGCATGGGCCGGCCCATCTTGGAGTCAAGATGGCCGACTTCCCACTTAGGGTTTCTTTAGGGTTTTTCTTGTTACCTTTAGCCTATAAATAGGCTAGCTTTGTAAGGTTAAAGACACAAGTTGTATGAATAAAACTCTTAGTATTTTCGTTTTCTTCCTAAGAGAGAATTCGAGCCTTTAACTTGCTTTGGCAAGGGTTCTTGAGCAATCTTGCGTCCTGTCCTCGATTGTTCAGCCGACCGATTCGCCTGGAGTATTCACCTTCATCGGAGTGTCGTTCTACCGCTTTAAATAAAAAACGTGCCGTTCGTGTTGATTTAGAGTCCTGCAATCCAAACGTAGGACAACCTCGCTAGATCCTTGGGCAAACGTGCTACGTGTCTCGAAACGCGTTGATCGAGGAACGTATCAGTTGGCTTCAGAGCTTTGGTTGAGGTACCTTCCGTTATATCCGTTACATTTTAGCAACACTCTCCTCTATTTCCAACATTTCACGCTCCTACATTTTAGCAACAATCTCCTATATTTCCAACATTTGAGGAACACTCCCCTATATTCTCTCCTACATTTTGGAAACACTCTGCTTCATTTTTGGAACACACTCCTACATTTTATGAAGCTAAGTTTTCATTGAGATTCCATTCACACTAGCGCATCCATCAAATCTGTCCAAAACTTCCCTTCAAATTCCAGCCACTTAAACGTTGCAATCTTGGAGTACTTGGAGAGAAGTTGATTGAAAACTCATTGAGAAATTCCATTTCTTCAAGGGGAACAATCTGTGACCTGAGAAGTGTCGTGAGATCATTAGAGTGACATCCATATACACGAGTGCGAGTGGATACACGTAAGGGAGCGTGAAAGGCAATATCTTCGGTTTCGTTGCTAACTTTTTGCAGGTTCCCTCATACGTCATGGCGAATACAAGACGCATAAAGGCTAGCCCACACCATTGTCTTCCTGATCCTACGGGAGTCAAAGAAGTGGCATTACGTGGTGTAGATGAGCAATTGGACCTCGTCAAATCTCAGTTGCTTGGTTGGTTTTATACTCATTGTCGTGTCAAAGATAAAATCTGTAGCTCGGCCATTGATGGGAGTTGTGAAGTCAACCTTGCAAGTGCTATCATGGTTGAGAAATTAAATCTCCCAACCATTGATCATCTTCAACCGTACAAGTTGATGAGTACTCATGGTGATGTTTGGGTTACTAAACACACACTTGTACCTATTCAAATCGGCAAATATGTGAATGAAGTGTTGTGTGATGTAGTCCGAATTCAAGTGACACATGTGTTGTTGGGCAAGGCATGGATGTCGAGGCGAGAAGTTAAATATGACGGACATACTAATAAGTATTCCTTCTTATTTAATGGTCGTCATTTTGCACTTGTATCACTTACTTGTGACCAGCTTTGTATTGATCTAGCATACATGAAAAGGGAGCTTGAGCGTTATAGGATGGAGAAAAAGCTAGATGAGGGAATTGAGCCTGAAGAGGTAGAATCTGAGGGAGTTGAAAGCAATGAGATAAAAGGGTCAGCTGTTGAACTAGAAAAAGAGATGGACAAATCTGATGAGATGGGTGATGAGAAGGGAGAGAAGAGAGAAAGTGGGCTGATCTTGAGCAAGAGTGATGTGTTCATGGATCAGGGCCAGCGCAATGACCCAGTCCGAGTCCCATTGGGCACAGTCACACGTGCACGAGCCAAGCTCTTCAAAGAATCCCTCCAAGCCCTTGTTCGAGTTGTCCAAGACCAACATGGAGCCCATAGAGATATTGAAGGCTTAGAAAGAAACAATCAAGTAACTTACACCTCGATCCAAGACCATGAAAAATCAAGTGGGCCACTTTGTGAGTCGGCCGATTAGGGCCTTAGTCTCTGTTACTTATTTAGTTGGACTAGTTGCTTAGTAGAAGGCATGGGCCGGCCCATCTTGGAGTCAAGATGGCCGACTTCCCACTTAGGGTTTCTTTAGGGTTTTTCTTGTTACCTTTAGCCTATAAATAGGCTAGCTTTGTAAGGTTAAAGACACAAGTTGTATGAATAAAACTCTTAGTATTTTCGTTTTCTTCCTAAGAGAGAATTCGAGCCTTTAACTTGCTTTGGCAAGGGTTCTTGAGCAATCTTGCGTCCTGTCCTCGATTGTTCAGCCGACCGATTCGCCTGGAGTATTCACCTTCATCGGAGTGTCGTTCTACCGCTTTAAATAAAAAACGTGCCGTTCGTGTTGATTTAGAGTCCTGCAATCCAAACGTAGGACAACCTCGCTAGATCCTTGGGCAAACGTGCTACGTGTCTCGAAACGCGTTGATCGAGGAACGTATCAGTTGGCTTCAGAGCTTTGGTTGAGGTACCTTCCGTTATATCCGTTACATTTTAGCAACACTCTCCTCTATTTCCAACATTTCACGCTCCTACATTTTAGCAACAATCTCCTATATTTCCAACATTTGAGGAACACTCCCCTATATTCTCTCCTACATTTTGGAAACACTCTGCTTCATTTTTGGAACACACTCCTACATTTTATGAAGCTAAGTTTTCATTGAGATTCCATTCACACTAGCGCATCCATCAAATCTGTCCAAAACTTCCCTTCAAATTCCAGCCACTTAAACGTTGCAATCTTGGAGTACTTGGAGAGAAGTTGATTGAAAACTCATTGAGAAATTCCATTTCTTCAAGGGGAACAATCTGTGACCTGAGAAGTGTCGTGAGATCATTAGAGTGACATCCATATACACGAGTGCGAGTGGATACACGTAAGGGAGCGTGAAAGGCAATATCTTCGGTTTCGTTGCTAACTTTTTGCAGGTTCCCTCATACGTCATGGCGAATACAAGACGCATAAAGGCTAGCCCACACCATTGTCTTCCTGATCCTACGGGAGTCAAAGAAGTGGCATTACGTGGTGTAGATGAGCAATTGGACCTCGTCAAATCTCAGTTGCTTGGTTGGTTTTATACTCATTGTCGTGTCAAAGATAAAATCTGTAGCTCGGCCATTGATGGGAGTTGTGAAGTCAACCTTGCAAGTGCTATCATGGTTGAGAAATTAAATCTCCCAACCATTGATCATCTTCAACCGTACAAGTTGATGAGTACTCATGGTGATGTTTGGGTTACTAAACACACACTTGTACCTATTCAAATCGGCAAATATGTGAATGAAGTGTTGTGTGATGTAGTCCGAATTCAAGTGACACATGTGTTGTTGGGCAAGGCATGGATGTCGAGGCGAGAAGTTAAATATGACGGACATACTAATAAGTATTCCTTCTTATTTAATGGTCGTCATTTTGCACTTGTATCACTTACTTGTGACCAGCTTTGTATTGATCTAGCATACATGAAAAGGGAGCTTGAGCGTTATAGGATGGAGAAAAAGCTAGATGAGGGAATTGAGCCTGAAGAGGTAGAATCTGAGGGAGTTGAAAGCAATGAGATAAAAGGGTCAGCTGTTGAACTAGAAAAAGAGATGGACAAATCTGATGAGATGGGTGATGAGAAGGGAGAGAAGAGAGAAAGTGGGCTGATCTTGAGCAAGAGTGATGTGTTCATGGATCAGGGCCAGCGCAATGACCCAGTCCGAGTCCCATTGGGCACAGTCACACGTGCACGAGCCAAGCTCTTCAAAGAATCCCTCCAAGCCCTTGTTCGAGTTGTCCAAGACCAACATGGAGCCCATAGAGATATTGAAGGCTTAGAAAGAAACAATCAAGTAACTTACACCTCGATCCAAGACCATGAAAAATCAAGTGGGCCACTTTGTGAGTCGGCCGATTAGGGCCTTAGTCTCTGTTACTTATTTAGTTGGACTAGTTGCTTAGTAGAAGGCATGGGCCGGCCCATCTTGGAGTCAAGATGGCCGACTTCCCACTTAGGGTTTCTTTAGGGTTTTTCTTGTTACCTTTAGCCTATAAATAGGCTAGCTTTGTAAGGTTAAAGACACAAGTTGTATGAATAAAACTCTTAGTATTTTCGTTTTCTTCCTAAGAGAGAATTCGAGCCTTTAACTTGCTTTGGCAAGGGTTCTTGAGCAATCTTGCGTCCTGTCCTCGATTGTTCAGCCGACCGATTCGCCTGGAGTATTCACCTTCATCGGAGTGTCGTTCTACCGCTTTAAATAAAAAACGTGCCGTTCGTGTTGATTTAGAGTCCTGCAATCCAAACGTAGGACAACCTCGCTAGATCCTTGGGCAAACGTGCTACGTGTCTCGAAACGCGTTGATCGAGGAACGTATCAGTTGGCTTCAGAGCTTTGGTTGAGGTACCTTCCGTTATATCCGTTACATTTTAGCAACACTCTCCTCTATTTCCAACATTTCACGCTCCTACATTTTAGCAACAATCTCCTATATTTCCAACATTTGAGGAACACTCCCCTATATTCTCTCCTACATTTTGGAAACACTCTGCTTCATTTTTGGAACACACTCCTACATTTTATGAAGCTAAGTTTTCATTGAGATTCCATTCACACTAGCGCATCCATCAAATCTGTCCAAAACTTCCCTTCAAATTCCAGCCACTTAAACGTTGCAATCTTGGAGTACTTGGAGAGAAGTTGATTGAAAACTCATTGAGAAATTCCATTTCTTCAAGGGGAACAATCTGTGACCTGAGAAGTGTCGTGAGATCATTAGAGTGACATCCATATACACGAGTGCGAGTGGATACACGTAAGGGAGCGTGAAAGGCAATATCTTCGGTTTCGTTGCTAACTTTTTGCAGGTTCCCTCATACGTCATGGCGAATACAAGACGCATAAAGGCTAGCCCACACCATTGTCTTCCTGATCCTACGGGAGTCAAAGAAGTGGCATTACGTGGTGTAGATGAGCAATTGGACCTCGTCAAATCTCAGTTGCTTGGTTGGTTTTATACTCATTGTCGTGTCAAAGATAAAATCTGTAGCTCGGCCATTGATGGGAGTTGTGAAGTCAACCTTGCAAGTGCTATCATGGTTGAGAAATTAAATCTCCCAACCATTGATCATCTTCAACCGTACAAGTTGATGAGTACTCATGGTGATGTTTGGGTTACTAAACACACACTTGTACCTATTCAAATCGGCAAATATGTGAATGAAGTGTTGTGTGATGTAGTCCGAATTCAAGTGACACATGTGTTGTTGGGCAAGGCATGGATGTCGAGGCGAGAAGTTAAATATGACGGACATACTAATAAGTATTCCTTCTTATTTAATGGTCGTCATTTTGCACTTGTATCACTTACTTGTGACCAGCTTTGTATTGATCTAGCATACATGAAAAGGGAGCTTGAGCGTTATAGGATGGAGAAAAAGCTAGATGAGGGAATTGAGCCTGAAGAGGTAGAATCTGAGGGAGTTGAAAGCAATGAGATAAAAGGGTCAGCTGTTGAACTAGAAAAAGAGATGGACAAATCTGATGAGATGGGTGATGAGAAGGGAGAGAAGAGAGAAAGTGGGCTGATCTTGAGCAAGAGTGATGTGTTCATGGATCAGGGCCAGCGCAATGACCCAGTCCGAGTCCCATTGGGCACAGTCACACGTGCACGAGCCAAGCTCTTCAAAGAATCCCTCCAAGCCCTTGTTCGAGTTGTCCAAGACCAACATGGAGCCCATAGAGATATTGAAGGCTTAGAAAGAAACAATCAAGTAACTTACACCTCGATCCAAGACCATGAAAAATCAAGTGGGCCACTTTGTGAGTCGGCCGATTAGGGCCTTAGTCTCTGTTACTTATTTAGTTGGACTAGTTGCTTAGTAGAAGGCATGGGCCGGCCCATCTTGGAGTCAAGATGGCCGACTTCCCACTTAGGGTTTCTTTAGGGTTTTTCTTGTTACCTTTAGCCTATAAATAGGCTAGCTTTGTAAGGTTAAAGACACAAGTTGTATGAATAAAACTCTTAGTATTTTCGTTTTCTTCCTAAGAGAGAATTCGAGCCTTTAACTTGCTTTGGCAAGGGTTCTTGAGCAATCTTGCGTCCTGTCCTCGATTGTTCAGCCGACCGATTCGCCTGGAGTATTCACCTTCATCGGAGTGTCGTTCTACCGCTTTAAATAAAAAACGTGCCGTTCGTGTTGATTTAGAGTCCTGCAATCCAAACGTAGGACAACCTCGCTAGATCCTTGGGCAAACGTGCTACGTGTCTCGAAACGCGTTGATCGAGGAACGTATCAGTTGGCTTCAGAGCTTTGGTTGAGGTACCTTCCGTTATATCCGTTACATTTTAGCAACACTCTCCTCTATTTCCAACATTTCACGCTCCTACATTTTAGCAACAATCTCCTATATTTCCAACATTTGAGGAACACTCCCCTATATTCTCTCCTACATTTTGGAAACACTCTGCTTCATTTTTGGAACACACTCCTACATTTTATGAAGCTAAGTTTTCATTGAGATTCCATTCACACTAGCGCATCCATCAAATCTGTCCAAAACTTCCCTTCAAATTCCAGCCACTTAAACGTTGCAATCTTGGAGTACTTGGAGAGAAGTTGATTGAAAACTCATTGAGAAATTCCATTTCTTCAAGGGGAACAATCTGTCACTTGAGAAGTGTCGTGAGATCATTAGAGTGACATCCATATACACGAGTGCGAGTGGATACACGTAAGGGAGCGTGAAAGGCAATATCTTCGGTTTCGTTGCTAACTTTTTGCAGGTTCCCTCATACGTCATGGCGAATACAAGACGCATAAAGGCTAGCCCACACCATTGTCTTCCTGATCCTACGGGAGTCAAAGAAGTGGCATTACGTGGTGTAGATGAGCAATTGGACCTCGTCAAATCTCAGTTGCTTGGTTGGTTTTATACTCATTGTCGTGTCAAAGATAAAATCTGTAGCTCGGCCATTGATGGGAGTTGTGAAGTCAACCTTGCAAGTGCTATCATGGTTGAGAAATTAAATCTCCCAACCATTGATCATCTTCAACCGTACAAGTGGATGAGTACTCATGGTGATGTTTGGGTTACTAAACACACACTTGTACCTATTCAAATCGGCAAATATGTGAATGAAGTGTTGTGTGATGTAGTCCGAATTCAAGTGACACATGTGTTGTTGGGCAAGGCATGGATGTCGAGGCGAGAAGTTAAATATGACGGACATACTAATAAGTATTCCTTCTTATTTAATGGTCGTCATTTTGCACTTGTATCACTTACTTGTGACCAGCTTTGTATTGATCTAGCATACATGAAAAGGGAGCTTGAGCGTTATAGGATGGAGAAAAAGCTAGATGAGGGAATTGAGCCTGAAGAGGTAGAATCTGAGGGAGTTGAAAGCAATGAGATAAAAGGGTCAGCTGTTGAACTAGAAAAAGAGATGGACAAATCTGATGAGATGGGTGATGAGAAGGGAGAGAAGAGAGAAAGTGGGCTGATCTTGAGCAAGAGTGATGTGTTCATGGATCAGGGCCAGCGCAATGACCCAGTCCGAGTCCCATTGGGCACAGTCACACGTGCACGAGCCAAGCTCTTCAAAGAATCCCTCCAAGCCCTTGTTCGAGTTGTCCAAGACCAACATGGAGCCCATAGAGATATTGAAGGCTTAGAAAGAAACAATCAAGTAACTTACACCTTGATCCAAGACCATGAAAAATCAAGTGGGCCACTTTGTGAGTCGGCCGATTAGGGCCTTAGTCTCTGTTACTTATTTAGTTGGACTAGTTGCTTAGTAGAAGGCATGGGCCGGCCCATCTTGGAGTCAAGATGGCCGACTTCCCACTTAGGGTTTCTTTAGGGTTTTTCTTGTTACCTTTAGCCTATAAATAGGCTAGCTTTGTAAGGTTAAAGACACAAGTTGTATGAATAAAACTCTTAGTATTTTCGTTTTCTTCCTAAGAGAGAATTCGAGCCTTTAACTTGCTTTGGCAAGGGTTCTTGAGCAATCTTGCGTCCTGTCCTCGATTGTTCAGCCGACCGATTCGCCTGGAGTATTCACCTTCATCGGAGTGTCGTTCTACCGCTTTAAATAAAAAACGTGCCGTTCGTGTTGATTTAGAGTCCTGCAATCCAAACGTAGGACAACCTCGCTAGATCCTTGGGCAAACGTGCTACGTGTCTCGAAACGCGTTGATCGAGGAACGTATCAGTTGGCTTCAGAGCTTTGGTTGAGGTACCTTCCGTTATATCCGTTACATTTTAGCAACACTCTCCTCTATTTCCAACATTTCACGCTCCTACATTTTAGCAACAATCTCCTATATTTCCAACATTTGAGGAACACTCCCCTATATTCTCTCCTACATTTTGGAAACACTCTGCTTCATTTTTGGAACACACTCCTACATTTTATGAAGCTAAGTTTTCATTGAGATTCCATTCACACTAGCGCATCCATCAAATCTGTCCAAAACTTCCCTTCAAATTCCAGCCACTTAAACGTTGCAATCTTGGAGTACTTGGAGAGAAGTTGATTGAAAACTCATTGAGAAATTCCATTTCTTCAAGGGGAACAATCTGTGACCAGAGAAGTGTCGTGAGATCATTAGAGTGACATCCATATACACGAGTGCGAGTGGATACACGTAAGGGAGCGTGAAAGGCAATATCTTCGGTTTCGTTGCTAACTTTTTGCAGGTTCCCTCATACGTCATGGCGAATACAAGACGCATAAAGGCTAGCCCACACCATTGTCTTCCTGATCCTACGGGAGTCAAAGAAGTGGCATTACGTGGTGTAGATGAGCAATTGGACCTCGTCAAATCTCAGTTGCTTGGTTGGTTTTATACTCATTGTCGTGTCAAAGATAAAATCTGTAGCTCGGCCATTGATGGGAGTTGTGAAGTCAACCTTGCAAGTGCTATCATGGTTGAGAAATTAAATCTCCCAACCATTGATCATCTTCAACCGTACAAGTGGATGAGTACTCATGGTGATGTTTGGGTTACTAAACACACACTTGTACCTATTCAAATCGGCAAATATGTGAATGAAGTGTTGTGTGATGTAGTCCGAATTCAAGTGACACATGTGTTGTTGGGCAAGGCATGGATGTCGAGGCGAGAAGTTAAATATGACGGACATACTAATAAGTATTCCTTCTTATTTAATGGTCGTCATTTTGCACTTGTATCACTTACTTGTGACCAGCTTTGTATTGATCTAGCATACATGAAAAGGGAGCTTGAGCGTTATAGGATGGAGAAAAAGCTAGATGAGGGAATTGAGCCTGAAGAGGTAGAATCTGAGGGAGTTGAAAGCAATGAGATAAAAGGGTCAGCTGTTGAACTAGAAAAAGAGATGGACAAATCTGATGAGATGGGTGATGAGAAGGGAGAGAAGAGAGAAAGTGGGCTGATCTTGAGCAAGAGTGATGTGTTCATGGATCAGGGCCAGCGCAATGACCCAGTCCGAGTCCCATTGGGCACAGTCACACGTGCACGAGCCAAGCTCTTCAAAGAATCCCTCCAAGCCCTTGTTCGAGTTGTCCAAGACCAACATGGAGCCCATAGAGATATTGAAGGCTTAGAAAGAAACAATCAAGTAACTTACACCTCGATCCAAGACCATGAAAAATCAAGTGGGCCACTTTGTGAGTCGGCCGATTAGGGCCTTAGTCTCTGTTACTTATTTAGTTGGACTAGTTGCTTAGTAGAAGGCATGGGCCGGCCCATCTTGGAGTCAAGATGGCCGACTTCCCACTTAGGGTTTCTTTAGGGTTTTTCTTGTTACCTTTAGCCTATAAATAGGCTAGCTTTGTAAGGTTAAAGACACAAGTTGTATGAATAAAACTCTTAGTATTTTCGTTTTCTTCCTAAGAGAGAATTCGAGCCTTTAACTTGCTTTGGCAAGGGTTCTTGAGCAATCTTGCGTCCTGTCCTCGATTGTTCAGCCGACCGATTCGCCTGGAGTATTCACCTTCATCGGAGTGTCGTTCTACCGCTTTAAATAAAAAACGTGCCGTTCGTGTTGATTTAGAGTCCTGCAATCCAAACGTAGGACAACCTCGCTAGATCCTTGGGCAAACGTGCTACGTGTCTCGAAACGCGTTGATCGAGGAACGTATCAGTTGGCTTCAGAGCTTTGGTTGAGGTACCTTCCGTTATATCCGTTACATTTTAGCAACACTCTCCTCTATTTCCAACATTTCACGCTCCTACATTTTAGCAACAATCTCCTATATTTCCAACATTTGAGGAACACTCCCCTATATTCTCTCCTACATTTTGGAAACACTCTGCTTCATTTTTGGAACACACTCCTACATTTTATGAAGCTAAGTTTTCATTGAGATTCCATTCACACTAGCGCATCCATCAAATCTGTCCAAAACTTCCCTTCAAATTCCAGCCACTTAAACGTTGCAATCTTGGAGTACTTGGAGAGAAGTTGATTGAAAACTCATTGAGAAATTCCATTTCTTCAAGGGGAACAATCTGTGACCTGAGAAGTGTCGTGAGATCATTAGAGTGACATCCATATACACGAGTGCGAGTGGATACACGTAAGGGAGCGTGAAAGGCAATATCTTCGGTTTCGTTGCTAACTTTTTGCAGGTTCCCTCATACGTCATGGCGAATACAAGACGCATAAAGGCTAGCCCACACCATTGTCTTCCTGATCCTACGGGAGTCAAAGAAGTGGCATTACGTGGTGTAGATGAGCAATTGGACCTCGTCAAATCTCAGTTGCTTGGTTGGTTTTATACTCATTGTCGTGTCAAAGATAAAATCTGTAGCTCGGCCATTGATGGGAGTTGTGAAGTCAACCTTGCAAGTGCTATCATGGTTGAGAAATTAAATCTCCCAACCATTGATCATCTTCAACCGTACAAGTTGATGAGTACTCATGGTGATGTTTGGGTTACTAAACACACACTTGTACCTATTCAAATCGGCAAATATGTGAATGAAGTGTTGTGTGATGTAGTCCGAATTCAAGTGACACATGTGTTGTTGGGCAAGGCATGGATGTCGAGGCGAGAAGTTAAATATGACGGACATACTAATAAGTATTCCTTCTTATTTAATGGTCGTCATTTTGCACTTGTATCACTTACTTGTGACCAGCTTTGTATTGATCTAGCATACATGAAAAGGGAGCTTGAGCGTTATAGGATGGAGAAAAAGCTAGATGAGGGAATTGAGCCTGAAGAGGTAGAATCTGAGGGAGTTGAAAGCAATGAGATAAAAGGGTCAGCTGTTGAACTAGAAAAAGAGATGGACAAATCTGATGAGATGGGTGATGAGAAGGGAGAGAAGAGAGAAAGTGGGCTGATCTTGAGCAAGAGTGATGTGTTCATGGATCAGGGCCAGCGCAATGACCCAGTCCGAGTCCCATTGGGCACAGTCACACGTGCACGAGCCAAGCTCTTCAAAGAATCCCTCCAAGCCCTTGTTCGAGTTGTCCAAGACCAACATGGAGCCCATAGAGATATTGAAGGCTTAGAAAGAAACAATCAAGTAACTTACACCTCGATCCAAGACCATGAAAAATCAAGTGGGCCACTTTGTGAGTCGGCCGATTAGGGCCTTAGTCTCTGTTACTTATTTAGTTGGACTAGTTGCTTAGTAGAAGGCATGGGCCGGCCCATCTTGGAGTCAAGATGGCCGACTTCCCACTTAGGGTTTCTTTAGGGTTTTTCTTGTTACCTTTAGCCTATAAATAGGCTAGCTTTGTAAGGTTAAAGACACAAGTTGTATGAATAAAACTCTTAGTATTTTCGTTTTCTTCCTAAGAGAGAATTCGAGCCTTTAACTTGCTTTGGCAAGGGTTCTTGAGCAATCTTGCGTCCTGTCCTCGATTGTTCAGCCGACCGATTCGCCTGGAGTATTCACCTTCATCGGAGTGTCGTTCTACCGCTTTAAATAAAAAACGTGCCGTTCGTGTTGATTTAGAGTCCTGCAATCCAAACGTAGGACAACCTCGCTAGATCCTTGGGCAAACGTGCTACGTGTCTCGAAACGCGTTGATCGAGGAACGTATCAGTTGGCTTCAGAGCTTTGGTTGAGGTACCTTCCGTTATATCCGTTACATTTTAGCAACACTCTCCTCTATTTCCAACATTTCACGCTCCTACATTTTAGCAACAATCTCCTATATTTCCAACATTTGAGGAACACTCCCCTATATTCTCTCCTACATTTTGGAAACACTCTGCTTCATTTTTGGAACACACTCCTACATTTTATGAAGCTAAGTTTTCATTGAGATTCCATTCACACTAGCGCATCCATCAAATCTGTCCAAAACTTCCCTTCAAATTCCAGCCACTTAAACGTTGCAATCTTGGAGTACTTGGAGAGAAGTTGATTGAAAACTCATTGAGAAATTCCATTTCTTCAAGGGGAACAATCTGTGACCAGAGAAGTGTCGTGAGATCATTAGAGTGACATCCATATACACGAGTGCGAGTGGATACACGTAAGGGAGCGTGAAAGGCAATATCTTCGGTTTCGTTGCTAACTTTTTGCAGGTTCCCTCATACGTCATGGCGAATACAAGACGCATAAAGGCTAGCCCACACCATTGTCTTCCTGATCCTACGGGAGTCAAAGAAGTGGCATTACGTGGTGTAGATGAGCAATTGGACCTCGTCAAATCTCAGTTGCTTGGTTGGTTTTATACTCATTGTCGTGTCAAAGATAAAATCTGTAGCTCGGCCATTGATGGGAGTTGTGAAGTCAACCTTGCAAGTGCTATCATGGTTGAGAAATTAAATCTCCCAACCATTGATCATCTTCAACCGTACAAGTGGATGAGTACTCATGGTGATGTTTGGGTTACTAAACACACACTTGTACCTATTCAAATCGGCAAATATGTGAATGAAGTGTTGTGTGATGTAGTCCGAATTCAAGTGACACATGTGTTGTTGGGCAAGGCATGGATGTCGAGGCGAGAAGTTAAATATGACGGACATACTAATAAGTATTCCTTCTTATTTAATGGTCGTCATTTTGCACTTGTATCACTTACTTGTGACCAGCTTTGTATTGATCTAGCATACATGAAAAGGGAGCTTGAGCGTTATAGGATGGAGAAAAAGCTAGATGAGGGAATTGAGCCTGAAGAGGTAGAATCTGAGGGAGTTGAAAGCAATGAGATAAAAGGGTCAGCTGTTGAACTAGAAAAAGAGATGGACAAATCTGATGAGATGGGTGATGAGAAGGGAGAGAAGAGAGAAAGTGGGCTGATCTTGAGCAAGAGTGATGTGTTCATGGATCAGGGCCAGCGCAATGACCCAGTCCGAGTCCCATTGGGCACAGTCACACGTGCACGAGCCAAGCTCTTCAAAGAATCCCTCCAAGCCCTTGTTCGAGTTGTCCAAGACCAACATGGAGCCCATAGAGATATTGAAGGCTTAGAAAGAAACAATCAAGTAACTTACACCTTGATCCAAGACCATGAAAAATCAAGTGGGCCACTTTGTGAGTCGGCCGATTAGGGCCTTAGTCTCTGTTACTTATTTAGTTGGACTAGTTGCTTAGTAGAAGGCATGGGCCGGCCCATCTTGGAGTCAAGATGGCCGACTTCCCACTTAGGGTTTCTTTAGGGTTTTTCTTGTTACCTTTAGCCTATAAATAGGCTAGCTTTGTAAGGTTAAAGACACAAGTTGTATGAATAAAACTCTTAGTATTTTCGTTTTCTTCCTAAGAGAGAATTCGAGCCTTTAACTTGCTTTGGCAAGGGTTCTTGAGCAATCTTGCGTCCTGTCCTCGATTGTTCAGCCGACCGATTCGCCTGGAGTATTCACCTTCATCGGAGTGTCGTTCTACCGCTTTAAATAAAAAACGTGCCGTTCGTGTTGATTTAGAGTCCTGCAATCCAAACGTAGGACAACCTCGCTAGATCCTTGGGCAAACGTGCTACGTGTCTCGAAACGCGTTGATCGAGGAACGTATCAGTTGGCTTCAGAGCTTTGGTTGAGGTACCTTCCGTTATATCCGTTACATTTTAGCAACACTCTCCTCTATTTCCAACATTTCACGCTCCTACATTTTAGCAACAATCTCCTATATTTCCAACATTTGAGGAACACTCCCCTATATTCTCTCCTACATTTTGGAAACACTCTGCTTCATTTTTGGAACACACTCCTACATTTTATGAAGCTAAGTTTTCATTGAGATTCCATTCACACTAGCGCATCCATCAAATCTGTCCAAAACTTCCCTTCAAATTCCAGCCACTTAAACGTTGCAATCTTGGAGTACTTGGAGAGAAGTTGATTGAAAACTCATTGAGAAATTCCATTTCTTCACGGGGAACAATCTGTGACTAGAGAAGTGTCGTGAGATCATTAGAGTGACATCCATATACACGAGTGCGAGTGGATACACGTAAGGGAGCGTGAAAGGCAATATCTTCGGTTTCGTTGCTAACTTTTTGCAGGTTCCCTCATACGTCATGGCGAATACAAGACGCATAAAGGCTAGCCCACACCATTGTCTTCCTGATCCTACGGGAGTCAAAGAAGTGGCATTACGTGGTGTAGATGAGCAATTGGACCTCGTCAAATCTCAGTTGCTTGGTTGGTTTTATACTCATTGTCGTGTCAAAGATAAAATCTGTAGCTCGGCCATTGATGGGAGTTGTGAAGTCAACCTTGCAAGTGCTATCATGGTTGAGAAATTAAATCTCCCAACCATTGATCATCTTCAACCGTACAAGTTGATGAGTACTCATGGTGATGTTTGGGTTACTAAACACACACTTGTACCTATTCAAATCGGCAAATATGTGAATGAAGTGTTGTGTGATGTAGTCCGAATTCAAGTGACACATGTGTTGTTGGGCAAGGCATGGATGTCGAGGCGAGAAGTTAAATATGACGGACATACTAATAAGTATTCCTTCTTATTTAATGGTCGTCATTTTGCACTTGTATCACTTACTTGTGACCAGCTTTGTATTGATCTAGCATACATGAAAAGGGAGCTTGAGCGTTATAGGATGGAGAAAAAGCTAGATGAGGGAATTGAGCCTGAAGAGGTAGAATCTGAGGGAGTTGAAAGCAATGAGATAAAAGGGTCAGCTGTTGAACTAGAAAAAGAGATGGACAAATCTGATGAGATGGGTGATGAAAAGGGAGAGAAGAGAGAAAGTGGGCTGATCTTGAGCAAGAGTGATGTGTTCATGGATCAGGGCCAGCGCAATGACCCAGTCCGAGTCCCATTGGGCACAGTCACACGTGCACGAGCCAAGCTCTTCAAAGAATCCCTCCAAGCCCTTGTTCGAGTTGTCCAAGACCAACATGGAGCCCATAGAGATATTGAAGGCTTAGAAAGAAACAATCAAGTAACTTACACCTTGATCCAAGACCATGAAAAATCAAGTGGGCCACTTTGTGAGTCGGCCGATTAGGGCCTTAGTCTCTGTTACTTATTTAGTTGGACTAGTTGCTTAGTAGAAGGCATGGGCCGGCCCATCTTGGAGTCAAGATGGCCGACTTCCCACTTAGGGTTTCTTTAGGGTTTTTCTTGTTACCTTTAGCCTATAAATAGGCTAGCTTTGTAAGGTTAAAGACACAAGTTGTATGAATAAAACTCTTAGTATTTTCGTTTTCTTCCTAAGAGAGAATTCGAGCCTTTAACTTGCTTTGGCAAGGGTTCTTGAGCAATCTTGCGTCCTGTCCTCGATTGTTCAGCCGACCGATTCGCCTGGAGTATTCACCTTCATCGGAGTGTCGTTCTACCGCTTTGAATAAAAAACGTGCCGTTCGTGTTGATTTAGAGTCCTGCAATCCAAACGTAGGACAACCTCGCTAGATCCTTGGGCAAACGTGCTACGTGTCTCGAAACGCGTTGATCGAGGAACGTATCAGTTGGCTTCAGAGCTTTGGTTGAGGTACCTTCCGTTATATCCGTTACATTTTAGCAACACTCTCCTCTATTTCCAACATTTCACGCTCCTACATTTTAGCAACAATCTCCTATATTTCCAACATTTGAGGAACACTCCCCTATATTCTCTCCTACATTTTGGAAACACTCTGCTTCATTTTTGGAACACACTCCTACATTTTATGAAGCTAAGTTTTCATTGAGATTCCATTCACACTAGCGCATCCATCAAATCTGTCCAAAACTTCCCTTCAAATTCCAGCCACTTAAACGTTGCAATCTTGGAGTACTTGGAGAGAAGTTGATTGAAAACTCATTGAGAAATTCCATTTCTTCAAGGGGAACAATCTGTCACTTGAGAAGTGTCGTGAGATCATTAGAGTGACATCCATATACACGAGTGCGAGTGGATACACGTAAGGGAGCGTGAAAGGCAATATCTTCGGTTTCGTTGCTAACTTTTTGCAGGTTCCCTCATACGTCATGGCGAATACAAGACGCATAAAGGCTAGCCCACACCATTGTCTTCCTGATCCTACGGGAGTCAAAGAAGTGGCATTACGTGGTGTAGATGAGCAATTGGACCTCGTCAAATCTCAGTTGCTTGGTTGGTTTTATACTCATTGTCGTGTCAAAGATAAAATCTGTAGCTCGGCCATTGATGGGAGTTGTGAAGTCAACCTTGCAAGTGCTATCATGGTTGAGAAATTAAATCTCCCAACCATTGATCATCTTCAACCGTACAAGTGGATGAGTACTCATGGTGATGTTTGGGTTACTAAACACACACTTGTACCTATTCAAATTGGCAAATATGTGAATGAAGTGTTGTGTGATGTAGTCCGAATTCAAGTGACACATGTGTTGTTGGGCAAGGCATGGATGTCGAGGCGAGAAGTTAAATATGACGGACATACTAATAAGTATTCCTTCTTATTTAATGGTCGTCATTTTGCACTTGTATCACTTACTTGTGACCAGCTTTGTATTGATCTAGCATACATGAAAAGGGAGCTTGAGCGTTATAGGATGGAGAAAAAGCTAGATGAGGGAATTGAGCCTGAAGAGGTAGAATCTGAGGGAGTTGAAAGCAATGAGATAAAAGGGTCAGCTGTTGAACTAGAAAAAGAGATGGACAAATCTGATGAGATGGGTGATGAAAAGGGAGAGAAGAGAGAAAGTGGGCTGATCTTGAGCAAGAGTGATGTGTTCATGGATCAGGGCCAGCGCAATGACCCAGTCCGAGTCCCATTGGGCACAGTCACACGTGCACGAGCCAAGCTCTTCAAAGAATCCCTCCAAGCCCTTGTTCGAGTTGTCCAAGACCAACATGGAGCCCATAGAGATATTGAAGGCTTAGAAAGAAACAATCAAGTAACTTACACCTTGATCCAAGACCATGAAAAATCAAGTGGGCCACTTTGTGAGTCGGCCGATTAGGGCCTTAGTCTCTGTTACTTATTTAGTTGGACTAGTTGCTTAGTAGAAGGCATGGGCCGGCCCATCTTGGAGTCAAGATGGCCGACTTCCCAATAGGCTAGCTTTGTAAGGTTAAAGACACAAGTTGTATGAATAAAATTCTTAGTATTTTCGTTTTCTTCCTAAGAGAGAATTCGAGCCTTTAACTTGCTTTGGCAAGGGTTCTTGAGCAATCTTGCGTCCTGTCCTCGATTGTTCAGCCGACCGATTCGCCTGGAGTATTCACCTTCATCGGAGTGTCGTTCTACCGCTTTAAATAAAAAACGTGCCGTTCGTGTTGATTTAGAGTCCTGCAATCCAAACGTAGGACAACCTCGCTAGATCCTTGGGCAAACGTGCTACGTGTCTCGAAACGCGTTGATCGAGGAACGTATCAGTTGGCTTCAGAGCTTTGGTTGAGGTACCTTCCGTTATATCCGTTACATTTTAGCAACACTCTCCTCTATTTCCAACATTTCACGCTCCTACATTTTAGCAAAAATCTCCTATATTTCCAACATTTGAGGAACACTCCCCTATATTCTCTCCTACATTTTGGAAACACTCTGCTTCATTTTTGGAACACACTCCTACATTTTATGAAGCTAAGTTTTCATTGAGATTCCATTCACACTAGCGCATCCATCAAATCTGTCCAAAACTTCCCTTCAAATTCCAGCCACTTAAACGTTGCAATCTTGGAGTACTTGGAGAGAAGTTGATTGAAAACTCATTGAGAAATTCCATTTCTTCAAGGGGAACAATCTGTGACCTGAGAAGTGTCGTGAGATCATTAGAGTGACATCCATATACACGAGTGCGAGTGGATACACGTAAGGGAGCGTGAAAGGCAATATCTTCGGTTTCGTTGCTAACTTTTTGCAGGTTCCCTCATACGTCATGGCGAATACAAGACGCATAAAGGCTAGCCCACACCATTGTCTTCCTGATCCTACGGGAGTCAAAGAAGTGGCATTACGTGGTGTAGATGAGCAATTGGACCTCGTCAAATCTCAGTTGCTTGGTTGGTTTTATACTCATTGTCGTGTCAAAGATAAAATCTGTAGCTCGGCCATTGATGGGAGTTGTGAAGTCAACCTTGCAAGTGCTATCATGGTTGAGAAATTAAATCTCCCAACCATTGATCATCTTCAACCGTACAAGTTGATGAGTACTCATGGTGATGTTTGGGTTACTAAACACACACTTGTACCTATTCAAATCGGCAAATATGTGAATGAAGTGTTGTGTGATGTAGTCCGAATTCAAGTGACACATGTGTTGTTGGGCAAGGCATGGATGTCGAGGCGAGAAGTTAAATATGACGGACATACTAATAAGTATTCCTTCTTATTTAATGGTCGTCATTTTGCACTTGTATCACTTACTTGTGACCAGCTTTGTATTGATCTAGCATACATGAAAAGGGAGCTTGAGCGTTATAGGATGGAGAAAAAGCTAGATGAGGGAATTGAGCCTGAAGAGGTAGAATCTGAGGGAGTTGAAAGCAATGAGATAAAAGGGTCAGCTGTTGAACTAGAAAAAGAGATGGACAAATCTGATGAGATGGGTGATGAAAAGGGAGAGAAGAGAGAAAGTGGGCTGATCTTGAGCAAGAGTGATGTGTTCATGGATCAGGGCCAGCGCAATGACCCAGTCCGAGTCCCATTTGGCACAGTCACACGTGCACGAGCCAAGCTCTTCAAAGAATCCCTCCAAGCCCTTGTTCGAGTTGTCCAAGACCAACATGGAGCCCATAGAAGATATTGAAGGCTTAGAAAGAAACAATCAAATAACTTACACCTTGATCCAAGACCCTGAAAAATCAAGTGGGCGCCTAGTCTCTTTTACTTATTTAGTTGGACTAGTTGCTTAGTAGAAGGCATGGGCCGGCCCATCTTGGAGTCAAGATGGCCGACTTCCCACTTAGGGTTTCTTTAGGGTTTTTCTTGTTACCTTTAGCCTATAAATAGGCTAGCTTTGTAAGGTTAAAGACACAAGTTGTATGAATAAAATTCTTAGTATTTTCGTTTTCTTCCTAAGAGGGAATTCGAGCCTTTAACTTGCTTTGGCAAGGGTTCTTGAGCAATCTTGCGTCCTGTCCTCGATTGTTCAGCCGACCGATTCGCCTGGAGTATTCACCTTCATCGGAGTGTCGTTCTACCGCTTTAAATAAAAAACGTGCCGTTCGTGTTGATTTAGAGTCCTGCAATCCAAACGTAGGACAACCTCGCTAGATCCTTGGGCAAACGTGCTACGTGTCTCGAAACGCGTTGATCGAGGAACGTATCAGTTGGCTTCAGAGCTTTGGTTGAGGTACCTTCCGTTATATCCGTTACATTTTAGCAACACTCTCCTCTATTTCCAACATTTCACGCTCCTACATTTTAGCAACAATCTCCTATATTTCCAACATTTGAGGAACACTCCCCTATATTCTCTCCTACATTTTGGAAACACTCTGCTTCATTTTTAGAACACACTCCTACATTTTATGAAGCTAAGTTTTCATTGAGATTCCATTCACACTAGCGCATCCATCAAATCTGTCCAAAACTTCCCTTCAAATTCCAGCCACTTAAACGTTGCAATCTTGGAGTACTTGGAGAGAAGTTGATTGAAAACTCATTGAGAAATTCCATTTCTTCAAGGGGAACAATCTGTGACCTGAGAAGTGTCGTGAGATCATTAGAGTGACATCCATATACACGAGTGCGAGTGGATACACGTAAGGGAGCGTGAAAGGCAATATCTTCGGTTTCGTTGCTAACTTTTTGCAGGTTCCCTCATACGTCATGGCGAATACAAGACGCATAAAGGCTAGCCCACACCATTGTCTTCCTGATCCTACGGGAGTCAAAGAAGTGGCATTACGTGGTGTAGATGAGCAATTGGACCTCGTCAAATCTCAGTTGCTTGGTTGGTTTTATACTCATTGTCGTGTCAAAGATAAAATCTGTAGCTCGGCCATTGATGGGAGTTGTGAAGTCAACCTTGCAAGTGCTATCATGGTTGAGAAATTAAATCTCCCAACCATTGATCATCTTCAACCGTACAAGTTGATGAGTACTCATGGTGATGTTTGGGTTACTAAACACACACTTGTACCTATTCAAATCGGCAAATATGTGAATGAAGTGTTGTGTGATGTAGTCCGAATTCAAGTGACACATGTGTTGTTGGGCAAGGCATGGATGTCGAGGCGAGAAGTTAAATATGACGGACATACTAATAAGTATTCCTTCTTATTTAATGGTCGTCATTTTGCACTTGTATCACTTACTTGTGACCAGCTTTGTATTGATCTAGCATACATGAAAAGGGAGCTTGAGCGTTATAGGATGGAGAAAAAGCTAGATGAGGGAATTGAGCCTGAAGAGGTAGAATCTGAGGGAGTTGAAAGCAATGAGATAAAAGGGTCAGCTGTTGAACTAGAAAAAGAGATGGACAAATCTGATGAGATGGGTGATGAAAAGGGAGAGAAGAGAGAAAGTGGGCTGATCTTGAGCAAGAGTGATGTGTTCATGGATCAGGGCCAGCGCAATGACCCAGTCCGAGTCCCATTGGGCACAGTCACACGTGCACGAGCCAAGCTCTTCAAAGAATCCCTCCAAGCCCTTGTTCGAGTTGTCCAAGACCAACATGGAGCCCATAGAAGATATTGAAGGCTTAGAAAGAAACAATCAAATAACTTACACCTTGATCCAAGACCCTGAAAAATCAAGTGGGCCAGGCCTTAGTCTCTTT
The DNA here is from genome assembly GCF_036785885.1 of Coffea arabica. NCBI lineage: Eukaryota > Viridiplantae > Streptophyta > Magnoliopsida > Gentianales > Rubiaceae > Coffea > Coffea arabica. Next base: position 16,612,684 of record NC_092325.1, read on the forward strand.
TACTTATTTAGTTGGACTAGTTGCTTAGTAGAAGGCATGGGCCGGCCCATCTTGGAGTCAAGATGGCCGACTTCCCACTTAGGGTTTCTTTAGGGTTTTTCTTGTTACCTTTAGCCTATAAATAGGCTAGCTTTGTAAGGTTAAAGACACAAGTTGTATGAATAAAATTCTTAGTATTTTCGTTTTCTTCCTAAGAGGGAATTCGAGCCTTTAACTTGCTTTGGCAAGGGTTCTTGAGCAATCTTGCGTCCTGTCCTCGATTGTTCAGCCGACCGATTCGCCTGGAGTATTCACCTTCATCGGAGTGTCGTTCTACCGCTTTAAATAAAAAACGTGCCGTTCGTGTTGATTTAGAGTCCTGCAATCCAAACGTAGGACAACCTCGCTAGATCCTTGGGCAAACGTGCTACGTGTCTCGAAACGCGTTGATCGAGGAACGTATCAGTTGGCTTCAGAGCTTTGGTTGAGGTACCTTCCGTTATATCCGTTACATTTTAGCAACACTCTCCTCTATTTCCAACATTTCACGCTCCTACATTTTAGCAACAATCTCCTATATTTCCAACATTTGAGGAACACTCCCCTATATTCTCTCCTACATTTTGGAAACACTCTGCTTCATTTTTGGAACACACTCCTACATTTTATGAAGCTAAGTTTTCATTGAGATTCCATTCACACTAGCGCATCCATCAAATCTGTCCAAAACTTCCCTTCAAATTCCAGCCACTTAAACGTTGCAATCTTGGAGTACTTGGAGAGAAGTTGATTGAAAACTCATTGAGAAATTCCATTTCTTCAAGGGGAACAATCTGTGACCTGAGAAGTGTCGTGAGATCATTAGAGTGACATCCATATACACGAGTGCGAGTGGATACACGTAAGGGAGCGTGAAAGGCAATATCTTCGGTTTCGTTGCTAACTTTTTGCAGGTTCCCTCATACGTCATGGCGAATACAAGACGCATAAAGGCTAGCCCACACCATTGTCTTCCTGATCCTACGGGAGTCAAAGAAGTGGCATTACGTGGTGTAGATGAGCAATTGGACCTCGTCAAATCTCAGTTGCTTGGTTGGTTTTATACTCATTGTCGTGTCAAAGATAAAATCTGTAGCTCGGCCATTGATGGGAGTTGTGAAGTCAACCTTGCAAGTGCTATCATGGTTGAGAAATTAAATCTCCCAACCATTGATCATCTTCAACCGTACAAGTTGATGAGTACTCATGGTGATGTTTGGGTTACTAAACACACACTTGTACCTATTCAAATCGGCAAATATGTGAATGAAGTGTTGTGTGATGTAGTCCGAATTCAAGTGACACATGTGTTGTTGGGCAAGGCATGGATGTCGAGGCGAGAAGTTAAATATGACGGACATACTAATAAGTATTCCTTCTTATTTAATGGTCGTCATTTTGCACTTGTATCACTTACTTGTGACCAGCTTTGTATTGATCTAGCATACATGAAAAGGGAGCTTGAGCGTTATAGGATGGAGAAAAAGCTAGATGAGGGAATTGAGCCTGAAGAGGTAGAATCTGAGGGAGTTGAAAGCAATGAGATAAAAGGGTCAGCTGTTGAACTAGAAAAAGAGATGGACAAATCTGATGAGATGGGTGATGAAAAGGGAGAGAAGAGAGAAAGTGGGCTGATCTTGAGCAAGAGTGATGTGTTCATGGATCAGGGCCAGCGCAATGACCCAGTCCGAGTCCCATTTGGCACAGTCACACGTGCACGAGCCAAGCTCTTCAAAGAATCCCTCCAAGCCCTTGTTCGAGTTGTCCAAGACCAACATGGAGCCCATAGAGATATTGAAGGCTTAGAAAGAAACAATCAAGTAACTTACACCTTGATCCAAGACCATGAAAAATCAAGTGGGCCACTTTGTGAGTCGGCCGATTAGGGCCTTAGTCTCTGTTACTTATTTAGTTGGACTAGTTGCTTAGTAGAAGGCATGGGCCGGCCCATCTTGGAGTCAAGATGGCCGACTTCCCACTTAGGGTTTCTTTAGGGTTTTTCTTGTTACCTTTAGCCTATAAATAGGCTAGCTTTGTAAGGTTAAAGACACAAGTTGTATGAATAAAACTCTTAGTATTTTCGTTTTCTTCCTAAGAGAGAATTCGAGCCTTTAACTTGCTTTGGCAAGGGTTCTTGAGCAATCTTGCGTCCTGTCCTCGATTGTTCAGCCGACCGATTCGCCTGGAGTATTCACCTTCATCGGAGTGTCGTTCTACCGCTTTGAATAAAAAACGTGCCGTTCGTGTTGATTTAGAGTCCTGCAATCCAAACGTAGGACAACCTCGCTAGATTCTTGGGCAAACGTGCTACGTGTCTCGAAACGCGTTGATCGAGGAACGTATCAGTTGGCTTCAGAGCTTTGGTTGAGGTACCTTCCGTTATATCCGTTACATTTTAGCAACACTCTCCTCTATTTCCAACATTTCACGCTCCTACATTTTAGCAACAATCTCCTATATTTCCAACATTTGAGGAACACTCCCCTATATTCTCTCCTACATTTTGGAAACACTCTGCTTCATTTTTGGAACACACTCCTACATTTTATGAAGCTAAGTTTTCATTGAGATTCCATTCACACTAGCGCATCCATCAAATCTGTCCAAAACTTCCCTTCAAATTCCAGCCACTTAAACGTTGCAATCTTGGAGTACTTGGAGAGAAGTTGATTGAAAACTCATTGAGAAATTCCATTTCTTCAAGGGGAACAATCTGTGACCTGAGAAGTGTCGTGAGATCATTAGAGTGACATCCATATACACGAGTGCGAGTGGATACACGTAAGGGAGCGTGAAAGGCAATATCTTCGGTTTCGTTGCTAACTTTTTGCAGGTTCCCTCATACGTCATGGCGAATACAAGACGCATAAAGGCTAGCCCACACCATTGTCTTCCTGATCCTACGGGAGTCAAAGAAGTGGCATTACGTGGTGTAGATGAGCAATTGGACCTCGTCAAATCTCAGTTGCTTGGTTGGTTTTATACTCATTGTCGTGTCAAAGATAAAATCTGTAGCTCGGCCATTGATGGGAGTTGTGAAGTCAACCTTGCAAGTGCTATCATGGTTGAGAAATTAAATCTCCCAACCATTGATCATCTTCAACCGTACAAGTGGATGAGTACTCATGGTGATGTTTGGGTTACTAAACACACACTTGTACCTATTCAAATTGGCAAATATGTGAATGAAGTGTTGTGTGATGTAGTCCGAATTCAAGTGACACATGTGTTGTTGGGCAAGGCATGGATGTCGAGGCGAGAAGTTAAATATGACGGACATACTAATAAGTATTCCTTCTTATTTAATGGTCGTCATTTTGCACTTGTATCACTTACTTGTGACCAGCTTTGTATTGATCTAGCATACATGAAAAGGGAGCTTGAGCGTTATAGGATGGAGAAAAAGCTAGATGAGGGAATTGAGCCTGAAGAGGTAGAATCTGAGGGAGTTGAAAGCAATGAGATAAAAGGGTCAGCTGTTGAACTAGAAAAAGAGATGGACAAATCTGATGAGATGGGTGATGAAAAGGGAGAGAAGAGAGAAAGTGGGCTGATCTTGAGCAAGAGTGATGTGTTCATGGATCAGGGCCAGCGCAATGACCCAGTCCGAGTCCCATTGGGCACAGTCACACGTGCACGAGCCAAGCTCTTCAAAGAATCCCTCCAAGCCCTTGTTCGAGTTGTCCAAGACCAACATGGAGCCCATAGAGATATTGAAGGCTTAGAAAGAAACAATCAAGTAACTTACACCTTGATCCAAGACCATGAAAAATCAAGTGGGCCACTTTGTGAGTCGGCCGATTAGGGCCTTAGTCTCTGTTACTTATTTAGTTGGACTAGTTGCTTAGTAGAAGGCATGGGCCGGCCCATCTTGGAGTCAAGATGGCCGACTTCCCAATAGGCTAGCTTTGTAAGGTTAAAGACACAAGTTGTATGAATAAAATTCTTAGTATTTTCGTTTTCTTCCTAAGAGAGAATTCGAGCCTTTAACTTGCTTTGGCAAGGGTTCTTGAGCAATCTTGCGTCCTGTCCTCGATTGTTCAGCCGACCGATTCGCCTGGAGTATTCACCTTCATCGGAGTGTCGTTCTACCGCTTTAAATAAAAAACGTGCCGTTCGTGTTGATTTAGAGTCCTGCAATCCAAACGTAGGACAACCTCGCTAGATCCTTGGGCAAACGTGCTACGTGTCTCGAAACGCGTTGATCGAGGAACGTATCAGTTGGCTTCAGAGCTTTGGTTGAGATACCTTCCGTTATATCCGTTACATTTTAGCAACACTCTCCTCTATTTCCAACATTTCACGCTCCTACATTTTAGCAAAAATCTCCTATATTTCCAACATTTGAGGAACACTCCCCTATATTCTCTCCTACATTTTGGAAACACTCTGCTTCATTTTTGGAACACACTCCTACATTTTATGAAGCTAAGTTTTCATTGAGATTCCATTCACACTAGCGCATCCATCAAATCTGTCCAAAACTTCCCTTCAAATTCCAGCCACTTAAACGTTGCAATCTTGGAGTACTTGGAGAGAAGTTGATTGAAAACTCATTGAGAAATTCCATTTCTTCAAGGGGAACAATCTGTGACCTGAGAAGTGTCGTGAGATCATTAGAGTGACATCCATATACACGAGTGCGAGTGGATACACGTAAGGGAGCGTGAAAGGCAATATCTTCGGTTTCGTTGCTAACTTTTTGCAGGTTCCCTCATACGTCATGGCGAATACAAGACGCATAAAGGCTAGCCCACACCATTGTCTTCCTGATCCTACGGGAGTCAAAGAAGTGGCATTACGTGGTGTAGATGAGCAATTGGACCTCGTCAAATCTCAGTTGCTTGGTTGGTTTTATACTCATTGTCGTGTCAAAGATAAAATCTGTAGCTCGGCCATTGATGGGAGTTGTGAAGTCAACCTTGCAAGTGCTATCATGGTTGAGAAATTAAATCTCCCAACCATTGATCATCTTCAACCGTACAAGTTGATGAGTACTCATGGTGATGTTTGGGTTACTAAACACACACTTGTACCTATTCAAATCGGCAAATATGTGAATGAAGTGTTGTGTGATGTAGTCCGAATTCAAGTGACACATGTGTTGTTGGGCAAGGCATGGATGTCGAGGCGAGAAGTTAAATATGACGGACATACTAATAAGTATTCCTTCTTATTTAATGGTCGTCATTTTGCACTTGTATCACTTACTTGTGACCAGCTTTGTATTGATCTAGCATACATGAAAAGGGAGCTTGAGCGTTATAGGATGGAGAAAAAGCTAGATGAGGGAATTGAGCCTGAAGAGGTAGAATCTGAGGGAGTTGAAAGCAATGAGATAAAAGGGTCAGCTGTTGAACTAGAAAAAGAGATGGACAAATCTGATGAGATGGGTGATGAAAAGGGAGAGAAGAGAGAAAGTGGGCTGATCTTGAGCAAGAGTGATGTGTTCATGGATCAGGGCCAGCGCAATGACCCAGTCCGAGTCCCATTTGGCACAGTCACACGTGCACGAGCCAAGCTCTTCAAAGAATCCCTCCAAGCCCTTGTTCGAGTTGTCCAAGACCAACATGGAGCCCATAGAAGATATTGAAGGCTTAGAAAGAAACAATCAAATAACTTACACCTTGATCCAAGACCCTGAAAAATCAAGTGGGCGCCTAGTCTCTTTTACTTATTTAGTTGGACTAGTTGCTTAGTAGAAGGCATGGGCCGGCCCATCTTGGAGTCAAGATGGCCGACTTCCCACTTAGGGTTTCTTTAGGGTTTTTCTTGTTACCTTTAGCCTATAAATAGGCTAGCTTTGTAAGGTTAAAGACACAAGTTGTATGAATAAAATTCTTAGTATTTTCGTTTTCTTCCTAAGAGGGAATTCGAGCCTTTAACTTGCTTTGGCAAGGGTTCTTGAGCAATCTTGCGTCCTGTCCTCGATTGTTCAGCCGACCGATTCGCCTGGAGTATTCACCTTCATCGGAGTGTCGTTCTACCGCTTTAAATAAAAAACGTGCCGTTCGTGTTGATTTAGAGTCCTGCAATCCAAACGTAGGACAACCTCGCTAGATCCTTGGGCAAACGTGCTACGTGTCTCGAAACGCGTTGATCGAGGAACGTATCAGTTGGCTTCAGAGCTTTGGTTGAGGTACCTTCCGTTATATCCGTTACATTTTAGCAACACTCTCCTCTATTTCCAACATTTCACGCTCCTACATTTTAGCAACAATCTCCTATATTTCCAACATTTGAGGAACACTCCCCTATATTCTCTCCTACATTTTGGAAACACTCTGCTTCATTTTTAGAACACACTCCTACATTTTATGAAGCTAAGTTTTCATTGAGATTCCATTCACACTAGCGCATCCATCAAATCTGTCCAAAACTTCCCTTCAAATTCCAGCCACTTAAACGTTGCAATCTTGGAGTACTTGGAGAGAAGTTGATTGAAAACTCATTGAGAAATTCCATTTCTTCAAGGGGAACAATCTGTGACCTGAGAAGTGTCGTGAGATCATTAGAGTGACATCCATATACACGAGTGCGAGTGGATACACGTAAGGGAGCGTGAAAGGCAATATCTTCGGTTTCGTTGCTAACTTTTTGCAGGTTCCCTCATACGTCATGGCGAATACAAGACGCATAAAGGCTAGCCCACACCATTGTCTTCCTGATCCTACGGGAGTCAAAGAAGTGGCATTACGTGGTGTAGATGAGCAATTGGACCTCGTCAAATCTCAGTTGCTTGGTTGGTTTTATACTCATTGTCGTGTCAAAGATAAAATCTGTAGCTCGGCCATTGATGGGAGTTGTGAAGTCAACCTTGCAAGTGCTATCATGGTTGAGAAATTAAATCTCCCAACCATTGATCATCTTCAACCGTACAAGTTGATGAGTACTCATGGTGATGTTTGGGTTACTAAACACACACTTGTACCTATTCAAATCGGCAAATATGTGAATGAAGTGTTGTGTGATGTAGTCCGAATTCAAGTGACACATGTGTTGTTGGGCAAGGCATGGATGTCGAGGCGAGAAGTTAAATATGACGGACATACTAATAAGTATTCCTTCTTATTTAATGGTCGTCATTTTGCACTTGTATCACTTACTTGTGACCAGCTTTGTATTGATCTAGCATACATGAAAAGGGAGCTTGAGCGTTATAGGATGGAGAAAAAGCTAGATGAGGGAATTGAGCCTGAAGAGGTAGAATCTGAGGGAGTTGAAAGCAATGAGATAAAAGGGTCAGCTGTTGAACTAGAAAAAGAGATGGACAAATCTGATGAGATGGGTGATGAAAAGGGAGAGAAGAGAGAAAGTGGGCTGATCTTGAGCAAGAGTGATGTGTTCATGGATCAGGGCCAGCGCAATGACCCAGTCCGAGTCCCATTTGGCACAGTCACACGTGCACGAGCCAAGCTCTTCAAAGAATCCCTCCAAGCCCTTGTTCGAGTTGTCCAAGACCAACATGGAGCCCATAGAGATATTGAAGGCTTAGAAAGAAACAATCAAGTAACTTACACCTTGATCCAAGACCATGAAAAATCAAGTGGGCCACTTTGTGAGTCGGCCGATTAGGGCCTTAGTCTCTGTTACTTATTTAGTTGGACTAGTTGCTTAGTAGAAGGCATGGGCCGGCCCATCTTGGAGTCAAGATGGCCGACTTCCCACTTAGGGTTTCTTTAGGGTTTTTCTTGTTACCTTTAGCCTATAAATAGGCTAGCTTTGTAAGGTTAAAGACACAAGTTGTATGAATAAAACTCTTAGTATTTTCGTTTTCTTCCTAAGAGAGAATTCGAGCCTTTAACTTGCTTTGGCAAGGGTTCTTGAGCAATCTTGCGTCCTGTCCTCGATTGTTCAGCCGACCGATTCGCCTGGAGTATTCACCTTCATCGGAGTGTCGTTCTACCGCTTTGAATAAAAAACGTGCCGTTCGTGTTGATTTAGAGTCCTGCAATCCAAACGTAGGACAACCTCGCTAGATTCTTGGGCAAACGTGCTACGTGTCTCGAAACGCGTTGATCGAGGAACGTATCAGTTGGCTTCAGAGCTTTGGTTGAGGTACCTTCCGTTATATCCGTTACATTTTAGCAACACTCTCCTCTATTTCCAACATTTCACGCTCCTACATTTTAGCAACAATCTCCTATATTTCCAACATTTGAGGAACACTCCCCTATATTCTCTCCTACATTTTGGAAACACTCTGCTTCATTTTTGGAACACACTCCTACATTTTATGAAGCTAAGTTTTCATTGAGATTCCATTCACACTAGCGCATCCATCAAATCTGTCCAAAACTTCCCTTCAAATTCCAGCCACTTAAACGTTGCAATCTTGGAGTACTTGGAGAGAAGTTGATTGAAAACTCATTGAGAAATTCCATTTCTTCAAGGGGAACAATCTGTGACCTGAGAAGTGTCGTGAGATCATTAGAGTGACATCCATATACACGAGTGCGAGTGGATACACGTAAGGGAGCGTGAAAGGCAATATCTTCGGTTTCGTTGCTAACTTTTTGCAGGTTCCCTCATACGTCATGGCGAATACAAGACGCATAAAGGCTAGCCCACACCATTGTCTTCCTGATCCTACGGGAGTCAAAGAAGTGGCATTACGTGGTGTAGATGAGCAATTGGACCTCGTCAAATCTCAGTTGCTTGGTTGGTTTTATACTCATTGTCGTGTCAAAGATAAAATCTGTAGCTCGGCCATTGATGGGAGTTGTGAAGTCAACCTTGCAAGTGCTATCATGGTTGAGAAATTAAATCTCCCAACCATTGATCATCTTCAACCGTACAAGTGGATGAGTACTCATGGTGATGTTTGGGTTACTAAACACACACTTGTACCTATTCAAATTGGCAAATATGTGAATGAAGTGTTGTGTGATGTAGTCCGAATTCAAGTGACACATGTGTTGTTGGGCAAGGCATGGATGTCGAGGCGAGAAGTTAAATATGACGGACATACTAATAAGTATTCCTTCTTATTTAATGGTCGTCATTTTGCACTTGTATCACTTACTTGTGACCAGCTTTGTATTGATCTAGCATACATGAAAAGGGAGCTTGAGCGTTATAGGATGGAGAAAAAGCTAGATGAGGGAATTGAGCCTGAAGAGGTAGAATCTGAGGGAGTTGAAAGCAATGAGATAAAAGGGTCAGCTGTTGAACTAGAAAAAGAGATGGACAAATCTGATGAGATGGGTGATGAAAAGGGAGAGAAGAGAGAAAGTGGGCTGATCTTGAGCAAGAGTGATGTGTTCATGGATCAGGGCCAGCGCAATGACCCAGTCCGAGTCCCATTGGGCACAGTCACACGTGCACGAGCCAAGCTCTTCAAAGAATCCCTCCAAGCCCTTGTTCGAGTTGTCCAAGACCAACATGGAGCCCATAGAGATATTGAAGGCTTAGAAAGAAACAATCAAGTAACTTACACCTTGATCCAAGACCATGAAAAATCAAGTGGGCCACTTTGTGAGTCGGCCGATTAGGGCCTTAGTCTCTGTTACTTATTTAGTTGGACTAGTTGCTTAGTAGAAGGCATGGGCCGGCCCATCTTGGAGTCAAGATGGCCGACTTCCCAATAGGCTAGCTTTGTAAGGTTAAAGACACAAGTTGTATGAATAAAATTCTTAGTATTTTCGTTTTCTTCCTAAGAGAGAATTCGAGCCTTTAACTTGCTTTGGCAAGGGTTCTTGAGCAATCTTGCGTCCTGTCCTCGATTGTTCAGCCGACCGATTCGCCTGGAGTATTCACCTTCATCGGAGTGTCGTTCTACCGCTTTAAATAAAAAACGTGCCGTTCGTGTTGATTTAGAGTCCTGCAATCCAAACGTAGGACAACCTCGCTAGATCCTTGGGCAAACGTGCTACGTGTCTCGAAACGCGTTGATCGAGGAACGTATCAGTTGGCTTCAGAGCTTTGGTTGAGATACCTTCCGTTATATCCGTTACATTTTAGCAACACTCTCCTCTATTTCCAACATTTCACGCTCCTACATTTTAGCAAAAATCTCCTATATTTCCAACATTTGAGGAACACTCCCCTATATTCTCTCCTACATTTTGGAAACACTCTGCTTCATTTTTGGAACACACTCCTACATTTTATGAAGCTAAGTTTTCATTGAGATTCCATTCACACTAGCGCATCCATCAAATCTGTCCAAAACTTCCCTTCAAATTCCAGCCACTTAAACGTTGCAATCTTGGAGTACTTGGAGAGAAGTTGATTGAAAACTCATTGAGAAATTCCATTTCTTCAAGGGGAACAATCTGTGACCTGAGAAGTGTCGTGAGATCATTAGAGTGACATCCATATACACGAGTGCGAGTGGATACACGTAAGGGAGCGTGAAAGGCAATATCTTCGGTTTCGTTGCTAACTTTTTGCAGGTTCCCTCATACGTCATGGCGAATACAAGACGCATAAAGGCTAGCCCACACCATTGTCTTCCTGATCCTACGGGAGTCAAAGAAGTGGCATTACGTGGTGTAGATGAGCAATTGGACCTCGTCAAATCTCAGTTGCTTGGTTGGTTTTATACTCATTGTCGTGTCAAAGATAAAATCTGTAGCTCGGCCATTGATGGGAGTTGTGAAGTCAACCTTGCAAGTGCTATCATGGTTGAGAAATTAAATCTCCCAACCATTGATCATCTTCAACCGTACAAGTTGATGAGTACTCATGGTGATGTTTGGGTTACTAAACACACACTTGTACCTATTCAAATCGGCAAATATGTGAATGAAGTGTTGTGTGATGTAGTCCGAATTCAAGTGACACATGTGTTGTTGGGCAAGGCATGGATGTCGAGGCGAGAAGTTAAATATGACGGACATACTAATAAGTATTCCTTCTTATTTAATGGTCGTCATTTTGCACTTGTATCACTTACTTGTGACCAGCTTTGTATTGATCTAGCATACATGAAAAGGGAGCTTGAGCGTTATAGGATGGAGAAAAAGCTAGATGAGGGAATTGAGCCTGAAGAGGTAGAATCTGAGGGAGTTGAAAGCAATGAGATAAAAGGGTCAGCTGTTGAACTAGAAAAAGAGATGGACAAATCTGATGAGATGGGTGATGAAAAGGGAGAGAAGAGAGAAAGTGGGCTGATCTTGAGCAAGAGTGATGTGTTCATGGATCAGGGCCAGCGCAATGACCCAGTCCGAGTCCCATTTGGCACAGTCACACGTGCACGAGCCAAGCTCTTCAAAGAATCCCTCCAAGCCCTTGTTCGAGTTGTCCAAGACCAACATGGAGCCCATAGAAGATATTGAAGGCTTAGAAAGAAACAATCAAATAACTTACACCTTGATCCAAGACCCTGAAAAATCAAGTGGGCGCCTAGTCTCTTTTACTTATTTAGTTGGACTAGTTGCTTAGTAGAAGGCATGGGCCGGCCCATCTTGGAGTCAAGATGGCCGACTTCCCACTTAGGGTTTCTTTAGGGTTTTTCTTGTTACCTTTAGCCTATAAATAGGCTAGCTTTGTAAGGTTAAAGACACAAGTTGTATGAATAAAATTCTTAGTATTTTCGTTTTCTTCCTAAGAGGGAATTCGAGCCTTTAACTTGCTTTGGCAAGGGTTCTTGAGCAATCTTGCGTCCTGTCCTCGATTGTTCAGCCGACCGATTCGCCTGGAGTATTCACCTTCATCGGAGTGTCGTTCTACCGCTTTAAATAAAAAACGTGCCGTTCGTGTTGATTTAGAGTCCTGCAATCCAAACGTAGGACAACCTCGCTAGATCCTTGGGCAAACGTGCTACGTGTCTCGAAACGCGTTGATCGAGGAACGTATCAGTTGGCTTCAGAGCTTTGGTTGAGGTACCTTCCGTTATATCCGTTACATTTTAGCAACACTCTCCTCTATTTCCAACATTTCACGCTCCTACATTTTAGCAACAATCTCCTATATTTCCAACATTTGAGGAACACTCCCCTATATTCTCTCCTACATTTTGGAAACACTCTGCTTCATTTTTAGAACACACTCCTACATTTTATGAAGCTAAGTTTTCATTGAGATTCCATTCACACTAGCGCATCCATCAAATCTGTCCAAAACTTCCCTTCAAATTCCAGCCACTTAAACGTTGCAATCTTGGAGTACTTGGAGAGAAGTTGATTGAAAACTCATTGAGAAATTCCATTTCTTCAAGGGGAACAATCTGTGACCTGAGAAGTGTCGTGAGATCATTAGAGTGACATCCATATACACGAGTGCGAGTGGATACACGTAAGGGAGCGTGAAAGGCAATATCTTCGGTTTCGTTGCTAACTTTTTGCAGGTTCCCTCATACGTCATGGCGAATACAAGACGCATAAAGGCTAGCCCACACCATTGTCTTCCTGATCCTACGGGAGTCAAAGAAGTGGCATTACGTGGTGTAGATGAGCAATTGGACCTCGTCAAATCTCAGTTGCTTGGTTGGTTTTATACTCATTGTCGTGTCAAAGATAAAATCTGTAGCTCGGCCATTGATGGGAGTTGTGAAGTCAACCTTGCAAGTGCTATCATGGTTGAGAAATTAAATCTCCCAACCATTGATCATCTTCAACCGTACAAGTTGATGAGTACTCATGGTGATGTTTGGGTTACTAAACACACACTTGTACCTATTCAAATCGGCAAATATGTGAATGAAGTGTTGTGTGATGTAGTCCGAATTCAAGTGACACATGTGTTGTTGGGCAAGGCATGGATGTCGAGGCGAGAAGTTAAATATGACGGACATACTAATAAGTATTCCTTCTTATTTAATGGTCGTCATTTTGCACTTGTATCACTTACTTGTGACCAGCTTTGTATTGATCTAGCATACATGAAAAGGGAGCTTGAGCGTTATAGGATGGAGAAAAAGCTAGATGAGGGAATTGAGCCTGAAGAGGTAGAATCTGAGGGAGTTGAAAGCAATGAGATAAAAGGGTCAGCTGTTGAACTAGAAAAAGAGATGGACAAATCTGATGAGATGGGTGATGAAAAGGGAGAGAAGAGAGAAAGTGGGCTGATCTTGAGCAAGAGTGATGTGTTCATGGATCAGGGCCAGCGCAATGACCCAGTCCGAGTCCCATTGGGCACAGTCACACGTGCACGAGCCAAGCTCTTCAAAGAATCCCTCCAAGCCCTTGTTCGAGTTGTCCAAGACCAACATGGAGCCCATAGAAGATATTGAAGGCTTAGAAAGAAACAATCAAATAACTTACACCTTGATCCAAGACCCTGAAAAATCAAGTGGGCCAGGCCTTAGTCTCTTTTACTTATTTAGTTGGACTAGTTGCTTAGTAGAAGGCATGGGCCGGCCCATCTTGGAGTCAAGATGGCCGACTTCCCACTTAGGGTTTCTTTAGGGTTTTTCTTGTTACCTTTAGCCTATAAATAGGCTAGCTTTGTAAGGTTAAAGACACAAGTTGTATGAATAAAATTCTTAGTATTTTCGTTTTCTTCCTAAGAGGGAATTCGAGCCTTTAACTTGCTTTGGCAAGGGTTCTTGAGCAATCTTGCGTCCTGTCCTCGATTGTTCAGCCGACCGATTCGCCTGGAGTATTCACCTTCATCGGAGTGTCGTTCTACCGCTTTAAATAAAAAACGTGCCGTTCGTGTTGATTTAGAGTCCTGCAATCCAAACGTAGGACAACCTCGCTAGATCCTTGGGCAAACGTGCTACGTGTCTCGAAACGCGTTGATCGAGGAACGTATCAGTTGGCTTCAGAGCTTTGGTTGAGGTACCTTCCGTTATATCCGTTACATTTTAGCAACACTCTCCTCTATTTCCAACATTTCACGCTCCTACATTTTAGCAACAATCTCCTATATTTCCAACATTTGAGGAACACTCCCCTATATTCTCTCCTACATTTTGGAAACACTCTGCTTCATTTTTGGAACACACTCCTACATTTTATGAAGCTAAGTTTTCATTGAGATTCCATTCACACTAGCGCATCCATCAAATCTGTCCAAAACTTCCCTTCAAATTCCAGCCACTTAAACGTTGCAATCTTGGAGTACTTGGAGAGAAGTTGATTGAAAACTCATTGAGAAATTCCATTTCTTCAAGGGGAACAATCTGTGACCTGAGAAGTGTCGTGAGATCATTAGAGTGACATCCATATACACGAGTGCGAGTGGATACACGTAAGGGAGCGTGAAAGGCAATATCTTCGGTTTCGTTGCTAACTTTTTGCAGGTTCCCTCATACGTCATGGCGAATACAAGACGCATAAAGGCTAGCCCACACCATTGTCTTCCTGATCCTACGGGAGTCAAAGAAGTGGCATTACGTGGTGTAGATGAGCAATTGGACCTCGTCAAATCTCAGTTGCTTGGTTGGTTTTATACTCATTGTCGTGTCAAAGATAAAATCTGTAGCTCGGCCATTGATGGGAGTTGTGAAGTCAACCTTGCAAGTGCTATCATGGTTGAGAAATTAAATCTCCCAACCATTGATCATCTTCAACCGTACAAGTTGATGAGTACTCATGGTGATGTTTGGGTTACTAAACACACACTTGTACCTATTCAAATCGGCAAATATGTGAATGAAGTGTTGTGTGATGTAGTCCGAATTCAAGTGACACATGTGTTGTTGGGCAAGGCATGGATGTCGAGGCGAGAAGTTAAATATGACGGACATACTAATAAGTATTCCTTCTTATTTAATGGTCGTCATTTTGCACTTGTATCACTTACTTGTGACCAGCTTTGTATTGATCTAGCATACATGAAAAGGGAGCTTGAGCGTTATAGGATGGAGAAAAAGCTAGATGAGGGAATTGAGCCTGAAGAGGTAGAATCTGAGGGAGTTGAAAGCAATGAGATAAAAGGGTCAGCTGTTGAACTAGAAAAAGAGATGGACAAATCTGATGAGATGGGTGATGAAAAGGGAGAGAAGAGAGAAAGTGGGCTGATCTTGAGCAAGAGTGATGTGTTCATGGATCAGGGCCAGCGCAATGACCCAGTCCGAGTCCCATTTGGCACAGTCACACGTGCACGAGCCAAGCTCTTCAAAGAATCCCTCCAAGCCCTTGTTCGAGTTGTCCAAGACCAACATGGAGCCCATAGAAGATATTGAAGGCTTAGAAAGAAACAATCAAATAACTTACACCTTGATCCAAGACCCTGAAAAATCAAGTGGGCCAGGCCTTAGTCTCTTTTACTTATTTAGTTGGACTAGTTGCTTAGTAGAAGGCATGGGCCGGCCCATCTTGGAGTCAAGATGGCCGACTTCCCACTTAGGGTTTCTTTAGGGTTTTTCTTGTTACCTTTAGCCTATAAATAGGCTAGCTTTGTAAGGTTAAAGACACAAGTTGTATGAATAAAATTCTTAGTATTTTCGTTTTCTTCCTAAGAGGGAATTCGAGCCTTTAACTTGCTTTGGCAAGGGTTCTTGAGCAATCTTGCGTCCTGTCCTCGATTGTTCAGCCGACCGATTCGCCTGGAGTATTCACCTTCATCGGAGTGTCGTTCTACCGCTTTAAATAAAAAACGTGCCGTTCGTGTTGATTTAGAGTCCTGCAATCCAAACGTAGGACAACCTCGCTAGATCCTTGGGCAAACGTGCTACGTGTCTCGAAACGCGTTGATCGAGGAACGTATCAGTTGGCTTCAGAGCTTTGGTTGAGGTACCTTCCGTTATATCCGTTACATTTTAGCAACACTCTCCTCTATTTCCAACATTTCACGCTCCTACATTTTAGCAACAATCTCCTATATTTCCAACATTTGAGGAACACTCCCCTATATTCTCTCCTACATTTTGGAAACACTCTGCTTCATTTTTGGAACACACTCCTACATTTTATGAAGCTAAGTTTTCATTGAGATTCCATTCACACTAGCGCATCCATCAAATCTGTCCAAAACTTCCCTTCAAATTCCAGCCACTTAAACGTTGCAATCTTGGAGTACTTGGAGAGAAGTTGATTGAAAACTCATTGAGAAATTCCATTTCTTCAAGGGGAACAATCTGTGACCTGAGAAGTGTCGTGAGATCATTAGAGTGACATCCATATACACGAGTGCGAGTGGATACACGTAAGGGAGCGTGAAAGGCAATATCTTCGGTTTCGTTGCTAACTTTTTGCAGGTTCCCTCATACGTCATGGCGAATACAAGACGCATAAAGGCTAGCCCACACCATTGTCTTCCTGATCCTACGGGAGTCAAAGAAGTGGCATTACGTGGTGTAGATGAGCAATTGGACCTCGTCAAATCTCAGTTGCTTGGTTGGTTTTATACTCATTGTCGTGTCAAAGATAAAATCTGTAGCTCGGCCATTGATGGGAGTTGTGAAGTCAACCTTGCAAGTGCTATCATGGTTGAGAAATTAAATCTCCCAACCATTGATCATCTTCAACCGTACAAGTGGATGAGTACTCATGGTGATGTTTGGGTTACTAAACACACACTTGTACCTATTCAAATCGGCAAATATGTGAATGAAGTGTTGTGTGATGTAGTCCGAATTCAAGTGACACATGTGTTGTTGGGCAAGGCATGGATGTCGAGGCGAGAAGTTAAATATGACGGACATACTAATAAGTATTCCTTCTTATTTAATGGTCGTCATTTTGCACTTGTATCACTTACTTGTGACCAGCTTTGTATTGATCTAGCATACATGAAAAGGGAGCTTGAGCGTTATAGGATGGAGAAAAAGCTAGATGAGGGAATTGAGCCTGAAGAGGTAGAATCTGAGGGAGTTGAAAGCAATGAGATAAAAGGGTCAGCTGTTGAACTAGAAAAAGAGATGGACAAATCTGATGAGATGGGTGATGAAAAGGGAGAGAAGAGAGAAAGTGGGCTGATCTTGAGCAAGAGTGATGTGTTCATGGATCAGGGCCAGCGCAATGACCCAGTCCGAGTCCCATTTGGCACAGTCACACGTGCACGAGCCAAGCTCTTCAAAGAATCCCTCCAAGCCCTTGTTCGAGTTGTCCAAGACCAACATGGAGCCCATAGAAGATATTGAAGGCTTAGAAAGAAACAATCAAATAACTTACACCTTGATCCAAGACCCTGAAAAATCAAGTGGGCCAGGCCTTAGTCTCTTTTACTTATTTAGTTGGACTAGTTGCTTAGTAGAAGGCATGGGCCGGCCCATCTTGGAGTCAAGATGGCCGACTTCCCACTTAGGGTTTCTTTAGGGTTTTTCTTGTTACCTTTAGCCTATAAATAGGCTAGCTTTGTAAGGTTAAAGACACAAGTTGTATGAATAAAATTCTTAGTATTTTCGTTTTCTTCCTAAGAGGGAATTCGAGCCTTTAACTTGCTTTGGCAAGGGTTCTTGAGCAATCTTGCGTCCTGTCCTCGATTGTTCAGCCGACCGATTCGCCTGGAGTATTCACCTTCATCGGAGTGTCGTTCTACCGCTTTAAATAAAAAACGTGCCGTTCGTGTTGATTTAGAGTCCTGCAATCCAAACGTAGGACAACCTCGCTAGATCCTTGGGCAAACGTGCTACGTGTCTCGAAACGCGTTGATCGAGGAACGTATCAGTTGGCTTCAGAGCTTTGGTTGAGGTACCTTCCGTTATATCCGTTACATTTTAGCAACACTCTCCTCTATTTCCAACATTTCACGCTCCTACATTTTAGCAACAATCTCCTATATTTCCAACATTTGAGGAACACTCCCCTATATTCTCTCCTACATTTTGGAAACACTCTGCTTCATTTTTGGAACACACTCCTACATTTTATGAAGCTAAGTTTTCATTGAGATTCCATTCACACTAGCGCATCCATCAAATCTGTCCAAAACTTCCCTTCAAATTCCAGCCACTTAAACGTTGCAATCTTGGAGTACTTGGAGAGAAGTTGATTGAAAACTCATTGAGAAATTCCATTTCTTCAAGGGGAACAATCTGTGACCTGAGAAGTGTCGTGAGATCATTAGAGTGACATCCATATACACGAGTGCGAGTGGATACACGTAAGGGAGCGTGAAAGGCAATATCTTCGGTTTCGTTGCTAACTTTTTGCAGGTTCCCTCATACGTCATGGCGAATACAAGACGCATAAAGGCTAGCCCACACCATTGTCTTCCTGATCCTACGGGAGTCAAAGAAGTGGCATTACGTGGTGTAGATGAGCAATTGGACCTCGTCAAATCTCAGTTGCTTGGTTGGTTTTATACTCATTGTCGTGTCAAAGATAAAATCTGTAGCTCGGCCATTGATGGGAGTTGTGAAGTCAACCTTGCAAGTGCTATCATGGTTGAGAAATTAAATCTCCCAACCATTGATCATCTTCAACCGTACAAGTTGATGAGTACTCATGGTGATGTTTGGGTTACTAAACACACACTTGTACCTATTCAAATCGGCAAATATGTGAATGAAGTGTTGTGTGATGTAGTCCGAATTCAAGTGACACATGTGTTGTTGGGCAAGGCATGGATGTCGAGGCGAGAAGTTAAATATGACGGACATACTAATAAGTATTCCTTCTTATTTAATGGTCGTCATTTTGCACTTGTATCACTTACTTGTGACCAGCTTTGTATTGATCTAGCATACATGAAAAGGGAGCTTGAGCGTTATAGGATGGAGAAAAAGCTAGATGAGGGAATTGAGCCTGAAGAGGTAGAATCTGAGGGAGTTGAAAGCAATGAGATAAAAGGGTCAGCTGTTGAACTAGAAAAAGAGATGGACAAATCTGATGAGATGGGTGATGGAAAGGGAGAGAAGAGAGAAAGTGGGCTGATCTTGAGCAAGAGTGATGTGTTCATGGATCAGGGCCAGCGCAATGACCCAGTCCGAGTCCCATTGGGCACAGTCACACGTGCACGAGCCAAGCTCTTCAAAGAATCCCTCCAAGCCCTTGTTCGAGTTGTCCAAGACCAACATGGAGCCCATAGAGATATTGAAGGCTTAGAAAGAAACAATCAAGTAACTTACACCTTGATCCAAGACCATGAAAAATCAAGTGGGCCACTTTGTGAGTCGGCCGATTAGGGCCTTAGTCTCTGTTACTTATTTTGTTGGACTAGTTGCTTAGTAGAAGGCATGGGCCGGCCCATCTTGGAGTCAAGATGGCCGACTTCCCACTTAGGGTTTCTTTAGGGTTTTTCTTGTTACCTTTAGCCTATAAATAGGCTAGCTTTGTAAGGTTAAAGACACAAGTTGTATGAATAAAATTCTTAGTATTTTCGTTTTCTTCCTAAGAGAGAATTCGAGCCTTTAACTTGCTTTGGCAAGGGTTCTTGAGCAATCTTGCGTCCTGTCCTCGATTGTTCAGCCGACCTATTCGCCTGGAGTATTCACCTTCATCGGAGTGTCGTTCTACCGCTTTAAATAAAAAACGTGCCGTTCGTGGTGATTTAGAGTCCCGCAATCCAAACGTAGGACAACCTCGCTAGATCCTTGGGCAACCGTGCTACGTGTCTCGAAACGCGTTGATCGAGGAACATATCAGTTGGCTTCAGAGCTTTGGTTGAGGTACCTTCCCTTATATCCGTTACATTTTAGAAACACTCTCCTCTATTTCCAACATTTCACGCTCCTACATTTTAACAACACTCTCCTATATTTCCAACATTTGAGGAACACTCCCCTATATTCTCTCCTACATTTTGGAAACACTCTCCTACATTTTAGGAACACACTCCTACATTTTATGAAGCTAAGTTTTCATTGAGATTCCATTCACACTAGCGCATCCATCAAATCTGATGTGTTCACGGACCTTGGCCCACCAATGACCCAGTTCAAGTACCATTGGGCCCAGTCACATGTGCACGGGCTAAGCAATTCAAGGAACGGTCAAGACCAACATGGAGTTCACTAAGATATTGAGGGCTTGGAGAGAGACAATCGAGTCATTTACACCATGATCCAAGTCCACGAAGAGTCAAGCGGGCCACCTAGAGAATAAGGCCTTAGGCCCCATCAATTAGTTAGCAATTAGTTAATGATTAAGTAAGAGCATGGGCCGGCCCATCTTGTTCCAAAAACATGGGCCGACTTTTTTCCTTTTCCTAGCCTTTAGGGTTTTAGTCACCTTAGCCTATAAATAGGCTTGCTTTGTAATGTTTAACGGTAGTCGTTTTATCAATAAAATTGGTTTAATTCGTTCCTTCTTCTAAGAAGAGAGTTCGAGCACATTACTTGCTTTGGCAAGGGTTTTGAGCAATCTTGCGCCCCGTCCTAGATTGTTCTACCGACCTATCCCGTGGAGTAGTCACCTTCATTGGAGTCGTCGTACTACCGTCTTGAATCCAATCGTGTCGTCCGTTTGGTTCTAGATCCCGCAATTCCAAGCGTTGGACATCCTTGCTAGATCCTTGGGCAAACGTGCTACGTGTCTCGAAACGTGTTGGTCGAGGAACGTATCAGTTGGCTTCAGAGCTTTGGTAGAGGTACTTTTCGTTATATCCTTATTTCTCGTAGTTGTGTCATAGGATCTTGTGTTATTTTCCGCTGCCTTGTGTCAAAAAAAAAAATTCGTGCATCATATTTGTTGCATCCTTACCGTGAAAAAAAAAATTGTTCGTATAGTTGTTATTCTTGTTGCGCCGTTTTCGTTGAGGAAAATTCTGTCCGTGTCTTGCCGTTTCCTTTCTTTTGTTGTCAAGAAAATCTGGTCGTTGTTCTTGTTGTTGAGTCCGTGTTCAAATCTGTCCGTTGTTAGTCAAAAGAAAAAAAAAAAAAAAAGAAAAACACAAACAAAATCTGTTCGCATCACTTGTCAAAAAAAAAAAAAATTCTGTCCGCTAGTTCTTGTTCTTGGTCGCGTCAAATTTCTGGTCAGTCACATGTATTGTTGCTAGTTCTAATCTGCCCAGATTTTGTACTCGTATTGCAACCATTCTGCCCAGCCATTGGTCTTAGCCGAATCTGCAAAAAAAAAAAAAAAAAAAAAAAAAAAAAAAAAAAGAGACTGCGGCAGCTAGGGTTCCTTTCCCTCCTTGTCGCATGTTGTGTTTGTAGCAATCTGTCTAGATTTCTCCTTCGTTAATTGCTGATTCGTATGTGTCCAGATAGTGGGTCCATTCTGGTTGGTTGTTGTGTTGTTGGGGCCGTGTAAACAACCCAGCAAAAGTCACAAAAAAAAAAAAAAAAAAAAGGAGAGAAAGTCGCATACTTGGTTGTTGGCCCTTGAAGTCATTGCTGGAATTTGGTTGTTGGGGGGCTGCCGAACCTATTTGCTCTAGTTTCTTGAACTTTTGTGTTGTTTCTTGCAAACCTTGAATAGCAACATATATTTGGGTAATTTTTTTTAGCTTCTTGAACCAATTTCTTGAAAATCTTGGCCTACCAAAGACTAGTTTGGAAGTTCTTGAAACCAGAATTGTGCTGAATTCTTTTCTTGGGACTGGAATTGAGTCGTGCAAAATCTGATTGAGCCAAAAAAAAAAAAAGAGAGGAAGACAGAATAGAAACAAAAGGAACGAAAAAAAGAAAGAGGAAAAAAAAAAAGGAAGGAAAGCAAGGATATTGGCTCTAGTCTCCTACTTGGAAAACCCAAGTCCCACCGTGACCCAACTACTCCTAATTCTGGTAGGATTAATAGGAACCAAGAAATTTATTCGGCCCTCCCAAACCATTCCCCCAAAAGCTCTTAACAGACCCCACAGCCCACTTAATATACCACCCAAGCTTCCCTCCAACCGACCTCTACTGCCATATAATCACCAATTCAGTCTTCCATTCGGCCAAACACCAAGCCACTTCCCAAAGCCTTGACCGACATAAACAGCCCCACATACTAACCAATTCAGTTTTTCCAAAACACCGCTGCCCATCACACCCAATCATTTCCAAAGCCTTCACCGACTCAACAGTCCACTTTATATAAAATCCAGCCTTCCATCAACCACCCTCCACCGCCCACATATAACCAATTCAAATAAACAATTCAGTTTCCCAAATTCTGTCTCACATTCGGCCACCACACCAAAACCATTTCCCAATGTCTTGACCGACAACCACTGCCCATATATTCACCAATTCGGTTTCCCAAATTCAGTTTTCCATTCAGCCAAACCAGCCGCATTCTCGAATTAGTGGAACATCACTTTGTGATCGGGTTGGGCTAAGTGTTAAGGGTTGACTCATTCACCAAAACAGCACCAACAATACCCCAAAACCCTGACCAAAAGGGCACGAAAACAGCAACCCATCAAATTCCAGAAATTGGCTCGGGTAGAGTTCCTTCTAGGAATTCCAAAAATTTCAGCTTTTGAGTTTTGTGTATTATCTAGTGTCAATCATCTTGGGCTGCTCACCTACATTATTTAGGTCATAAAACGGTATCTCAAGTGTGTCCAAAGTATCTTTGCTCGTTGGTTACTCTTGTGCGAAGCTTGGTGGACAATTCTTGGACCTTGTGCGGCATTGCTCAAAGTTACTCAATCCGGCAACGTAAGCGTAATGGTAAGACCATTAGAGTGTCATCAGCTTGAGTGATACACGAGAGTAGAGTGTACATGCGTGAGCTTGTGTGTGGGAGGAAAATTCCTTTGCTCTACTAACCGTTTTGCAGGTCACAAAGTCATGCCCACTAGAGTTGCATCTTGCTCACACAATCAAGAATTCGTGGAGACCGAACCTTTCAAGAGGAGAGGTCCCAAGCGAAGTACCTCCAAGTACTCTAGTTCCATGCAATCCAGTTCACAATGTGGGTATCATTCACTCCGGGAGGAGATGCAACGCCACCGTGCTTTGTGTGTATACGAAAGGTATAAACAAGATTGTGATGAGTATGAGAAGGAGCAAAGTAGCTTGCGTAGAGCATCTAAATCAAGGTCAACTTCAAGCAAACAAGGTTCATCTAAGAAGCGTCTTGACAATCAAGACGAGGAGCTCGAGAATTTTCGAATTGAGTCAAAGCTTCGTGAAGCAAAGGATGAATTCCGAAGTCAAACTAAAGCATGGGTTGATTCTATGATGGAAAGACTTAGCCAAGTATGGGATTCCCACTTTGAGCAACTTAATCATGTGTCGACCGGTGGTAACAAAGGAAATATTCATCCTAGTCCCTCGTCGATTGAAGAGCCCTCTATGAATGAGATGCAGCTAAGCCATGAACATAATCCGAACTCAAGTGCAATGAATGGACAATGGTCCGAGACAAATGGAGTGGGAAAAGGCAAGAATAGTTTGGCCTTATTGATGAGTAAAGAGGAGGAGTTGGCCATGTTCGCAAAAGTTGAAAGTGTGGACGTTTTGTTTGCTAACAAGCTAACATGTGTTTTGTTTAGTACCTCTTCTTTTGTGCAGATTAAACAAAGTCAAGTAGAGTTGGTCATGGCATGTTCCATTCCCACGTCACTTGGACACTTTGCGAGTTTCCATGGAGTTTGTCTTCTAGGAGCTAAATCTCTTTGGTCTCAATTCATGGAACCATGTCAACTCAAACCTGTCCACACCATTGGAGGATTGGTTCGAGCTCGTCTTAAAAGGGAAATTTTAGATTCTACTGCTTGTTCTCTACCTATGGTTCATTCCTCACCTTTGCCTTATTTTGAGCATGATACTAGGACTAACTCTTGTCGCTCTCATGTAGGTGTTAAAGAGAAGTGTAAAGGACTAGCACTGGCATCTCAAGTTGAATCAATTGGTAGAAGGAATATTGAAGTGTCAAAGGGAGTTTTCTCATTTCCATCTTGTTCTACACCTTCTTACCATCTAGTTAATAATGTACCATTAGTTATTTACCCATTTCCGAATTGCTTCAAGTTGAAGGTTATTTTGTTTTTGTAGGTTGTAACGCTGTCCAAAATTTTCCAACTATGGTTAAGGACTTGCAACCCGATTTCGTGCTTATTCCTGCTGAAAGTGGAGCACGTTCGTGCTTCTTCACATGTCCAAAAGCTGGTCACCACGAGCTTACTTCACCAACTCCAACTTGCACAAATTCATATGATTCGTATGGAGTGCGTTTCACTTCATTGCTGCCACTTTTGTCGGGTGATACCCACAAATGTGTCAATAAAGATCCGAACGTTGGTCTTACATCACTGGTTCGTACTTCTAGGGAAGTGCAACCTGATTGGTTCAATGTTTCACCTCCAAATAGGCAAGTTGTGCCAAATCAGCAACAACCAGGGACGAGTCATACCACCTTGAAAAACCCGATTTGGAATTTCTCTTGCTCCCATGAGCATCATTCTGAAGATCCTTATCTTGTGCATGAGAATGGTGACACTATACCAATGCATGGCCGAAGGATGATTAGAGCGCGCTGGATTGCTACCTGGAAGTTTCGCGAGCCTTACACAGGCTCTTTTCTATCTTGGCGCATGTCCTTGTTTGAGAGCCTAATGAAGCTGACCAAACGACATTTAACTTGGCTCGTGACCTTTCATTTGTTCCCAACGTGGCTGACTTCCAAACGCACTATCGATTTGAGTTTTCATACTACTAACTCTTGTTAGTATCTTCCATCCCCATCTAGATTTGAGGACAAATCCTTCTTAAGAGGAGGGGACTGATGTGTGCACGGACCTTGGCCCACCAATGACCCAGTTCAAGTACCATTGGGCCCAGTCACATGTGCACGGGCTAAGCAATTCAAGGAACGGTCAAGACCAACATGGAGTTCACTAAGATATTGAGGGCTTGGAGAGAGACAATCGAGTCATTTACACCATGATCCAAGTCCACGAAGAGTCAAGCGGGCCACCAAGAGAATAAGGCCTTAGGCCCCATCAATTAGTTAGCAATTAGTTAATGATTAAGTAAGAGCATGGGCCGGCCCATCTTGTTCCAAAAACATGGGCCGACTTTTTTCCTTTTCCTAGCCTTTAGGGTTTTAGTCACCTTAGCCTATAAATAGGCTTGCTTTGTAAGGTTTAACGGTAGTCGTTTTATCAATAAAATTGGTTTAATTCGTTCCTTCTTCTAAGAAGAGAGTTCGAGCACATTACTTGCTTTGGCAAGGGTTTTGAGCAATCTTGCGTCCCGTCCTAGATTGTTCTACCGACCTATCCCGTGGAGTAGTCACCTTCATTGGAGTCGTCGTACTACCGTCTTGAATCCAATCGTGTCGTCCGTTTGGTTCTAGATCCCGCAATTCCAAGCGTTGGACATCCTTGCTCGATCCTTGGGCAAACGTGCTACGTGTCTCGAAACGTGTTCATCGAGGAACGTATCAAAATCTGTCCAAAACTCATTGAGAAATTCCATTTCTTCAAGGGGAACAATCTGTGACTTGAGAAGTGTCGTGAGATCATTAGAGTGACATCCATATACACGAGTGCGAGTGGATACACGTAAGGGAGCGTGAAAGGCAATATCTTCAGTTTCGTTGCTAACTTTTTGCAGGTTCCCTCATACGTCATGGCGAATACAAGACGCATAAAGGCTAGCCCACACCATTGTCTTCCTGATCCTACGGGAGTCAAAGAAGTGGCATTACGTAGTGTAGATGAGCAATTGGACCTTGTCAAATCTCAGTTGCTTGGTTGGTTTTATACTCATTGTCGTGTCAAAGATAAAATCTGTAGCTCGGCCATTGATGGGAGTTGTGAAGTCAACCTTGCAAGTGCTATCATGGTTGAGAAATTAAATCTCCCAACCATTGATCATCTTCAACCGTACAAGTTGATGAGTACTCATGGTGATGTTTGGGTTACTAAACACACACTTGTACCTATTCAAATCGGCAAATATGTGAATGAAGTGTTGTGTGATGCAGTCCGAATTCAAGTGACACATGTGTTGTTGGGCAAGGCATGGATGTCGAGGCGAGAAGTTAAATATGACGGACTTACTAATAAGTATTCCTTCTTATTTAATGGTCGTCATTTTGCACTTGTATCACTTACTTGTGACCAGCTTTGTATTGATCTAGCATACATGAAAAGGGAGCTTGAGCGTTATAGGATGGAGAAAAAGCTAGATGAGGGAATTGAGCCTGAAGAGGTAGAATCTGAGGGAGTTGAAAGCAATGAGATAAAAGGGTCAGCTGTTGAACTAGAAAAAGAGATGGACAAATTTGATGAGATGGGTGATGAAAAGGGAGAGAAGAGAGAAAGTGGGCTGATCTTGAGCAAGAGTGATGTGTTCATGGATCAGGGCCAGCGCAATGACCCAGTCCGAGTCCCATTGGGCAAAGTCACACGTGCACGAGCCAATCTCTTCAAAGAATCCCTCCAAGCCCTTGTTCGAGTTGTCCAAGACCAACATGGAGCCCATAGAGACATTGAAGGCTTAGAAAGAAACAATCAAGTAACTTACACCTTGATCCAAGACCATGAAAAATCGAATGGGCCTCTTTGTGAGTCGGCCGATTAGGGCCTTAGTCTCTGTTACTTATTTAGTTGGACAAGTTGCTTAGTAGAAGGCATAGGCCGGCCCATATTGGAGTCAAGACGGCCGACTTCCCACTTAGGGTTTCTTTAGGGTTTTTCTTGTTACCTTTAGCCTATAAATAGGCTAGCTTTGTAAGGTTAAAGACACAAGTTGTATGAATAAAACTCTTAGTATTTTCGTTTTCTTCCTAAGAGAGAATTCGAGCCTTTAACTTGCTTTGGCAAGGGTTCTTGAGCAATCTTGCGTCCTGTCCTCGATTGTTCAGCCGACCGATTCGCCTGGAGTATTCACCTTCATCGGAGTGTCGTTCTACCGCTTTAAATAAAAAACGTGCCGTTCGTGTTGATTTAGAGTCCCGCAATCCAAACGTTGGACAACCTCGCTAGATTCTTGGGCAAACGTGCTACGTGCCTCGAAACGCGTTGATCGAGGAACGTATCAGTTGGGTTCAGAGCTTTGGTTGAGGTACCTTCCGTTATATCCGTTACATTTTAGCAACACTCTCCTCTATTTCCAACATTTCACGCTCCTACATTTTAGCAACACTCTCCTATATTTCCAACATTTGAGGAACACTCCCCTATATTCTCTCCTACATTTTGGAAACACTCTCCTACATTTTAGGAACAGACTCCTACATTTTATGAAGCTAAGTTTTCATTGAGATTCCATTCACACTAGCGCATCCATCAAATCTGTCCAAAACTTCCCTTCAAATTCCAGCCACTTAAACGTTGCAATCTTGGAGTACTTGGAGAGAAGTTGATTGAAAACTCATTGAGAAATTCCATTTCTTCAAGGGGAACAATCTGTGACTTGAGAAGTGTCGTGAGATCATTAGAGTGACAACCATATACACGAGTGCGAGTGGATACATGTAAGGGAGCGTGAAAGGCAATATCTTCGGTTTCGTTGCTAACTTTTTGCAGGTTCCCGTATACGTCATGTTAGAGGCCGATTTGGCCTTAGGTCAAAGCATGAAAGTTGTAGATAATGGTATTTTATAGGTACCTACAAAATTTCAGCTCAATCTGAGCAACGTAGGTAGTGAAAAGTCCAAAATACCCTTACTGTTTTAAGTTTTTCCCCAGCAGTCCGTTTGGTCCGTTTATCCAGTTTATCACGTTTTTCCACTAGGATCCGTACTGATTTAGTTTTTTACCAAAACATGAAAGTTGTAGTATTCTTACTTAGCTTTCAAACACCTCTAAGAACACCTGAATCGGACCTTTGTAACCTGAGATATGACCATTATAGTACAATGCGGTTAGACAGCCGACGAGTGAGATTTTGGTTCTGTAAATTGAGGATTTGACTAGGTTGCATTGGAAACTGGACTAAGTGATCTTCATGGACATTGTAGCCTTGTGTCTTAGCTTCGAAACGGTATAAGTTTCACCTCAATCCGATAAGCGTAGCCTCAGATGTACCCATTCCGTAAAAACCCGTCAAAACTGTCTTTTGTAAACTTCGTTTCCACACTTGTTGTTAGCTTAAATTTTGTCCTTGTATTGTTATGAGCCTATGGAACGGCTATTGACTTGCATTTATGATATATATGACTTTGGGATTGGTTGAGGAAAAATAATGAAGCCTAAATGGCTGGAAATTAGGTAAACACAAAGGGCATGCTGCCCAAATTTACGCTTGAGGGAATGAATTCCGGTTTCTAGGGTTTAATTGGGGGTTTTTCTAGTGGTGGCTTTTAAGCTTCTAATTAGCTTTGATTGAGGGATATTGTGGCCTAATTGGATATATTTTATTGCTTATTAACCGTATGTGTGATCGGTAATATATTGTAGGTTGGAAATGAAGCATTTATGGGGAAATGTTGTCCGAACTTTGAGAATGTATGATTGCTTTGAGTTTGTGATTTAGAGCTTGGACTCGGGCAAGGTAATGATATATGATGGATAGTTTCTGAGCCGTGGAGGTGAGTGACCCTAAACTCTTTCCAAAGTTACTTATGAACCGTTTCTTGCACTATTTACTTGATTGCATATCATGAGTGCTTGCATGTGGCCCATGACATGTTTTGGCTTAAATGAGTACTTGGAATTCGTGTGCTGAACACCAACGTCTCCACCTCTGTGTACTGTTCATCTGGAGCAAATGGCTCCCCCTCTGACTGTTTACTGTTAAATGTTTGTTTGGAGCGTTGGGTGTTTAAGTACAACGATTTCACTGGCTCACGAGAGCAATAAATGTACATTTGATCTTAGAATCATGACATCACTGAAATGAACGACTGTGAAACTGATTTGCTTACCGATTTTATTGGTTACTCGCTGAGCTTTTAGCTCACCCCCAAAATGTTTTATTCCCCTCCACAGGGCTCGAGACGAAGGAAGTGCTTGTAGCACGTATTCATGTGACCGGATGGATTATCTCATGTATGATTTGAGTTTTGGATTTCATCTTGTGTAATAGTTGTTATTAGGGATTGTATGAACGTTTGGACTTAAGTGGGTTCATGATATGTAATTCTTGGAGAATTTGATACATATTTGATTTTTATATTGTAATTTAATTGAGGACTGTAGTGAACGACTGAGTCCCGGCGAGAGCTGGGCAGGCGACCCCGCCGAACCCTTTGGTACGCCCTAGGGGGAGGTGGGGCCGTCACAGTTGGTATCAGAGCTTAGGCTTCAGATCTCTGTAGTGTATCCTAGGCTTGAAGTTTAGGATGCCGGACTGTGGGTTTGATTTGACTCTTGAGAGATTTGTGCGGGATGTCTTGACTTGATTGGTACAAGAGGGAATGTCGAGGACGACATTCTTTTAAGGAGGGGAGATTGTGATGCCCCGAAAAAAAAAATGAGTTTGAGAACCCGAAAATTTTGTAATTTTCTAGGGTTTATTTTTTTAATCGCCCGTTTTTCTACATTTTCTTGATTAGAAAAATTCCACAGATAAAGTTTATGAGCAAAAATAGTTTTAAAATGATTTTTCTAGTATTGGAGAGTTTTTAGAAAATTAAGAATATATAACGGACGTGGGACCCACAAGTGCGAAAAGTTCGGAAAAATTCGGCCAATTAGGTTAAATTCCGGATACTGTGTAAAATTTATCGGGTGTTAAGGGATAAGTAGAGGATGTGAATTGATTGATGTGAGAGGAAAAAGAAAAGATAAGATTGCATTTATGGAGGTGACAAGTGTCACCATTGTATTGGAAATAGCTTATGACTTACTATTCATTTTCTTGACTTTTTGACCAATTGCTTAAATATCTTAAAAATCACACAAAATTCATTCTTGTCTTCAACCTCTTGGCTGATTCTCTCTCTAGCAAAGAAGGAAGAAAAAACTTCTTCAAAGTTTGGCAATTATCTAGCTCAAATCCTCCAAAACACTTGCTTGATCTAGTTTCTACTCCATAAAACCTCTTCTTTTAGTGATAGTGAGTTGTTTGGTGAAGTTGTTTGGAAGCTTAAGGTGACAAGTAGCTCTCCCTCTTGTTTTGCTAAGGTAAGTGGTGGATGAACACCTCTCCTTCCTCTAATGATGTTCAATTCATGATTAGTGGTGTTATAAGATGCAATTTCATGGATTATTTCTTGAGTTTGGTTGAATTGGTGAAGTTTTATTATTTTTGGGGATTTTTCTGTTTTCATAGGGATATGATTGGGTGGTCATGTATGATGATTGGAAATGATGTTTAATGACTCTAGGAGGTGGAAAAAGTGATTAAGTGCAATCAATTTCTGTTTTGGAAGAAATTTCAGAAAATTAGGTTTTGTAGTTCTTCATTCTGCCCGAATTTATTGCACCATGTTAGAGGCCGAATTAGACTTTGTTCAAAACATGAAAGTTGTAGGTATTGATGATTTTGAAGTGCCTGTAAAATTTCAGGTCATTTGGATTAGTGTAGAGTGAGATATGCCGATTTTACTGTTGCTGTTCTGGGTTGATCAGAATGCGAAAACTGCACTTGTAATTGGCCATTTTGACTGGAATTGCTTTGGATTTAGGTGTTGGTGTCTTCTGATGAAATGTATCTGGATGTCTTAGCTACCATATGCCTTTGGAATTTCGGCATTTGGACCTGTATAGACTGAGTTATAGTAATTACAGCATTATGTGATTTGTAAACCTGTTTTTGGTGTTTCCGGTTGAGTATTTGGCACATTTGACCTAGTTGTGCTAGGATTTGGACTGAGTGGCCTTCTACATTGTTGTAGACCTATCTCTTATCTTCGAAACGGTGGGTATTGCACCTTCTTCCGACAATCATAACGCCTTTGGTACCATTACCGCAAAATGACGTCAAAACTGTTTTTCTGGTTTTGAGCTTAAGTTTCATTTCCGGATTTTTTCCCCCTAGCTTGACTTGCACTAGTATTACTTGGAGCTTGCTGAATGGCTATGGATGAACTTGTTGTTGTGTGTGTACCTTTGGGACTGGCTGAGGAAATAATGAAGCCATGATGGCTGGAAAAGTTAGCAAATGTAGGGGAAGTGCTGTCCAAACTTTTAAAGGATTTGTTTGCATTGAGTTTGTGATCTAAGACTTGGGTTTGAGCAAGGCAATGATACATGATGGATGATTTCTGAGCCATTGAGGTGAGTGACCTCAAACTATTTCTGAAGTTCTTTATGAACCGTTTCCTGCATTATTTACTTTTAAACTGTTTCCAAAAGTTACTTTTGAACTATTTTCTTGCATATCATGCGTACTTGCATATGAGTGTCCCTTGGTTGCTGTAATTCTTGACTTATTGGCTTGTCATTATTAATTGAAAATGTGTTAAGTACTTTCGATGATTGTTAAAACGAGTTTTCTAGGCGAGTGTGTACTTTATCGTACTCGACCTAAATAAATATGAATTTTCAATGATTAATGATTAAATGCTAGTTGCGCATGATGTAAGCCTTTTGGCTGAACTGGCCACTGCCCTTCGTTACCGATCGACTCGAGCCAGAAGCGGACTCGGTCGGGCGATATGGTGACCCTGGGTGAATTTGGTATACTCGAGTATTACCTTGTAGTCCGGCTACGTCCGGATGGGTGGAGTCCGGCCAACGTCGGATGGGTGGAGTCCGGTCAACGTCCGGAAAAGGGGATGAACGAATAAAAAGATGAACGAGGGTTTATTTATAAAAATGAAATTTTCAAATAATTGGAGGAATAAGGGGAAATGTCAGGGGAACGAACAAATGAATAGCTCCATGTGAGCGGTATCCTTTTAATGAATATGTTACTATCGCTTTCCATTGTAAATGTTTCTTGAATTATTGATTATTGATGGTTAATGTGTTGGCTTTGTTATGAAATTTCATGTTCGGAACCTTATTGAGATTTTAGCTCATTGAGCTTTGTGGAATTACCATGTGGTGTCATTTTCTGCTTTTGTTTTACTCTCACTGTGCAAATGTTGACCTGTAACAAAATTACATTTTTACCCCCGGTTACTTATTGAACTTCTAAAACATTACAATGATTTCACTGGCTCACGAGAGCAAAAATACGTACATCTGATTTCTGAACCATGACATCAATGAAATGAATTTTTGTGAAAACTATTTGATTACTGATTTTACTGGTTACTCACTGGGCTTTTAGCTCACCCCAAAAATGTTTTATTTCCCTCCCACAGGGCTCAAGGCGAAGGAAGGGCTTGTTGTGCTTATTCACGTGACTGGATGGCTTATATCGTGTACAGTTTAAGTTTGGATCTATTTTATGTACGAGTTGGTCTTGTATAAATATTTGAAATTGATATGGATGTAAGTATACATTCCACGATTGGAATCAGTTTCCGCTGCATTTGTGACATGTAATTATTGGAGACTTGGATGTATGTTTGTGGACCATGTGATGTATATTTGAGATTTATATTGTAATTCATTTGAGGATTGTAGTGATCGACTGAGTCCCGGCGAGAGCTGGGCAGGCGGCCCGCCGAACCCTCTGGTTCGCCTTCGGGGGAGGTGGGGCCGTCACACAATGACCCAGTCCGAGTCCCATTGGGCACAGTCACACGTGCACGAGCCAAGCTCTTCAAAGAATCCCTCCAAGCCCTTGTTCGAGTTGTCCAAGACCAACATGGAGCCCATAGAGATATTGAAGGCTTAGAAAGAAACAATCAAGTAACTTACACCTTGATCCAAGACCATGAAAAATCAAGTGGGCCTCCTTGTGAGTCGGCCGATTAGGGCCTTAGTCTCTGTTACTTATTTAATTGGACTAGTTGCTTAGTAGAAGGCATGGGCCGGCCCATCTTGGAGTCAAGACGGCCGACTTCCCACTTAGGGTTTCTTTAGGGTTTTTCTTGTTACTTTTAGCCTATAAATAGGCTAGCTTTGCAAGGTTAAAGACACAAGTTTTTTGAATAAAATTCTTTGTATTTTCGTTTTCTTCCTAAGAGAGAATTCGAGCCTTTAACTTGCTTTGGCAAGGGTTCTTGAGCAATCTTGCGTCCTGTCCTCGATTGTTCAGCCGACCTATTCCCCTGGAGTATTCACCTTCATCGGAGTGTCGTTCTACCGCTTTAAATAAAAAACGTGCCGTTCGTGTTGATTTAGAGTCCCGCAATCCAAACGTAGGACAACCTCGCTAGATCCTTGGGCAAACGTGCTTCGTGTCTCGAAATGCGTTGATCGAGGAACGTATCAGTTGGCTTCAGAGCTTTGGTTGAGGTACCTTCCGTTATATCCGTTACATTTTAGCAACACTCTCCTCTATTTCCAACATTTCACGCTCCTACATTTTAGCAACACTCTCCTATATTTCCAACATTTGAGGAACACTCCCCTATATTCTCTCCTACATTTTGGAAACAGTCTCCTACATTTTAGGAACACACTCCTACATTTTATGAAGCTAAGTTTTCATTGAGATTCCATTCACACTAGCGCATCCATCAAATCTGTCCAAAACTTCCCTTCAAATTCCAGCCACTTAAACGTTGCAATCTTGGAGTACTTGGCGAGAAGTTGATTGAAAACTCATTGAGAAATTCCATTTCTTCAAGGGGAACAATCTGTGACTTGAGAAGTGTCGTGAGATCATTAGAGTGACATCCATATACACGAGTGCGATTGGATACACGTAAGGGAGCGTGAAAGGCAATATCTTCGGTTTCGTTGCTAACTTTTTTCAGGTTCCCTCATACGTCATGGCGAATACAAGACGCATAAAGGCTAGCCCACACCATTGTCTTCCTGATCCTACGGGAGTCAAAGAAGTGGCATTACGTGGTGTAGATGAGCAATTGGACCTCGTCAAATCTCAGTTGCTTGGTTGGTTTTATACTCATTGTCGTGTCAAAGATAAAATCTGTAGCTCGGCCATTGATGGGAGTTGTGAAGTCAACCTTGCAAGTGCTATCATGGTTGAGAAATTAAATCTCCCAACCATTGATCATCTTCAACCGTACAAGTTGATGAGTACTCATGGTGATGTTTGGGTTACTAAACACACACTTGTACCTATTCAAATCGGCAAATATGTGAATGAAGTGCTGTGTGATGTAGTCCGAATTCAAGTGAAACATGTGTTGTTGGGCAAGGCATGGATGTCGAGGCGAGTAGTTAAATATGACGGACATACTAATAAGTATTCCTTCTTATTTAATGGACGTCATTTTGCACTTGTATCACTTACTTGTGACCAGCTTTGTATTGATCTAGCATACATGAAAAGGGAGCTTGAGCGTTATAGGATGGAGAAAAAGCTAGATGAGGGAATTGAGCCTGAAGAGGTAGAATCTGAGGGAGTTGAAAGCAATGAGACAAAAGGGTCAGCTGTTGAACTAGAAAAAGAGATGGACAAATCTGATGAGATGGGTGATGAAAAGGGAGAGAAGAGAGAAAGTGGGCTGATCTTGAGCAAGAGTGATGTGTTCATGGATCAGGGCCAGCGCAATGACCCAGTCCGAGTCCCATTGGGCACAGTCACACGTGCACGAGCCAAGCTCTTCAAAGAATCCCTCCAAACCCTTGTTCGAGTTGTCCAAGACCAACATGGAGCCCATAGAGATATTGAAGGCTTAGAAAGAAACAATCAAGTAACTTACACCTTGATCCAAGACCATGAAAAATCAAGTGGGCCTCTTTGTGAGTCGGCCGATTAGGGCCTTAGTCTCTGTTACTTATTTAATTGGACTAGTTGCTTAGTAGAAGGCATGGGCCGGCCCATCTTGGAGTCAAGACGGCCGACTTCCCACTTAGGGTTTCTTTAGGGTTTTTCTTGTTACCTTTAGCCTATAAATAGGCTAGCTTTGCATGGTTAAAGACACAAGTTTTTTGAATAAAATTCTTAGTATTTTCGTTTTCTTCCTAAGAGAGAATTCGAGCCTTTAACTTGCTTTGGCAAGGGTTCTTGAGCAATCTTGCGTCCTGTCCTCGATTGTTCAGCCGACCTATTCCCCTGGAGTATTCACCTTCATCGGAGTGTCGTTCTACCGCTTTAAATAAAAAACGTGCCGTTCGTGTTGATTTAGAGTCCCGCAATCCAAACGTAGGACAACCTCGCTAGATCCTTGGGCAAACGTGCTTCGTGTCTCGAAATGCGTTGATCGAGGAACGTATCAGTTGGCTTCAGAGCTTTGGTTGAGGTACCTTCCGTTATATCCGTTACATTTTAGCAACACTCTCCTCTATTTCCAACATTTCACGCTCCTACATTTTAGCAACACTCTCCTATATTTCCAACATTTGAGGAACACTCCCCTATATTCTCTCCTACATTTTGGAAACAGTCTCCTACATTTTAGGAACACACTCCTACATTTTATGAAGCTAAGTTTTCATTGAGATTCCATTCACACTAGCGCATCCATCAAATCTGTCCAAAACTTCCCTTCAAATTCCAGCCACTTAAACGTTGCAATCTTGGAGTACTTGGCGAGAAGTTGATTGAAAACTCATTGAGAAATTCCATTTCTTCAAGGGGAACAATCTGTGACTTGAGAAGTGTCGTGAGATCATTAGAGTGACATCCATATACACGAGTGCGATTGGATACACGTAAGGGAGCGTGAAAGGCAATATCTTCGGTTTCGTTGCTAACTTTTTTCAGGTTCCCTCATACGTCATGGCGAATACAAGACGCATAAAGGCTAGCCCACACCATTGTCTTCCTGATCCTACGGGAGTCAAAGAAGTGGCATTACGTGGTGTAGATGAGCAATTGGACCTCGTCAAATCTCAGTTGCTTGGTTGGTTTTATACTCATTGTCGTGTCAAAGATAAAATCTGTAGCTCGGCCATTGATGGGAGTTGTGAAGTCAACCTTGCAAGTGCTATCATGGTTGAGAAATTAAATCTCCCAACCATTGATCATCTTCAACCGTACAAGTTGATGAGTACTCATGGTGATGTTTGGGTTACTAAACACACACTTGTACCTATTCAAATCGGCAAATATGTGAATGAAGTGCTGTGTGATGTAGTCCGAATTCAAGTGAAACATGTGTTGTTGGGCAAGGCATGGATGTCGAGGCGAGTAGTTAAATATGACGGACATACTAATAAGTATTCCTTCTTATTTAATGGACGTCATTTTGCACTTGTATCACTTACTTGTGACCAGCTTTGTATTGATCTAGCATACATGAAAAGGGAGCTTGAGCGTTATAGGATGGAGAAAAAGCTAGATGAGGGAATTGAGCCTGAAGAGGTAGAATCTGAGGGAGTTGAAAGCAATGAGACAAAAGGGTCAGCTGTTGAACTAGAAAAAGAGATGGACAAATCTGATGAGATGGGTGATGAAAAGGGAGAGAAGAGAGAAAGTGGGCTGATCTTGAGCAAGAGTGATGTGTTCATGGATCAGGGCCAGCGCAATGACCCAGTCCGAGTCCCATTGGGCACAGTCACACGTGCACGAGCCAAGCTCTTCAAAGAATCCCTCCAAACCCTTGTTCGAGTTGTCCAAGACCAACATGGAGCCCATAGAGATATTGAAGGCTTAGAAAGAAACAATCAAGTAACTTACACCTTGATCCAAGACCATGAAAAATCAAGTGGGCCTCTTTGTGAGTCGGCCGATTAGGGCCTTAGTCTCTGTTACTTATTTAATTGGACTAGTTGCTTAGTAGAAGGCATGGGCCGGCCCATCTTGGAGTCAAGACGGCCGACTTCCCACTTAGGGTTTCTTTAGGGTTTTTCTTGTTACCTTTAGCCTATAAATAGGCTAGCTTTGCATGGTTAAAGACACAAGTTTTTTGAATAAAATTCTTAGTATTTTCGTTTTCTTCCTAAGAGAGAATTCGAGCCTTTAACTTGCTTTGGCAAGGGTTCTTGAGCAATCTTGCGTCCTGTCCTCGATTGTTCAGCCGACCTATTCCCCTGGAGTATTCACCTTCATCGGAGTGTCGTTCTACCGCTTTAAATAAAAAACGTGCCGTTCGTGTTGATTTAGAGTCCCGCAATCCAAACGTAGGACAACCTCGCTAGATCCTTGGGCAAACGTGCTTCGTGTCTCGAAATGCGTTGATCGAGGAACGTATCAGTTGGCTTCAGAGCTTTGGTTGAGGTACCTTCCGTTATATCCGTTACATTTTAGCAACACTCTCCTCTATTTCCAACATTTCACGCTCCTACATTTTAGCAACACTCTCCTATATTTCCAACATTTGAGGAACACTCCCCTATATTCTCTCCTACATTTTGGAAACAGTCTCCTACATTTTAGGAACACACTCCTACATTTTATGAAGCTAAGTTTTCATTGAGATTCCATTCACACTAGCGCATCCATCAAATCTGTCCAAAACTTCCCTTCAAATTCCAGCCACTTAAACGTTGCAATCTTGGAGTACTTGGCGAGAAGTTGATTGAAAACTCATTGAGAAATTCCATTTCTTCAAGGGGAACAATCTGTGACTTGAGAAGTGTCGTGAGATCATTAGAGTGACATCCATATACACGAGTGCGATTGGATACACGTAAGGGAGCGTGAAAGGCAATATCTTCGGTTTCGTTGCTAACTTTTTTCAGGTTCCCTCATACGTCATGGCGAATACAAGACGCATAAAGGCTAGCCCACACCATTGTCTTCCTGATCCTACGGGAGTCAAAGAAGTGGCATTACGTGGTGTAGATGAGCAATTGGACCTCGTCAAATCTCAGTTGCTTGGTTGGTTTTATACTCATTGTCGTGTCAAAAGATAAAATCTGTAGCTCGGCCATTGATGGGAGTTGTGAAGTCAACCTTGCAAGTGCTATCATGGTTGAGAAATTAAATCTCCCAACCATTGATCATCTTCAACCGTACAAGTTGATGAGTACTCATGGTGATGTTTGGGTTACTAAACACACACTTGTACCTATTCAAATCGGCAAATATGTGAATGAAGTGCTGTGTGATGTAGTCCGAATTCAAGTGAAACATGTGTTGTTGGGCAAGGCATGGATGTCGAGGCGAGTAGTTAAATATGACGGACATACTAATAAGTATTCCTTCTTATTTAATGGACGTCATTTTGCACTTGTATCACTTACTTGTGACCAGCTTTGTATTGATCTAGCATACATGAAAAGGGAGCTTGAGCGTTATAGGATGGAGAAAAAGCTAGATGAGGGAATTGAGCCTGAAGAGGTAGAATCTGAGGGAGTTGAAAGCAATGAGACAAAAGGGTCAGCTGTTGAACTAGAAAAAGAGATGGACAAATCTGATGAGATGGGTGATGAAAAGGGAGAGAAGAGAGAAAGTGGGCTGATCTTGAGCAAGAGTGATGTGTTCATGGATCAGGGCCAGCGCAATGACCCAGTCCGAGTCCCATTGGGCACAGTCACACGTGCACGAGCCAAGCTCTTCAAAGAATCCCTCCAAGCCCTTGTTCGAGTTGTCCAAGACCAACATGGAGCCCATAGAGATATTGAAGGCTTAGAAAGAAACAATCAAGTAACTTACACCTTGATCCAAGACCATGAAAAATCAAGTGGGCCTCTTTGTGAGCCGGCCTATTAGGGCCTTAGTCTCTGTTACTTATTTAGTTGGACTAGTTGCTTAGTAGAAGGCATGGGCCGGCCCATCTTGGAGTCAAGACGGCCGACTTCCCACTTAGGGTTTCTTTAGGGTTTTTCTTGTTACCTTTAGCCTATAAATAGGCTAGCTTTGTAAGGTTAAAGACACAAGTTTTATGAATAAAATTCTTAGTATTTTCGTTTTCTTCCTAAGAGAGAATTCGAGCCTTTAACTTGCTTTGGCAAGGGTTCTTGAGCAATCTTGCGTCCTGTCCTCGATTGTTCAGCCGACCTATTCCCCTGGAGTATTCACCTTCATCGGAGTGTCGTTCTACCGCTTTAAATAAAAAACGTGCCGTTCGTGTTGATTTAGAGTCCCGCAATCCAAACGTAGGACAACCTCGCTAGATCCTTGGGCAAACGTGCTTCGTGTCTCGAAACGCGTTGATCGAGGAACGTATCAGTTGGCTTCAGAGCTTTGGTTGAGGTACCTTCCGTTATATCCGTTACATTTTAGCAACACTCTCCTCTATTTCCAACATTTCACGCTCCTACATTTTAGCAACACTCTCCTATATTTCCAACATTTGAGGAACACTCCCCTATATTCTCTCATACATTTTGGAAACAGTCTCCTACATTTTAGGAACACACTCCTACATTTTATGAAGCTAAGTTTTCATTGAGATTCCATTCACACTAGCGCATCCATCAAATCTGTCCAAAACTTCCCTTCAAATTCCAGCCACTTAAACGTTGCAATCTTGGAGTACTTGGCGAGAAGTTGATTGAAAACTCATTGAGAAATTCCATTTCTTCAAGGGGAACAATCTGTGACTTGAGAAGTGTCGTTAGATCATTAGAGTGACATCCATATACACGAGTGCGAGTGGATACACGTAAGGGAGCGTGAAAGGCAATATCTTCGGTTTCGTTGCTAACTTTTTTCAGGTTCCCTCATACGTCATGGCGAATACAAGACGCATAAAGGCTAGCCCACACCATTGTCTTCCTGATCCTACGGGAGTCAAAGAAGTGGCATTACGTGGTGTAGATGAGCAATTGGACCTCGTCAAATCTCAGTTGCTTGGTTGGTTTTATACTCATTGTCGTGTCAAAGATAAAATCTGTAGCTCGGCCATTGATGGGAGTTGTGAAGTCAGCCTTGCAAGTGCTATCATGGTTGAGAAATTAAATCTCCCAACCATTGATCATCTTCAACCGTACAAGTTGATGAGTACTCATGGTGATGTTTGGGTTACTAAACACACACTTGTACCTATTCAAATCGGCAAATATGTGAATGAAGTGCTGTGTGATGTAGTCCGAATTCAAGTGACACATGTGTTGTTGGGCAAGGCATGGATGTCTCGAGGCGAGAAGTTAAATATGACGGACATACTAATAAGTATTCCTTCTTATTTAATGGTCGTCATTTTGCACTTGTATCACTTACTTGTGACCAGCTTTGTATTGATGTAGCATAAATGAAAAGGGAGCTTGAGCGTTATAGGATGGAGAAAAAGCTAGATGAGGGAATTGAGCCTGAAGAGGTAGAATCTGAGGGAGTTGAAAGCAATGAGATAAAAGGGTCAGCTGTTGAACTAGAAAAAGAGATGGACAAATATGATGAGATGGGTGATGAAAAGGAAGAGAAGAGAGAAAGTGGGCTGATCTTGAGCAAGAGTGATGTGTTCATGGATCAGGGCCAGCGCAATGACCCAGTCCGAGTCCCATTGGGCACAGTCACACGTGCACGAGCCAAGCTCTTCAAAGAATCCCTCCAAGCCCTTGTTCGAGTTGTCCAAGACCAATATGGAGCCCATAGAGATATTGAAGGCTTAGAAAGAAACAATCAAGTATCTTACACCTTGATCCAAGACCATGAAAAATCAAGTGGGCCTCTTTGTGAGTCGGCCGATTAGGGCCTTAGTCTCTGTTACTTATTTAGTCGGACTAGTTGCTTAGTAGAAGGCATGGGCCGGCCCATCTTGGAGTCAAGATGGCCGACTTCCCACTTAGGGTTTCTTTAGGATTTTTCTTGTTACCTTTAGCCTATAAATAGGCTAGCTTTGTAAGGTTAAAGACACAAGTTTTATGAATAAAATTCTTAGTATTTTCGTTTTCTTCCTAAGAGAGAATTCGAGCCTTTAACTTGCTTTGGCAAGGGTTCTTGAGCAATCTTGCGTCCTGTCCTCGATTGTTCAGCCGACCTATTCCCCTGGAGTATTCACCTTCATCGGAGTGTCGTTCTACCGCTTTAAATAAAAAACGTGCCGTTCGTGTTGATTTAGAGTCCCGCAATCCAAACGTAGGACAACCTCGCTAGATCCTTGGGCAAACGTGCTTCGTGTCTCGAAACGCATTGATCGAGGAACGTATCAGTTGGCTTCAGAGCTTTGGTTGAGGTACCTTCCGTTATATCCGTTACATTTTAGCAACACTCTCCTCTATTTCCAACATTTCACGCTCCTACATTTTAGCAACACTCTCCTATATTTCCAACATTTGAGGAACACTCCCCTATATTCTCTCCTACATTTTGGAAACAGTCTCCTACATTTTAGGAACACACTCCTACATTGTATGAAGCTAAGTTTTCATTG
Organism: Coffea arabica; assembly: GCF_036785885.1. Lineage (NCBI taxonomy): Eukaryota > Viridiplantae > Streptophyta > Magnoliopsida > Gentianales > Rubiaceae > Coffea > Coffea arabica. The sequence continues at coordinate 16,653,483 of NC_092325.1, forward strand.
AGATTCCATTCACACTAGCGCATCCATCAAATCTGTCCAAAACTTCCCTTCAAATTCCAGCCACTTAAACGTTGCAATCTTGGAGTACTTGGCGAGAAGTTGATTGAAAACTCATTGAGAAATTCCATTTCTTCAAGGGGAACAATCTGTGACTTGAGAAGTGTCGTGAGATCATTAGAGTGACATCCATATACACGAGTGCGAGTGGATACACGTAAGGGAGCGTGAAAGGCAATATCTTCGGTTTCGTTGCTAACTTTTTTCAGGTTCCCTCATACGTCGTGGCGAATACAAGACGCATAAAGGCTAGCCCACACCATTGTCTTCCTGATCCTACGGGAGTCAAAGAAGTGGCATTACGTGGTGTAGATGAGCAATTGGACCTCGTCAAATCTCAGTTGCTTGGTTGGTTTTATACTCATTGTCGTGTCAAAGATAAAATCTGTAGCTCGGCCATTGATGGGAGTTGTGAAGTCAACCTTGCAAGTGCTATCATGGTTGAGAAATTAAATCTCCCAACCATTGATCATCTTCAACCGTACAAGTTGATGAGTACTCATGGTGATGTTTGGGTTACTAAACACACACTTGTACCTATTCAAATCGGCAAATATGTGAATGAAGTGCTGTGTGATGTAGTCCGAATTCAAGTGACACATGTGTTGTTGGGCAAGGCATGGATGTCTCGAGGCGAGAAGTTAAATATGACGGACATACTAATAAGTATTCCTTCTTATTTAATGGTCGTCATTTTGCACTTGTATCACTTACTTGTGACCAGCTTTGTATTGATCTAGCATACATGAAAAGGGAGCTTGAGCGTTATAGGATGGAGAAAAAGCTAGATGAGGGAATTGAGCCTGAAGAGGTAGAATCTGAGGGAGTTGAAAGCAATGAGACAAAAGGGTCAGCTGTTGAACTAGAAAAAGAGATGGACAAATATGATGAGATGGGTGATGAAAAGGGAGAGAAGAGAGAAAGTGGGCTGATCTTGAGCAAGAGTGATGTGTTCATGGATCAGGGCCAGCGCAATGACCCAGTCCGAGTCCCATTGGGCACAGTCACACGTGCACGAGCCAAGCTCTTCAAAGAATCCCTCCAAGCCCTTGTTCGAGTTGTCCAAGACCAACATGGAGCCCATAGAGATATTGAAGGCTTAGAAAGAAACAATCAAGTAACTTACACCTTGATCCAAGACCATGAAAAATCAAGTGGGCCTCTTTGTGAGCCGGCCGATTAGGGCCTTAGTCTCTGTTACTTATTTAATTGGACTAGTTGCTTAGTAGAAGGCATGGGCCGGCCCATCATGGAGTCAAGACGGCCGACTTCCCACTTAGGGTTTCTTTAGGGTTTTTCTTGTTACCTTTAGCCTATAAATAGGCTAGCTTTGCAAGGTTAAAGACACAAGTTTTTTGAATAAAATTCTTAGTATTTTCGTTTTCTTCCTAAGAGAGAATTCGAGCCTTTAACTTGCTTTGGCAAGGGTTCTTGAGCAATCTTGCGTCCTGTCCTCGATTGTTCAGCCGACCTATTCCCCTGGAGTATTCACCTTCATCGGAGTGTCGTTCTACCGCTTTAAATAAAAAACGTGCCGTTCGTGTTGATTTAGAGTCCCGCAATCCAAACGTAGGACAACCTCGCTAGATCCTTGGGCAAACGTGCTTCGTGTCTCGAAATGCGTTGATCGAGGAACGTATCAGTTGGCTTCAGAGCTTTGGTTGAGGTACCTTCCGTTATATCCGTTACATTTTAGCAACACTCTCCTCTATTTCCAACATTTCACGCTCCTACATTTTAGCAACACTCTCCTATATTTCCAACATTTGAGGAACACTCCCCTATATTCTCTCCTACATTTTGGAAACAGTCTCCTACATTTTAGGAACACACTCCTACATTTTATGAAGCTAAGTTTTCATTGAGATTCCATTCACACTAGCGCATCCATCAAATCTGTCCAAAACTTCCCTTCAAATTCCAGCCACTTAAACGTTGCAATCTTGGAGTACTTGGCGAGAAGTTGATTGAAAACTCATTGAGAAATTCCATTTCTTCAAGGGGAACAATCTGTGACTTGAGAAGTGTCGTGAGATCATTAGAGTGACATCCATATACACGAGTGCGAGTGGATACACGTAAGGGAGCGTGAAAGGCAATATCTTCGGTTTCGTTGCTAACTTTTTTCAGGTTCCCTCATACGTCATGGCGAATACAAGACGCATAAAGGCTAGCCCACACCATTGTCTTCCTGATCCTACGGGAGTCAAAGAAGTGGCATTACGTGGTGTAGATGAGCAATTGGACCTCGTCAAATCTCAGTTGCTTGGTTGGTTTTATACTCATTGTCGTGTCAAAGATAAAATCTGTAGCTCGGCCATTGATGGGAGTTGTGAAGTCAACCTTGCAAGTGCTATCATGGTTGAGAAATTAAATCTCCCAACCATTGATCATCTTCAACCGTACAAGTTGATGAGTACTCATGGTGATGTTTGGGTTACTAAACACACACTTGTACCTATTCAAATCGGCAAATATGTGAATGAAGTGCTGTGTGATGTAGTCCGAATTCAAGTGAAACATGTGTTGTTGGGCAAGGCATGGATGTCGAGGCGAGTAGTTAAATATGACGGACATACTAATAAGTATTCCTTCTTATTTAATGGTCGTCATTTTGCACTTGTATCACTTACTTGTGACCAGCTTTGTATTGATCTAGCATACATGAAAAGGGAGCTTGAGCGTTATAGGATGGAGAAAAAGCTAGATGAGGGAATTGAGCCTGAAGAGGTAGAATCTGAGGGAGTTGAAAGCAATGAGACAAAAGGGTCAGCTGTTGAACTAGAAAAAGAGATGGACAAATATGATGAGATGGGTGATGAAAAGGGAGAGAAGAGAGAAAGTGGGCTGATCTTGAGCAAGAGTGATGTGTTCATGGATCAGGGCCAGCGCAATGACCCAGTCCGAGTCCCATTGGGCACAGTCACACGTGCACGAGCCAAGCTCTTCAAAGAATCCCTCCAAGCCCTTGTTCGAGTTGTCCAAGACCAACATGGAGCCCATAGAGATATTGAAGGCTTAGAAAGAAACAATCAAGTAACTTACACCTTGATCCAAGACCATGAAAAATCAAGTGGGCCTCTTTGTGAGCCGGCCTATTAGGGCCTTAGTCTCTGTTACTTATTTAGTTGGACTAGTTGCTTAGTTGAAGGCATGGGCCGGCCCATCTTGGAGTCAAGACGGCCGACTTCCCACTTAGGGTTTCTTTAGGATTTTTCTTGTTACCTTTAGCCTATAAATAGGCTAGCTTTGTAAGGTTAAAGACACAAGTTTTATGAATAAAATTCTTAGTATTTTCGTTTTCTTCCTAAGAGAGAATTCGAGCCTTTAACTTGCTTTGGCAAGGGTTCTTGAGCAATCTTGCGTCCTGTCCTCGATTGTTCAGCCGACCTATTCCCCTGGAGTATTCACCTTCATCGGAGTGTTGTTCTACCGCTTTAAATAAAAAACGTGCCGTTCGTGTTGATTTAGAGTCCCGCAATCCAAACGCAGGACAACCTCACTAGATCCTTGGGCAAACGTGCTACGTGTCTCGAAACGCGTTGATCGAGGAACGTATCAGTTGGCTTCAGAGCTTTGGTTGAGGTACCTTCCGTTATATCCGTTACATTTTAGCAACACTCTCCTATATTTCCAACATTTCACGCTCCTACATTTTAGCAACACTCTCCTATATTTCCAACATTTGAGGAACACTCCCCTATATTCTCTCCTACATCACACAACACTTCATCCACATATTTGCCGATTTGAATAGGTACAAGTGTGTGTTTATTAACCCAAACATCACCATGAGTACTCATCAACTTGTACGGTTGAAGATGATCAATGGTTGGAAGATTTAATTTCTCAACCATGATAGCACTTGCAAGGTTGACTTCACAACTCCCATCAATGGCCAAGCTACAGATTTTATCTTTGACACGACAATGAGTATAAAACCAACCAAGCAACTGAGATTTGACGAGGTCCAACTGCTCATCCACACCACGTAATGCCACTTCTTTGACTCCCGTAGGATCAGGAAGACAATGGTGTGGGCTAGCTTGTATTCGCCATGACGTATGAGGGAACCTGCAAAACGTTAGCAACGAAACCGAAGATATTGCCTTTCACGCTCCCTTACGTGTATCCACTCGCACTCGTGTATATGGGTGTCAATCTAATGATCTCACGACACTTCTCAAGTCACAGATTGTTCCCCTTGAAGAAATGGAATTTCTCAATGAGCTTTCAATCAACTTCTCTCCAAGTACTCCAAGATTGCAACGTCTAAGTGGTTGGAATTTGAAGGGAAGTTTTGGACTGATTTGATGGATGCGCTAGTGTGGATGGAATCTCAATGAAAACTTAGCTTCATAAAATGTAGGAGTGTGCTTTGACACGACAATGAGTATAAAACCAACCAAGCAACTGAGATTTGACGAGGTCCAACTGCTCATCCACACCACGTAATGCCACTTCTTTGACTCCCGTAGGATCAGGAAGACAATGGTGTGGGCTAGCTTGTATTCGCCATGACGTATGAGGGAACCTGCAAAACGTTAGCAACGAAACCGAAGATATTGCCTTTCACGCTCCCTTACGTGTATCCACTCGCACTCGTGTATATGGGTGTCAATCTAATGATCTCACGACACTTCTCAAGTCACAGATTGTTCCCCTTGAAGAAATGGAATTTCTCAATGAGCTTTCAATCAACTTCTCTCCAAGTACTCCAAGATTGCAACGTCTAAGTGGTTGGAATTTGAAGGGAAGTTTTGGACTGATTTGATGGATGCGCTAGTGTGAATGGAATCTCAATGAAAACTTAGCTTCATAAAATGTAGGAGTGTGTTCCTAAAATGTAGGAGAGTGTTTCCAAAATGTAGGAGAGAATATAGGGGAGTGTTCCTCAAATGTTGGAAATATAGGAGAGTGTTGCTAAAATGTAGGAGCGTGAAATGTTGGAAATATAGGAGAGTGTTGCTAAAATGTAACGGATATAACGGAAGGTACCTCAACCAAAGCTCTGAAGCCAACTGATACGTTCCTCGATCAACGCGTTTCGAGACACGTAGCACGTTTGCCCAAGGATCAAGCGAGGTTGTCCTGCGTTTGGATTGCGGGACTCTAAATCAACACGAACGGCACGTTTTTTATTTAAAGCGGTAGAACGACACTCCGATGAAGGTGAATACTCCAGGGGAATAGGTCGGCTGAACAATCAAAGACAGGACGCAAGATTGCTCAAGAACCCTTGCCAAAGCAAGTTAAAAGCTCGAATTCTCTCTTAGGAAGAAAACGAAAATACTAAGAATTTTATTCATAAAACTTGTATCTTTAACCTTACAAAGCTAGCCTATTTATAGGCTAAAGGTAACAAGAAAAACCCTAAAGAAACCCTAAGTGGGAAGTCGGCCATCTTGACTCCAAGACGGGCCGACCCATGCCTTCTACTAAGCAACTAGTCCAACTAAATAAGTAACAAAGACTAAGGCCCTAATCGGCCGACTCACAAAAAGGCCCACTTGATTTTTCATGGGTTTGGATCAAGGTGTAAGTTACTTGATTGTTTCTTTCTAAGCCTTCAATATCTCTATGGGCTCCATGTTGGTCTTGGACAACTTGAACAAGGGCTTGGAGGGATTCTTTGAAGAGCTTGGCTCGTGCACGTGTGACTGCGCCCAATGGGACTCGGACTGGGTCATTGCGCTGGCCCTGATCCATGAACACATCACTCTTGCTCAAGATCAGCCCACTTTCTCTCTTCTCTTCCTTTTCATCACCCATCTCATCAGATTTGTCCATCTCTTTTTCTAGTTCAACAGCTGACCCTTTTATCTCATTGCTTTCAACTCCCTCAGATTCTACCTCTTCAGGCTCAATTCCCTCATCTAGCTTTTTCTCCATCCTATAACGCTCAAGCTCCCTTTTCATGTATGCTAGATCAACACAGAGCCGGTCACAAGTAAGTGATACAAGTGCAAAATGACGACCATTAAATAAGAAGGAATACTTATTAGTATGTCCGTCATATTTAACTTCTCGCCTCGACATCCATGCCTTGCCCAACAACACATGTGTCACTTGAATTTGGACTACACCACGCAACACTTCATCCACATATTTGCCGATTTGAATAGGTACAAGTGTGTGTTTATTAACCCAAACATCACCATGAGTACTCATCAACTTGTACGGTTGAAGATGATCAATGGTTGGAAGATTTAATTTCTCAACCATGATAGCACTTGCAAGGTTGACTTCACAACTCCCATCAATGGCCAAGCTACAGATTTTATCTTTGACACGACAATGAGTATAAAACCAACCAAGCAACTGAGATTTGACGAGGTCCAACTGCTCATCCACACCACGTAATGCCACTTCTTTGACTCCCGTAGGATCAGGAAGACAATGGTGTGGGCTAGCTTGTATTCGCCATGACGTATGAGGGAACCTGCAAAACGTTAGCAACGAATCCGAAGATATTGCCTTTCACGCTCCCTTACGTGTATCCACTCGCACTCGTGTATATGGGGTGTCACTCTAATGATCTCACGACACTTCTCAAGTCACAGATTGTTCCCCTTGAAGAAATGGAATTTCTCAATGAGTTTCAATCAACTTCTCTCCAAGTACTCCAAGATTGCAACGTTTAAGTTGTTGGAATTTGAAGGGAAGTTTTGGACTGATTTGATGGATGCGCTAGTGTGAATGGAATCTCAATGAAAACTTAGCTTCATAAAATGTAGGAGTGTGTTCCTAAAATGTAGGAGAGTGTTTCCAAAATATAGGAGAGAATATAGGGGAGTGTTCCTCAAATGTTGGAAATATAGGAGAGTGTTGCTAAAATGTAGGAGCGTGAAATGTTGGAAATATAGGAGAGTGTTGCTAAAATGTAACGGATATAACGGAAGGTACCTCAACCAAAGCTCTGAAGCCAACTGATACGTTCCTCGATCAACGCGTTTCGAGACACGTAGCACGTTTGCCCAAGGATCTAGCGAGGTTGTCCTGCGTTTGGATTGCGGGACTCTAAATCAACACGAACGGCACGTTTTTTATTTAAAGCGGTAGAACGACACTCCGATGAAGGTGAATACTCCAGGGGAATAGGTCGGCTGAACAATCGAGGAAAGGACGCAAGATTGTTCAAGAACTCATGCCAAAGCAAGTTAGAGGCTCGAATTCTCTCTTAGGAAGAAAGCGAAAATACTAAGAATTTTATTCATAAAACTTGTGTCTTTAACCTTAGTAAGCTAGGCTATTTATAGGCTAAAGGTAACAAGAAAAACCCTAAAGAAACCCTAAGTGGGAAGTCGGCCATCTTGACTCCAAGACGGGCCGACCCATGCCTTCTACTAAGCAACTAGTCCAACTAAATAAGTAACAAAGACTAAGGCCCTAATCGGCCGACTCACAAAGAGGCCCACTTGATTTTTCATGGGCTTGGATCAAGGTGTAAGTTACTTGATTGTTTCTTTCTAAGCCTTCAATATCTCTATGGGCTCCATGTTGGTCTTGGACAACTCGAACAAGGGCTTGGAGGGATTCTTTGAAGAGCTTGGCTCGTGCACGTGTGACTGCGCCCAATGGGACTCGGACTGGGTCATTGCGCTGGCCCTGATCCATGAACACATCACTCTTGCTCAAGATCAGCCCACTTTCTCTCTTCTCTTCCTTTTCATCACCCATCTCATCAGATTTGTCCATCTCTTTTTCTAGTTCAACAGCTGACCCTTTTATCTCATTGCTTTCAACTCCCTCAGATTCTACCTCTTCAGGCTCAATTCCCTCATCTAGCTTTTTCTCCATCCTATAACGCTCAAGCTCCCTTTTCATGTATGCTAGATCAACACAGAGCCGGTCACAAGTAAGTGATACAAGTGCAAAATGACGACCATTAAATAAGAAGGAATACTTATTAGTATGTCCGTCATATTTAACTTCTCGCCTCGACATCCATGCCTTGCCCAACAACACATGTGTCACTTGAATTTGGACTACACCACGCAACACTTCATCCACATATTTGCCGATTTGAATAGGTACAAGTGTGTGTTTATTAACCCAAACATCACCATGAGTACTCATCAACTTGTACGGTTGAAGATGATCAATGGTTGGAAGATTTAATTTCTCAACCATGATAGCACTTGCAAGGTTGACTTCACAACTCCCATCAATGGCCAAGCTACAGATTTTATCTTTGACACGACAATGAGTATAAAACCAACCAAGCAACTGAGATTTGACGAGGTCCAACTGCTCATCCACACCACGTAATGCCACTTCTTTGACTCCCGTAGGATCAGGAAGACAATGGTGTGGGCTAGCTTGTATTCGCCATGACGTATGAGGGAACCTGCAAAACGTTAGCAACGAAACCGAAGATATTGCCTTTCACGCTCCCTTACGTGTATCCACTCGCACTCGTGTATATGGGTGTCACTCTAATGATCTCACGACACTTCTCAAGTCACAGATTGTTCCCCTTGAAGAAATGGAATTTCTCAATGAGTTTCAATCAACTTCTCTCCAAGTACTCCAAGATTGCAACGTTTAAGTTGTTGGAATTTGAAGGGAAGTTTTGGACTGATTTGATGGATGCGCTAGTGTGAATGGAATCTCAATGAAAACTTAGCTTCATAAAATGTAGGAGTGTGTTCCTAAAATGTAGGAGAGTGTTTCCAAAATATAGGAGAGAATATAGGGGAGTGTTCCTCAAATGTTGGAAATATAGGAGAGTGTTGCTAAAATGTAGGAGCGTGAAATGTTGGAAATATAGGAGAGTGTTGCTAAAATGTAACGGATATAACGGAAGGTACCTCAACCAAAGCTCTGAAGCCAACTGATACGTTCCTCGATCAACGCGTTTCGAGACACGTAGCACGTTTGCCCAAGGATCTAGCGAGGTTGTCCTGCGTTTGGATTGCGGGACTCTAAATCAACACGAACGGCACGTTTTTTATTTAAAGCGGTAGAACGACACTCCGATGAAGGTGAATACTCCAGGGGAATAGGTCGGCTGAACAATCGAGGAAAGGACGCAAGATTGCTCAAGAACTCATGCCAAAGCAAGTTAGAGGCTCGAATTCTCTCTTAGGAAGAAAGCGAAAATACTAAGAATTTTATTCATAAAACTTGTGTCTTTAACCTTAGTAAGCTAGGCTATTTATAGGCTAAAGGTAACAAGAAAAACCCTAAAGAAACCCTAAGTGGGAAGTCGGCCATCTTGACTCCAAGACGGGCCGACCCATGCCTTCTACTAAGCAACTAGTCCAACTAAATAAGTAACAAAGACTAAGGCCCTAATCGGCCGACTCACAAAGAGGCCCACTTGATTTTTCATGGGCTTGGATCAAGGTGTAAGTTACTTGATTGTTTCTTTCTAAGCCTTCAATATCTCTATGGGCTCCATGTTGGTCTTGGACAACTCGAACAAGGGCTTGGAGGGATTCTTTGAAGAGCTTGGCTCGTGCACGTGTGACTGCGCCCAATGGGACTCGGACTGGGTCATTGCGCTGGCCCTGATCCATGAACACATCACTCTTGCTCAAGATCAGCCCACTTTCTCTCTTCTCTTCCTTTTCATCACCCATCTCATCAGATTTGTCCATCTCTTTTTCTAGTTCAACAGCTGACCCTTTTGTCTCATTGCTTTCAACTCCCTCAGATTCTACCTCTTCAGGCTCAATTCCCTCATCTAGCTTTTTCTCCATCCTATAACGCTCAAGCTCCCTTTTCATGTATGCTAGATCAACACAGAGCCGGTCACAAGTAAGTGATACAAGTGCAAAATGACGACCATTAAATAAGAAGGAATACTTATTAGTATGTCCGTCATATTTAACTTCTCGCCTCGACATCCATGCCTTGCCCAACAACACATGTGTCACTTGAATTTGGACTACACCACGCAACACTTCATCCACATATTTGCCGATTTGAATAGGTACAAGTGTGTGTTTATTAACCCAAACATCACCATGAGTACTCATCAACTTGTACGGTTGAAGATGATCAATGGTTGGAAGATTTAATTTCTCAACCATGATAGCACTTGCAAGGTTGACTTCACAACTCCCATCAATGGCCAAGCTACAGATTTTATCTTTGACACGACAATGAGTATAAAACCAACCAAGCAACTGAGATTTGACGAGGTCCAACTGCTCATCCACACCACGTAATGCCACTTCTTTGACTCCCGTAGGATCAGGAAGACAATGGTGTGGGCTAGCTTGTATTCGCCATGACGTATGAGGGAACCTGCAAAACGTTAGCAACGAATCCGAAGATATTGCCTTTCACGCTCCCTTACGTGTATCCACTCGCACTCGTGTATATGGGGTGTCACTCTAATGATCTCACGACACTTCTCAAGTCACAGATTGTTCCCCTTGAAGAAATGGAATTTCTCAATGAGTTTCAATCAACTTCTCTCCAAGTACTCCAAGATTGCAACGTTTAAGTTGTTGGAATTTGAAGGGAAGTTTTGGACTGATTTGATGGATGCGCTAGTGTGAATGGAATCTCAATGAAAACTTAGCTTCATAAAATGTAGGAGTGTGTTCCTAAAATGTAGGAGAGTGTTTCCAAAATGTAGGAGAGAATATAGGGGAGTGTTCCTCAAATGTTGGAAATATAGGAGAGTGTTGCTAAAATGTAGGAGCGTGAAATGTTGGAAATATAGGAGAGTGTTGCTAAAATGTAACGGATATAACGGAAGGTACCTCAACCAAAGCTCTGAAGCCAACTGATACGTTCCTCGATCAACGCGTTTCGAGACACGTAGCACGTTTGCCCAAGGATCTAGCGAGGTTGTCCTGCGTTTGGATTGCGGGACTCTAAATCAACACGAACGGCACGTTTTTTATTTAAAGCGGTAGAACGACACTCCGATGAAGGTGAATACTCCAGGGGAATAGGTCGGCTGAACAATCGAGGAAAGGACGCAAGATTGCTCAAGAACTCATGCCAAAGCAAGTTGGAGGCTCGAATTCTCTCTTAGGAAGAAATCGAAAATACTAAGAATTTTATTCATAAAACTTGTGTCTTTAACCTTAGTAAGCTAGGCTATTTATAGGCTAAAGGTAACAAGAAAAACCCTAAAGAAACCCTAAGTGGGAAGTCGGCCATCTTGACTCCAAGATGGGCCGACCCATGCCTTCTACTAAGCAACTAGTCCAACTAAATAAGTAACAAAGACTAAGGCCCTAATCGGCCGACTCACAAAGAGGCCCACTTGATTTTTCATGGGCTTGGATCAAGGTGTAAGTTACTTGATTGTTTCTTTCTAAGCCTTCAATATCTCTATGGGCTCCATGTTGGTCTTGGACAACTCGAACAAGGGCTTGGAGGGATTCTTTGAAGAGCTTGGCTCGTGCACGTGTGACTGCGCCCAATGGGACTCGGACTGGGTCATTGCGCTGGCCCTGATCCATGAACACATCACTCTTGCTCAAGATCAGCCCACTTTCTCTCTTCTCTTCCTTTTCATCACCCATCTCATCAGATTTGTCCATCTCTTTTTCTAGTTCAACAGCTGACCCTTTTATCTCATTGCTTTCAACTCCCTCAGATTCTACCTCTTCAGGCTCAATTCCCTCATCTAGCTTTTTCTCCATCCTATAACGCTCAAGCTCCCTTTTCATGTATGCTAGATCAACACAGAGCCGGTCACAAGTAAGTGATACAAGTGCAAAATGACGACCATTAAATAAGAAGGAATACTTATTAGTATGTCCGTCATATTTAACTTCTCGCCTCGACATCCATGCCTTGCCCAACAACACATGTGTCACTTGAATTTGGACTACACCACGCAACACTTCATCCACATATTTGCCGATTTGAATAGGTACAAGTGTGTGTTTATTAACCCAAACATCACCATGAGTACTCATCAACTTGTACGGTTGAAGATGATCAATGGTTGGAACTGATTTGATGGATGCGCTAGTGTGAATGGAATCTCAATGAAAACTTAGCTTCATAAAATGTAGGAGTGTGTTCCTAAAATGTAGGAGAGTGTTTCCAAAATGTAGGAGAGAATATAGGGGAGTGTTCCTCAAATGTTGGAAATATAGGAGAGTGTTGCTAAAATGTAGGAGCGTGAAATGTTGGAAATATAGGAGAGTGTTGCTAAAATGTAACGGATATAACGGAAGGTACCTCAACCAAAGCTCTGAAGCCAACTGATACGTTCCTCGATCAACGCGTTTCGAGACACGTAGCACGTTTGCCCAAGGATCTAGCGAGGTTGTCCTGCGTTTGGATTGCGGGACTCTAAATCAACACGAACGGCACGTTTTTTATTTAAAGCGGTAGAACGACACTCCGATGAAGGTGAATACTCCAGGGGAATAGGTCGGCTGAACAATCGAGGAAAGGACGCAAGATTGCTCAAGAACTCATGCCAAAGCAAGTTAGAGGCTCGAATTCTCTCTTAGGAAGAAAGCGAAAATACTAAGAATTTTATTCATAAAACTTGTGTCTTTAACCTTAGTAAGCTAGGCTATTTATAGGCTAAAGGTAACAAGAAAAACCCTAAAGAAACCCTAAGTGGGAAGTCGGCCATCTTGACTCCAAGACGGGCCGACCCATGCCTTCTACTAAGCAACTAGTCCAACTAAATAAGTAACAAAGACTAAGGCCCTAATCGGCCGACTCACAAAGAGGCCCACTTGATTTTTCATGGGCTTGGATCAAGGTGTAAGTTACTTGATTGTTTCTTTCTAAGCCTTCAATATCTCTATGGGCTCCATGTTGGTCTTGGACAACTCGAACAAGGGCTTGGAGGGATTCTTTGAAGAGCTTGGCTCGTGCACGTGTGACTGCGCCCAATGGGACTCGGACTGGGTCATTGCGCTGGCCCTGATCCATGAACACATCACTCTTGCTCAAGATCAGCCCACTTTCTCTCTTCTCTTCCTTTTCATCACCCATCTCATCAGATTTGTCCATCTCTTTTTCTAGTTCAACAGCTGACCCTTTTATCTCATTGCTTTCAACTCCCTCAGATTCTACCTCTTCAGGCTCAATTCCCTCATCTAGCTTTTTCTCCATCCTATAACGCTCAAGCTCCCTTTTCATGTATGCTAGATCAACACAGAGCCGGTCACAAGTAAGTGATACAAGTGCAAAATGACGACCATTAAATAAGAAGGAATACTTATTAGTATGTCCGTCATATTTAACTTCTCGCCTCGACATCCATGCCTTGCCCAACAACACATGTGTCACTTGAATTTGGACTACACCACGCAACACTTCATCCACATATTTGCCGATTTGAATAGGTACAAGTGTGTGTTTATTAACCCAAACATCACCATGAGTACTCATCAACTTGTACGGTTGAAGATGATCAATGGTTGGAAGATTTAATTTCTCAACCATGATAGCACTTGCAAGGTTGACTTCACAACTCCCATCAATGGCCAAGCTACAGATTTTATCTTTGACACGACAATGAGTATAAAACCAACCAAGCAACTGAGATTTGACGAGGTCCAACTGCTCATCCACACCACGTAATGCCACTTCTTTGACTCCCGTAGGATCAGGAAGACAATGGTGTGGGCTAGCTTGTATTCGCCATGACGTATGAGGGAACCTGCAAAACGTTAGCAACGAATCCGAAGATATTGCCTTTCACGCTCCCTTACGTGTATCCACTCGCACTCGTGTATATGGGGTGTCACTCTAATGATCTCACGACACTTCTCAAGTCACAGATTGTTCCCCTTGAAGAAATGGAATTTCTCAATGAGTTTCAATCAACTTCTCTCCAAGTACTCCAAGATTGCAACGTTTAAGTTGTTGGAATTTGAAGGGAAGTTTTGGACTGATTTGATGGATGCGCTAGTGTGAATGGAATCTCAATGAAAACTTAGCTTCATAAAATGTAGGAGTGTGTTCCTAAAATGTAGGAGAGTGTTTCCAAAATATAGGAGAGAATATAGGGGAGTGTTCCTCAAATGTTGGAAATATAGGAGAGTGTTGCTAAAATGTAGGAGCGTGAAATGTTGGAAATATAGGAGAGTGTTGCTAAAATGTAACGGATATAACGGAAGGTACCTCAACCAAAGCTCTGAAGCCAACTGATACGTTCCTCGATCAACGCGTTTCGAGACACGTAGCACGTTTGCCCAAGGATCTAGCGAGGTTGTCCTGCGTTTGGATTGCGGGACTCTAAATCAACACGAACGGCACGTTTTTTATTTAAAGCGGTAGAACGACACTCCGATGAAGGTGAATACTCCAGGGGAATAGGTCGGCTGAACAATCGAGGAAAGGACGCAAGATTGCTCAAGAACTCATGCCAAAGCAAGTTAGAGGCTCGAATTCTCTCTTAGGAAGAAAGCGAAAATACTAAGAATTTTATTCATAAAACTTGTGTCTTTAACCTTAGTAAGCTAGGCTATTTATAGGCTAAAGGTAACAAGAAAAACCCTAAAGAAACCCTAAGTGGGAAGTCGGCCATCTTGACTCCAAGACGGGCCGACCCATGCCTTCTACTAAGCAACTAGTCCAACTAAATAAGTAACAAAGACTAAGGCCCTAATCGGCCGACTCACAAAGAGGCCCACTTGATTTTTCATGGGCTTGGATCAAGGTGTAAGTTACTTGATTGTTTCTTTCTAAGCCTTCAATATCTCTATGGGCTCCATGTTGGTCTTGGACAACTCGAACAAGGGCTTGGAGGGATTCTTTGAAGAGCTTGGCTCGTGCACGTGTGACTGCGCCCAATGGGACTCGGACTGGGTCATTGCGCTGGCCCTGATCCATGAACACATCACTCTTGCTCAAGATCAGCCCACTTTCTCTCTTCTCTTCCTTTTCATCACCCATCTCATCAGATTTGTCCATCTCTTTTTCTAGTTCAACAGCTGACCCTTTTATCTCATTGCTTTCAACTCCCTCAGATTCTACCTCTTCAGGCTCAATTCCCTCATCTAGCTTTTTCTCCATCCTATAACGCTCAAGCTCCCTTTTCATGTATGCTAGATCAACACAGAGCCGGTCACAAGTAAGTGATACAAGTGCAAAATGACGACCATTAAATAAGAAGGAATACTTATTAGTATGTCCGTCATATTTAACTTCTCGCCTCGACATCCATGCCTTGCCCAACAACACATGTGTCACTTGAATTTGGACTACACCACGCAACACTTCATCCACATATTTGCCGATTTGAATAGGTACAAGTGTGTGTTTATTAACCCAAACATCACCATGAGTACTCATCAACTTGTACGGTTGAAGATGATCAATGGTTGGAAGATTTAATTTCTCAACCATGATAGCACTTGCAAGGTTGACTTCACAACTCCCATCAATGGCCAAGCTACAGATTTTATCTTTGACACGACAATGAGTATAAAACCAACCAAGCAACTGAGATTTGACGAGGTCCAACTGCTCATCCACACCACGTAATGCCACTTCTTTGACTCCCGTAGGATCAGGAAGACAATGGTGTGGGCTAGCTTGTATTCGCCATGACGTATGAGGGAACCTGCAAAACGTTAGCAACGAATCCGAAGATATTGCCTTTCACGCTCCCTTACGTGTATCCACTCGCACTCGTGTATATGGGGTGTCACTCTAATGATCTCACGACACTTCTCAAGTCACAGATTGTTCCCCTTGAAGAAATGGAATTTCTCAATGAGTTTCAATCAACTTCTCTCCAAGTACTCCAAGATTGCAACGTTTAAGTTGTTGGAATTTGAAGGGAAGTTTTGGACTGATTTGATGGATGCGCTAGTGTGAATGGAATCTCAATGAAAACTTAGCTTCATAAAATGTAGGAGTGTGTTCCTAAAATGTAGGAGAGTGTTTCCAAAATGTAGGAGAGAATATAGGGGAGTGTTCCTCAAATGTTGGAAATATAGGAGAGTGTTGCTAAAATGTAGGAGCGTGAAATGTTGGAAATATAGGAGAGTGTTGCTAAAATGTAACGGATATAACGGAAGGTACCTCAACCAAAGCTCTGAAGCCAACTGATACGTTCCTCGATCAACGCGTTTCGAGACACGTAGCACGTTTGCCCAAGGATCTAGCGAGGTTGTCCTGCGTTTGGATTGCGGGACTCTAAATCAACACGAACGGCACGTTTTTTATTTAAAGCGGTAGAACGACACTCCGATGAAGGTGAATACTCCAGGGGAATAGGTCGGCTGAACAATCGAGGAAAGGACGCAAGATTGCTCAAGAACTCATGCCAAAGCAAGTTAGAGGCTCGAATTCTCTCTTAGGAAGAAAGCGAAAATACTAAGAATTTTATTCATAAAACTTGTGTCTTTAACCTTAGTAAGCTAGCCTATTTATAGGCTAAAGGTAACAAGAAAAACCCTAAAGAAACCCTAAGTGGGAAGTCGGCCATCTTGACTCCAAGACGGGCCGACCCATGCCTTCTACTAAGCAACTAGTCCAACTAAATAAGTAACAAAGACTAAGGCCCTAATCGGCCGACTCACAAAGAGGCCCACTTGATTTTTCATGGGCTTGGATCAAGGTGTAAGTTACTTGATTGTTTCTTTCTAAGCCTTCAATATCTCTATGGGCTCCATGTTGGTCTTGGACAACTCGAACAAGGGCTTGGAGGGATTCTTTGAAGAGCTTGGCTCGTGCACGTGTGACTGCGCCCAATGGGACTCGGACTGGGTCATTGCGCTGGCCCTGATCCATGAACACATCACTCTTGCTCAAGATCAGCCCACTTTCTCTCTTCTCTTCCTTTTCATCACCCATCTCATCAGATTTGTCCATCTCTTTTTCTAGTTCAACAGCTGACCCTTTTATCTCATTGCTTTCAACTCCCTCAGATTCTACCTCTTCAGGCTCAATTCCCTCATCTAGCTTTTTCTCCATCCTATAACGCTCAAGCTCCCTTTTCATGTATGCTAGATCAACACAGAGCCGGTCACAAGTAAGTGATACAAGTGCAAAATGACGACCATTAAATAAGAAGGAATACTTATTAGTATGTCCGTCATATTTAACTTCTCGCCTCGACATCCATGCCTTGCCCAACAACACATGTGTCACTTGAATTTGGACTACACCACGCAACACTTCATCCACATATTTGCCGATTTGAATAGGTACAAGTGTGTGTTTATTAACCCAAACATCACCATGAGTACTCATCAACTTGTACGGTTGAAGATGATCAATGGTTGGAAGATTTAATTTCTCAACCATGATAGCACTTGCAAGGTTGACTTCACAACTCCCATCAATGGCCAAGCTACAGATTTTATCTTTGACACGACAATGAGTATAAAACCAACCAAGCAACTGAGATTTGACGAGGTCCAACTGCTCATCCACACCACGTAATGCCACTTCTTTGACTCCCGTAGGATCAGGAAGACAATGGTGTGGGCTAGCTTGTATTCGCCATGACGTATGAGGGAACCTGCAAAACGTTAGCAACGAATCCGAAGATATTGCCTTTCACGCTCCCTTACGTGTATCCACTCGCACTCGTGTATATGGGGTGTCACTCTAATGATCTCACGACACTTCTCAAGTCACAGATTGTTCCCCTTGAAGAAATGGAATTTCTCAATGAGTTTCAATCAACTTCTCTCCAAGTACTCCAAGATTGCAACGTTTAAGTTGTTGGAATTTGAAGGGAAGTTTTGGACTGATTTGATGGATGCGCTAGTGTGAATGGAATCTCAATGAAAACTTAGCTTCATAAAATGTAGGAGTGTGTTCCTAAAATGTAGGAGAGTGTTTCCAAAATGTAGGAGAGAATATAGGGGAGTGTTCCTCAAATGTTGGAAATATAGGAGAGTGTTGCTAAAATGTAGGAGCGTGAAATGTTGGAAATATAGGAGAGTGTTGCTAAAATGTAACGGATATAACGGAAGGTACCTCAACCAAAGCTCTGAAGCCAACTGATACGTTCCTCGATCAACGCGTTTCGAGACACGTAGCACGTTTGCCCAAGGATCTAGCGAGGTTGTCCTGCGTTTGGATTGCGGGACTCTAAATCAACACGAACGGCACGTTTTTTATTTAAAGCGGTAGAACGACACTCCGATGAAGGTGAATACTCCAGGGGAATAGGTCGGCTGAACAATCGAGGAAAGGACGCAAGATTGCTCAAGAACTCATGCCAAAGCAAGTTAGAGGCTCGAATTCTCTCTTAGGAAGAAAGCGAAAATACTAAGAATTTTATTCATAAAACTTGTGTCTTTAACCTTAGTAAGCTAGCCTATTTATAGGCTAAAGGTAACAAGAAAAACCCTAAAGAAACCCTAAGTGGGAAGTCGGCCATCTTGACTCCAAGACGGGCCGACCCATGCCTTCTACTAAGCAACTAGTCCAACTAAATAAGTAACAAAGACTAAGGCCCTAATCGGCCGACTCACAAAGAGGCCCACTTGATTTTTCATGGGCTTGGATCAAGGTGTAAGTTACTTGATTGTTTCTTTCTAAGCCTTCAATATCTCTATGGGCTCCATGTTGGTCTTGGACAACTCGAACAAGGGCTTGGAGGGATTCTTTGAAGAGCTTGGCTCGTGCACGTGTGACTGCGCCCAATGGGACTCGGACTGGGTCATTGCGCTGGCCCTGATCCATGAACACATCACTCTTGCTCAAGATCAGCCCACTTTCTCTCTTCTCTTCCTTTTCATCACCCATCTCATCAGATTTGTCCATCTCTTTTTCTAGTTCAACAGCTGACCCTTTTATCTCATTGCTTTCAACTCCCTCAGATTCTACCTCTTCAGGCTCAATTCCCTCATCTAGCTTTTTCTCCATCCTATAACGCTCAAGCTCCCTTTTCATGTATGCTAGATCAACACAGAGCCGGTCACAAGTAAGTGATACAAGTGCAAAATGACGACCATTAAATAAGAAGGAATACTTATTAGTATGTCCGTCATATTTAACTTCTCGCCTCGACATCCATGCCTTGCCCAACAACACATGTGTCACTTGAATTTGGACTACACCACGCAACACTTCATCCACATATTTGCCGATTTGAATAGGTACAAGTGTGTGTTTATTAACCCAAACATCACCATGAGTACTCATCAACTTGTACGGTTGAAGATGATCAATGGTTGGAAGATTTAATTTCTCAACCATGATAGCACTTGCAAGGTTGACTTCACAACTCCCATCAATGGCCAAGCTACAGATTTTATCTTTGACACGACAATGAGTATAAAACCAACCAAGCAACTGAGATTTGACGAGGTCCAACTGCTCATCCACACCACGTAATGCCACTTCTTTGACTCCCGTAGGATCAGGAAGACAATGGTGTGGGCTAGCTTGTATTCGCCATGACGTATGAGGGAACCTGCAAAACGTTAGCAACGAATCCGAAGATATTGCCTTTCACGCTCCCTTACGTGTATCCACTCGCACTCGTGTATATGGGGTGTCACTCTAATGATCTCACGACACTTCTCAAGTCACAGATTGTTCCCCTTGAAGAAATGGAATTTCTCAATGAGTTTCAATCAACTTCTCTCCAAGTACTCCAAGATTGCAACGTTTAAGTTGTTGGAATTTGAAGGGAAGTTTTGGACTGATTTGATGGATGCGCTAGTGTGAATGGAATCTCAATGAAAACTTAGCTTCATAAAATGTAGGAGTGTGTTCCTAAAATGTAGGAGAGTGTTTCCAAAATGTAGGAGAGAATATAGGGGAGTGTTCCTCAAATGTTGGAAATATAGGAGAGTGTTGCTAAAATGTAGGAGCGTGAAATGTTGGAAATATAGGAGAGTGTTGCTAAAATGTAACGGATATAACGGAAGGTACCTCAACCAAAGCTCTGAAGCCAACTGATACGTTCCTCGATCAACGCGTTTCGAGACACGTAGCACGTTTGCCCAAGGATCTAGCGAGGTTGTCCTGCGTTTGGATTGCGGGACTCTAAATCAACACGAACGGCACGTTTTTTATTTAAAGCGGTAGAACGACACTCCGATGAAGGTGAATACTCCAGGGGAATAGGTCGGCTGAACAATCGAGGAAAGGACGCAAGATTGCTCAAGAACTCATGCCAAAGCAAGTTAGAGGCTCGAATTCTCTCTTAGGAAGAAAGCGAAAATACTAAGAATTTTATTCATAAAACTTGTGTCTTTAACCTTAGTAAGCTAGCCTATTTATAGGCTAAAGGTAACAAGAAAAACCCTAAAGAAACCCTAAGTGGGAAGTCGGCCATCTTGACTCCAAGACGGGCCGACCCATGCCTTCTACTAAGCAACTAGTCCAACTAAATAAGTAACAAAGACTAAGGCCCTAATCGGCCGACTCACAAAGAGGCCCACTTGATTTTTCATGGGCTTGGATCAAGGTGTAAGTTACTTGATTGTTTCTTTCTAAGCCTTCAATATCTCTATGGGCTCCATGTTGGTCTTGGACAACTCGAACAAGGGCTTGGAGGGATTCTTTGAAGAGCTTGGCTCGTGCACGTGTGACTGCGCCCAATGGGACTCGGACTGGGTCATTGCGCTGGCCCTGATCCATGAACACATCACTCTTGCTCAAGATCAGCCCACTTTCTCTCTTCTCTTCCTTTTCATCACCCATCTCATCAGATTTGTCCATCTCTTTTTCTAGTTCAACAGCTGACCCTTTTATCTCATTGCTTTCAACTCCCTCAGATTCTACCTCTTCAGGCTCAATTCCCTCATCTAGCTTTTTCTCCATCCTATAACGCTCAAGCTCCCTTTTCATGTATGCTAGATCAACACAGAGCCGGTCACAAGTAAGTGATACAAGTGCAAAATGACGACCATTAAATAAGAAGGAATACTTATTAGTATGTCCGTCATATTTAACTTCTCGCCTCGACATCCATGCCTTGCCCAACAACACATGTGTCACTTGAATTTGGACTACACCACGCAACACTTCATCCACATATTTGCCGATTTGAATAGGTACAAGTGTGTGTTTATTAACCCAAACATCACCATGAGTACTCATCAACTTGTACGGTTGAAGATGATCAATGGTTGGAAGATTTAATTTCTCAACCATGATAGCACTTGCAAGGTTGACTTCACAACTCCCATCAATGGCCAAGCTACAGATTTTATCTTTGACACGACAATGAGTATAAAACCAACCAAGCAACTGAGATTTGACGAGGTCCAACTGCTCATCCACACCACGTAATGCCACTTCTTTGACTCCCGTAGGATCAGGAAGACAATGGTGTGGGCTAGCTTGTATTCGCCATGACGTATGAGGGAACCTGCAAAACGTTAGCAACGAATCCGAAGATATTGCCTTTCACGCTCCCTTACGTGTATCCACTCGCACTCGTGTATATGGGGTGTCACTCTAATGATCTCACGACACTTCTCAAGTCACAGATTGTTCCCCTTGAAGAAATGGAATTTCTCAATGAGTTTCAATCAACTTCTCTCCAAGTACTCCAAGATTGCAACGTTTAAGTTGTTGGAATTTGAAGGGAAGTTTTGGACTGATTTGATGGATGCGCTAGTGTGAATGGAATCTCAATGAAAACTTAGCTTCATAAAATGTAGGAGTGTGTTCCTAAAATGTAGGAGAGTGTTTCCAAAATGTAGGAGAGAATATAGGGGAGTGTTCCTCAAATGTTGGAAATATAGGAGAGTGTTGCTAAAATGTAGGAGCGTGAAATGTTGGAAATATAGGAGAGTGTTGCTAAAATGTAACGGATATAACGGAAGGTACCTCAACCAAAGCTCTGAAGCCAACTGATACGTTCCTCGATCAACGCGTTTCGAGACACGTAGCACGTTTGCCCAAGGATCTAGCGAGGTTGTCCTGCGTTTGGATTGCGGGACTCTAAATCAACACGAACGGCACGTTTTTTATTTAAAGCGGTAGAACGACACTCCGATGAAGGTGAATACTCCAGGGGAATAGGTCGGCTGAACAATCGAGGAAAGGACGCAAGATTGCTCAAGAACTCATGCCAAAGCAAGTTAGAGGCTCGAATTCTCTCTTAGGAAGAAAGCGAAAATACTAAGAATTTTATTCATAAAACTTGTGTCTTTAACCTTAGTAAGCTAGCCTATTTATAGGCTAAAGGTAACAAGAAAAACCCTAAAGAAACCCTAAGTGGGAAGTCGGCCATCTTGACTCCAAGACGGGCCGACCCATGCCTTCTACTAAGCAACTAGTCCAACTAAATAAGTAACAAAGACTAAGGCCCTAATCGGCCGACTCACAAAGAGGCCCACTTGATTTTTCATGGGCTTGGATCAAGGTGTAAGTTACTTGATTGTTTCTTTCTAAGCCTTCAATATCTCTATGGGCTCCATGTTGGTCTTGGACAACTCGAACAAGGGCTTGGAGGGATTCTTTGAAGAGCTTGGCTCGTGCACGTGTGACTGCGCCCAATGGGACTCGGACTGGGTCATTGCGCTGGCCCTGATCCATGAACACATCACTCTTGCTCAAGATCAGCCCACTTTCTCTCTTCTCTTCCTTTTCATCACCCATCTCATCAGATTTGTCCATCTCTTTTTCTAGTTCAACAGCTGACCCTTTTATCTCATTGCTTTCAACTCCCTCAGATTCTACCTCTTCAGGCTCAATTCCCTCATCTAGCTTTTTCTCCATCCTATAACGCTCAAGCTCCCTTTTCATGTATGCTAGATCAACACAGAGCCGGTCACAAGTAAGTGATACAAGTGCAAAATGACGACCATTAAATAAGAAGGAATACTTATTAGTATGTCCGTCATATTTAACTTCTCGCCTCGACATCCATGCCTTGCCCAACAACACATGTGTCACTTGAATTTGGACTACACCACGCAACACTTCATCCACATATTTGCCGATTTGAATAGGTACAAGTGTGTGTTTATTAACCCAAACATCACCATGAGTACTCATCAACTTGTACGGTTGAAGATGATCAATGGTTGGAAGATTTAATTTCTCAACCATGATAGCACTTGCAAGGTTGACTTCACAACTCCCATCAATGGCCAAGCTACAGATTTTATCTTTGACACGACAATGAGTATAAAACCAACCAAGCAACTGAGATTTGACGAGGTCCAACTGCTCATCCACACCACGTAATGCCACTTCTTTGACTCCCGTAGGATCAGGAAGACAATGGTGTGGGCTAGCTTGTATTCGCCATGACGTATGAGGGAACCTGCAAAACGTTAGCAACGAATCCGAAGATATTGCCTTTCACGCTCCCTTACGTGTATCCACTCGCACTCGTGTATATGGGGTGTCACTCTAATGATCTCACGACACTTCTCAAGTCACAGATTGTTCCCCTTGAAGAAATGGAATTTCTCAATGAGTTTCAATCAACTTCTCTCCAAGTACTCCAAGATTGCAACGTTTAAGTTGTTGGAATTTGAAGGGAAGTTTTGGACTGATTTGATGGATGCGCTAGTGTGAATGGAATCTCAATGAAAACTTAGCTTCATAAAATGTAGGAGTGTGTTCCTAAAATGTAGGAGAGTGTTTCCAAAATGTAGGAGAGAATATAGGGGAGTGTTCCTCAAATGTTGGAAATATAGGAGAGTGTTGCTAAAATGTAGGAGCGTGAAATGTTGGAAATATAGGAGAGTGTTGCTAAAATGTAACGGATATAACGGAAGGTACCTCAACCAAAGCTCTGAAGCCAACTGATACGTTCCTCGATCAACGCGTTTCGAGACACGTAGCACGTTTGCCCAAGGATCTAGCGAGGTTGTCCTGCGTTTGGATTGCGGGACTCTAAATCAACACGAACGGCACGTTTTTTATTTAAAGCGGTAGAACGACACTCCGATGAAGGTGAATACTCCAGGGGAATAGGTCGGCTGAACAATCGAGGAAAGGACGCAAGATTGCTCAAGAACTCATGCCAAAGCAAGTTAGAGGCTCGAATTCTCTCTTAGGAAGAAAGCGAAAATACTAAGAATTTTATTCATAAAACTTGTGTCTTTAACCTTAGTAAGCTAGCCTATTTATAGGCTAAAGGTAACAAGAAAAACCCTAAAGAAACCCTAAGTGGGAAGTCGGCCATCTTGACTCCAAGACGGGCCGACCCATGCCTTCTACTAAGCAACTAGTCCAACTAAATAAGTAACAAAGACTAAGGCCCTAATCGGCCGACTCACAAAGAGGCCCACTTGATTTTTCATGGGCTTGGATCAAGGTGTAAGTTACTTGATTGTTTCTTTCTAAGCCTTCAATATCTCTATGGGCTCCATGTTGGTCTTGGACAACTCGAACAAGGGCTTGGAGGGATTCTTTGAAGAGCTTGGCTCGTGCACGTGTGACTGCGCCCAATGGGACTCGGACTGGGTCATTGCGCTGGCCCTGATCCATGAACACATCACTCTTGCTCAAGATCAGCCCACTTTCTCTCTTCTCTTCCTTTTCATCACCCATCTCATCAGATTTGTCCATCTCTTTTTCTAGTTCAACAGCTGACCCTTTTATCTCATTGCTTTCAACTCCCTCAGATTCTACCTCTTCAGGCTCAATTCCCTCATCTAGCTTTTTCTCCATCCTATAACGCTCAAGCTCCCTTTTCATGTATGCTAGATCAACACAGAGCCGGTCACAAGTAAGTGATACAAGTGCAAAATGACGACCATTAAATAAGAAGGAATACTTATTAGTATGTCCGTCATATTTAACTTCTCGCCTCGACATCCATGCCTTGCCCAACAACACATGTGTCACTTGAATTTGGACTACACCACGCAACACTTCATCCACATATTTGCCGATTTGAATAGGTACAAGTGTGTGTTTATTAACCCAAACATCACCATGAGTACTCATCAACTTGTACGGTTGAAGATGATCAATGGTTGGAAGATTTAATTTCTCAACCATGATAGCACTTGCAAGGTTGACTTCACAACTCCCATCAATGGCCAAGCTACAGATTTTATCTTTGACACGACAATGAGTATAAAACCAACCAAGCAACTGAGATTTGACGAGGTCCAACTGCTCATCCACACCACGTAATGCCACTTCTTTGACTCCCGTAGGATCAGGAAGACAATGGTGTGGGCTAGCTTGTATTCGCCATGACGTATGAGGGAACCTGCAAAACGTTAGCAACGAATCCGAAGATATTGCCTTTCACGCTCCCTTACGTGTATCCACTCGCACTCGTGTATATGGGGTGTCACTCTAATGATCTCACGACACTTCTCAAGTCACAGATTGTTCCCCTTGAAGAAATGGAATTTCTCAATGAGTTTCAATCAACTTCTCTCCAAGTACTCCAAGATTGCAACGTTTAAGTTGTTGGAATTTGAAGGGAAGTTTTGGACTGATTTGATGGATGCGCTAGTGTGAATGGAATCTCAATGAAAACTTAGCTTCATAAAATGTAGGAGTGTGTTCCTAAAATGTAGGAGAGTGTTTCCAAAATGTAGGAGAGAATATAGGGGAGTGTTCCTCAAATGTTGGAAATATAGGAGAGTGTTGCTAAAATGTAGGAGCGTGAAATGTTGGAAATATAGGAGAGTGTTGCTAAAATGTAACGGATATAACGGAAGGTACCTCAACCAAAGCTCTGAAGCCAACTGATACGTTCCTCGATCAACGCGTTTCGAGACACGTAGCACGTTTGCCCAAGGATCTAGCGAGGTTGTCCTGCGTTTGGATTGCGGGACTCTAAATCAACACGAACGGCACGTTTTTTATTTAAAGCGGTAGAACGACACTCCGATGAAGGTGAATACTCCAGGGGAATAGGTCGGCTGAACAATCGAGGAAAGGACGCAAGATTGCTCAAGAACTCATGCCAAAGCAAGTTAGAGGCTCGAATTCTCTCTTAGGAAGAAAGCGAAAATACTAAGAATTTTATTCATAAAACTTGTGTCTTTAACCTTAGTAAGCTAGCCTATTTATAGGCTAAAGGTAACAAGAAAAACCCTAAAGAAACCCTAAGTGGGAAGTCGGCCATCTTGACTCCAAGACGGGCCGACCCATGCCTTCTACTAAGCAACTAGTCCAACTAAATAAGTAACAAAGACTAAGGCCCTAATCGGCCGACTCACAAAGAGGCCCACTTGATTTTTCATGGGCTTGGATCAAGGTGTAAGTTACTTGATTGTTTCTTTCTAAGCCTTCAATATCTCTATGGGCTCCATGTTGGTCTTGGACAACTCGAACAAGGGCTTGGAGGGATTCTTTGAAGAGCTTGGCTCGTGCACGTGTGACTGCGCCCAATGGGACTCGGACTGGGTCATTGCGCTGGCCCTGATCCATGAACACATCACTCTTGCTCAAGATCAGCCCACTTTCTCTCTTCTCTTCCTTTTCATCACCCATCTCATCAGATTTGTCCATCTCTTTTTCTAGTTCAACAGCTGACCCTTTTATCTCATTGCTTTCAACTCCCTCAGATTCTACCTCTTCAGGCTCAATTCCCTCATCTAGCTTTTTCTCCATCCTATAACGCTCAAGCTCCCTTTTCATGTATGCTAGATCAACACAGAGCCGGTCACAAGTAAGTGATACAAGTGCAAAATGACGACCATTAAATAAGAAGGAATACTTATTAGTATGTCCGTCATATTTAACTTCTCGCCTCGACATCCATGCCTTGCCCAACAACACATGTGTCACTTGAATTTGGACTACACCACGCAACACTTCATCCACATATTTGCCGATTTGAATAGGTACAAGTGTGTGTTTATTAACCCAAACATCACCATGAGTACTCATCAACTTGTACGGTTGAAGATGATCAATGGTTGGAAGATTTAATTTCTCAACCATGATAGCACTTGCAAGGTTGACTTCACAACTCCCATCAATGGCCAAGCTACAGATTTTATCTTTGACACGACAATGAGTATAAAACCAACCAAGCAACTGAGATTTGACGAGGTCCAACTGCTCATCCACACCACGTAATGCCACTTCTTTGACTCCCGTAGGATCAGGAAGACAATGGTGTGGGCTAGCTTGTATTCGCCATGACGTATGAGGGAACCTGCAAAACGTTAGCAACGAATCCGAAGATATTGCCTTTCACGCTCCCTTACGTGTATCCACTCGCACTCGTGTATATGGGGTGTCACTCTAATGATCTCACGACACTTCTCAAGTCACAGATTGTTCCCCTTGAAGAAATGGAATTTCTCAATGAGTTTCAATCAACTTCTCTCCAAGTACTCCAAGATTGCAACGTTTAAGTTGTTGGAATTTGAAGGGAAGTTTTGGACTGATTTGATGGATGCGCTAGTGTGAATGGAATCTCAATGAAAACTTAGCTTCATAAAATGTAGGAGTGTGTTCCTAAAATGTAGGAGAGTGTTTCCAAAATGTAGGAGAGAATATAGGGGAGTGTTCCTCAAATGTTGGAAATATAGGAGAGTGTTGCTAAAATGTAGGAGCGTGAAATGTTGGAAATATAGGAGAGTGTTGCTAAAATGTAACGGATATAACGGAAGGTACCTCAACCAAAGCTCTGAAGCCAACTGATACGTTCCTCGATCAACGCGTTTCGAGACACGTAGCACGTTTGCCCAAGGATCTAGCGAGGTTGTCCTGCGTTTGGATTGCGGGACTCTAAATCAACACGAACGGCACGTTTTTTATTTAAAGCGGTAGAACGACACTCCGATGAAGGTGAATACTCCAGGGGAATAGGTCGGCTGAACAATCGAGGAAAGGACGCAAGATTGCTCAAGAACTCATGCCAAAGCAAGTTAGAGGCTCGAATTCTCTCTTAGGAAGAAAGCGAAAATACTAAGAATTTTATTCATAAAACTTGTGTCTTTAACCTTAGTAAGCTAGCCTATTTATAGGCTAAAGGTAACAAGAAAAACCCTAAAGAAACCCTAAGTGGGAAGTCGGCCATCTTGACTCCAAGACGGGCCGACCCATGCCTTCTACTAAGCAACTAGTCCAACTAAATAAGTAACAAAGACTAAGGCCCTAATCGGCCGACTCACAAAGAGGCCCACTTGATTTTTCATGGGCTTGGATCAAGGTGTAAGTTACTTGATTGTTTCTTTCTAAGCCTTCAATATCTCTATGGGCTCCATGTTGGTCTTGGACAACTCGAACAAGGGCTTGGAGGGATTCTTTGAAGAGCTTGGCTCGTGCACGTGTGACTGCGCCCAATGGGACTCGGACTGGGTCATTGCGCTGGCCCTGATCCATGAACACATCACTCTTGCTCAAGATCAGCCCACTTTCTCTCTTCTCTTCCTTTTCATCACCCATCTCATCAGATTTGTCCATCTCTTTTTCTAGTTCAACAGCTGACCCTTTTATCTCATTGCTTTCAACTCCCTCAGATTCTACCTCTTCAGGCTCAATTCCCTCATCTAGCTTTTTCTCCATCCTATAACGCTCAAGCTCCCTTTTCATGTATGCTAGATCAACACAGAGCCGGTCACAAGTAAGTGATACAAGTGCAAAATGACGACCATTAAATAAGAAGGAATACTTATTAGTATGTCCGTCATATTTAACTTCTCGCCTCGACATCCATGCCTTGCCCAACAACACATGTGTCACTTGAATTTGGACTACACCACGCAACACTTCATCCACATATTTGCCGATTTGAATAGGTACAAGTGTGTGTTTATTAACCCAAACATCACCATGAGTACTCATCAACTTGTACGGTTGAAGATGATCAATGGTTGGAAGATTTAATTTCTCAACCATGATAGCACTTGCAAGGTTGACTTCACAACTCCCATCAATGGCCAAGCTACAGATTTTATCTTTGACACGACAATGAGTATAAAACCAACCAAGCAACTGAGATTTGACGAGGTCCAACTGCTCATCCACACCACGTAATGCCACTTCTTTGACTCCCGTAGGATCAGGAAGACAATGGTGTGGGCTAGCTTGTATTCGCCATGACGTATGAGGGAACCTGCAAAACGTTAGCAACGAATCCGAAGATATTGCCTTTCACGCTCCCTTACGTGTATCCACTCGCACTCGTGTATATGGGGTGTCACTCTAATGATCTCACGACACTTCTCAAGTCACAGATTGTTCCCCTTGAAGAAATGGAATTTCTCAATGAGTTTCAATCAACTTCTCTCCAAGTACTCCAAGATTGCAACGTTTAAGTTGTTGGAATTTGAAGGGAAGTTTTGGACTGATTTGATGGATGCGCTAGTGTGAATGGAATCTCAATGAAAACTTAGCTTCATAAAATGTAGGAGTGTGTTCCTAAAATGTAGGAGAGTGTTTCCAAAATGTAGGAGAGAATATAGGGGAGTGTTCCTCAAATGTTGGAAATATAGGAGAGTGTTGCTAAAATGTAGGAGCGTGAAATGTTGGAAATATAGGAGAGTGTTGCTAAAATGTAACGGATATAACGGAAGGTACCTCAACCAAAGCTCTGAAGCCAACTGATACGTTCCTCGATCAACGCGTTTCGAGACACGTAGCACGTTTGCCCAAGGATCTAGCGAGGTTGTCCTGCGTTTGGATTGCGGGACTCTAAATCAACACGAACGGCACGTTTTTTATTTAAAGCGGTAGAACGACACTCCGATGAAGGTGAATACTCCAGGGGAATAGGTCGGCTGAACAATCGAGGAAAGGACGCAAGATTGCTCAAGAACTCATGCCAAAGCAAGTTAGAGGCTCGAATTCTCTCTTAGGAAGAAAGCGAAAATACTAAGAATTTTATTCATAAAACTTGTGTCTTTAACCTTAGTAAGCTAGGCTATTTATAGGCTAAAGGTAACAAGAAAAACCCTAAAGAAACCCTAAGTGGGAAGTCGGCCATCTTGACTCCAAGATGGGCCGACCCATGCCTTCTACTAAGCAACTAGTCCAACTAAATAAGTAACAAAGACTAAGGCCCTAATCGGCCGACTCACAAAGAGGCCCACTTGATTTTTCATGGGCTTGGATCAAGGTGTAAGTTACTTGATTGTTTCTTTCTAAGCCTTCAATATCTCTATGGGCTCCATGTTGGTCTTGGACAACTCGAACAAGGGCTTGGAGGGATTCTTTGAAGAGCTTGGCTCGTGCACGTGTGACTGCGCCCAATGGGACTCGGACTGGGTCATTGCGCTGGCCCTGATCCATGAACACATCACTCTTGCTCAAGATCAGCCCACTTTCTCTCTTCTCTTCCTTTTCATCACCCATCTCATCAGATTTGTCCATCTCTTTTTCTAGTTCAACAGCTGACCCTTTTATCTCATTGCTTTCAACTCCCTCAGATTCTACCTCTTCAGGCTCAATTCCCTCATCTAGCTTTTTCTCCATCCTATAACGCTCAAGCTCCCTTTTCATGTATGCTAGATCAACACAGAGCCGGTCACAAGTAAGTGATACAAGTGCAAAATGACGACCATTAAATAAGAAGGAATACTTATTAGTATGTCCGTCATATTTAACTTCTCGCCTCGACATCCATGCCTTGCCCAACAACACATGTGTCACTTGAATTTGGACTACACCACGCAACACTTCATCCACATATTTGCCGATTTGAATAGGTACAAGTGTGTGTTTATTAACCCAAACATCACCATGAGTACTCATCAACTTGTACGGTTGAAGATGATCAATGGTTGGAAGATTTAATTTCTCAACCATGATAGCACTTGCAAGGTTGACTTCACAACTCCCATCAATGGCCAAGCTACAGATTTTATCTTTGACACGACAATGAGTATAAAACCAACCAAGCAACTGAGATTTGACGAGGTCCAACTGCTCATCCACACCACGTAATGCCACTTCTTTGACTCCCGTAGGATCAGGAAGACAATGGTGTGGGCTAGCTTGTATTCGCCATGACGTATGAGGGAACCTGCAAAACGTTAGCAACGAAACCGAAGATATTGCCTTTCACGCTCCCTTACGTGTATCCACTCGCACTCGTGTATATGGGTGTCAATCTAATGATCTCACGACACTTCTCAAGTCACAGATTGTTCCCCTTGAAGAAATGGAATTTCTCAATGAGCTTTCAATCAACTTCTCTCCAAGTACTCCAAGATTGCAACGTCTAAGTGGTTGGAATTTGAAGGGAAGTTTTGGACTGATTTGATGGATGCGCTAGTGTGAATGGAATCTCAATGAAAACTTAGCTTCATAAAATGTAGGAGTGTGTTCCTAAAATGTAGGAGAGTGTTTCCAAAATGTAGGAGAGAATATAGGGGAGTGTTCCTCAAATGTTGGAAATATAGGAGAGTGTTGCTAAAATGTAGGAGCGTGAAATGTTGGAAATATAGGAGAGTGTTGCTAAAATGTAACGGATATAACGGAAGGTACCTCAACCAAAGCTCTGAAGCCAACTGATACGTTCCTCGATCAACGCGTTTCGAGACACGTAGCACGTTTGCCCAAGGATCTAGCGAGGTTGTCCTGCGTTTGGATTGCGGGACTCTAAATCAACACGAACGGCACGTTTTTTATTTAAAGCGGTAGAACGACACTCCGATGAAGGTGAATACTCCAGGGGAATAGGTCGGCTGAACAATCGAGGAAAGGACGCAAGATTGCTCAAGAACTCATGCCAAAGCAAGTTAGAGGCTCGAATTCTCTCTTAGGAAGAAAGCGAAAATACTAAGAATTTTATTCATAAAACTTGTGTCTTTAACCTTAGTAAGCTAGGCTATTTATAGGCTAAAGGTAACAAGAAAAACCCTAAAGAAACCCTAAGTGGGAAGTCGGCCATCTTGACTCCAAGACGGGCCGACCCATGCCTTCTACTAAGCAACTAGTCCAACTAAATAAGTAACAAAGACTAAGGCCCTAATCGGCCGACTCACAAAGAGGCCCACTTGATTTTTCATGGGCTTGGATCAAGGTGTAAGTTACTTGATTGTTTCTTTCTAAGCCTTCAATATCTCTATGGGCTCCATGTTGGTCTTGGACAACTCGAACAAGGGCTTGGAGGGATTCTTTGAAGAGCTTGGCTCGTGCACGTGTGACTGCGCCCAATGGGACTCGGACTGGGTCATTGCGCTGGCCCTGATCCATGAACACATCACTCTTGCTCAAGATCAGCCCACTTTCTCTCTTCTCTTCCTTTTCATCACCCATCTCATCAGATTTGTCCATCTCTTTTTCTAGTTCAACAGCTGACCCTTTTATCTCATTGCTTTCAACTCCCTCAGATTCTACCTCTTCAGGCTCAATTCCCTCATCTAGCTTTTTCTCCATCCTATAACGCTCAAGCTCCCTTTTCATGTATGCTAGATCAACACAGAGCCGGTCACAAGTAAGTGATACAAGTGCAAAATGACGACCATTAAATAAGAAGGAATACTTATTAGTATGTCCGTCATATTTAACTTCTCGCCTCGACATCCATGCCTTGCCCAACAACACATGTGTCACTTGAATTTGGACTACACCACGCAACACTTCATCCACATATTTGCCGATTTGAATAGGTACAAGTGTGTGTTTATTAACCCAAACATCACCATGAGTACTCATCAACTTGTACGGTTGAAGATGATCAATGGTTGGAAGATTTAATTTCTCAACCATGATAGCACTTGCAAGGTTGACTTCACAACTCCCATCAATGGCCAAGCTACAGATTTTATCTTTGACACGACAATGAGTATAAAACCAACCAAGCAACTGAGATTTGACGAGGTCCAACTGCTCATCCACACCACGTAATGCCACTTCTTTGACTCCCGTAGGATCAGGAAGACAATGGTGTGGGCTAGCTTGTATTCGCCATGACGTATGAGGGAACCTGCAAAACGTTAGCAACGAATCCGAAGATATTGCCTTTCACGCTCCCTTACGTGTATCCACTCGCACTCGTGTATATGGGGTGTCACTCTAATGATCTCACGACACTTCTCAAGTCACAGATTGTTCCCCTTGAAGAAATGGAATTTCTCAATGAGTTTCAATCAACTTCTCTCCAAGTACTCCAAGATTGCAACGTTTAAGTTGTTGGAATTTGAAGGGAAGTTTTGGACTGATTTGATGGATGCGCTAGTGTGAATGGAATCTCAATGAAAACTTAGCTTCATAAAATGTAGGAGTGTGTTCCTAAAATGTAGGAGAGTGTTTCCAAAATGTAGGAGAGAATATAGGGGAGTGTTCCTCAAATGTTGGAAATATAGGAGAGTGTTGCTAAAATGTAGGAGCGTGAAATGTTGGAAATATAGGAGAGTGTTGCTAAAATGTAACGGATATAACGGAAGGTACCTCAACCAAAGCTCTGAAGCCAACTGATACGTTCCTCGATCAACGCGTTTCGAGACACGTAGCACGTTTGCCCAAGGATCTAGCGAGGTTGTCCTGCGTTTGGATTGCGGGACTCTAAATCAACACGAACGGCACGTTTTTTATTTAAAGCGGTAGAACGACACTCCGATGAAGGTGAATACTCCAGGGGAATAGGTCGGCTGAACAATCGAGGAAAGGACGCAAGATTGCTCAAGAACTCATGCCAAAGCAAGTTAGAGGCTCGAATTCTCTCTTAGGAAGAAAGCGAAAATACTAAGAATTTTATTCATAAAACTTGTGTCTTTAACCTTAGTAAGCTAGCCTATTTATAGGCTAAAGGTAACAAGAAAAACCCTAAAGAAACCCTAAGTGGGAAGTCGGCCATCTTGACTCCAAGACGGGCCGACCCATGCCTTCTACTAAGCAACTAGTCCAACTAAATAAGTAACAAAGACTAAGGCCCTAATCGGCCGACTCACAAAGAGGCCCACTTGATTTTTCATGGGCTTGGATCAAGGTGTAAGTTACTTGATTGTTTCTTTCTAAGCCTTCAATATCTCTATGGGCTCCATGTTGGTCTTGGACAACTCGAACAAGGGCTTGGAGGGATTCTTTGAAGAGCTTGGCTCGTGCACGTGTGACTGCGCCCAATGGGACTCGGACTGGGTCATTGCGCTGGCCCTGATCCATGAACACATCACTCTTGCTCAAGATCAGCCCACTTTCTCTCTTCTCTTCCTTTTCATCACCCATCTCATCAGATTTGTCCATCTCTTTTTCTAGTTCAACAGCTGACCCTTTTATCTCATTGCTTTCAACTCCCTCAGATTCTACCTCTTCAGGCTCAATTCCCTCATCTAGCTTTTTCTCCATCCTATAACGCTCAAGCTCCCTTTTCATGTATGCTAGATCAACACAGAGCCGGTCACAAGTAAGTGATACAAGTGCAAAATGACGACCATTAAATAAGAAGGAATACTTATTAGTATGTCCGTCATATTTAACTTCTCGCCTCGACATCCATGCCTTGCCCAACAACACATGTGTCACTTGAATTTGGACTACACCACGCAACACTTCATCCACATATTTGCCGATTTGAATAGGTACAAGTGTGTGTTTATTAACCCAAACATCACCATGAGTACTCATCAACTTGTACGGTTGAAGATGATCAATGGTTGGAAGATTTAATTTCTCAACCATGATAGCACTTGCAAGGTTGACTTCACAACTCCCATCAATGGCCAAGCTACAGATTTTATCTTTGACACGACAATGAGTATAAAACCAACCAAGCAACTGAGATTTGACGAGGTCCAACTGCTCATCCACACCACGTAATGCCACTTCTTTGACTCCCGTAGGATCAGGAAGACAATGGTGTGGGCTAGCTTGTATTCGCCATGACGTATGAGGGAACCTGCAAAACGTTAGCAACGAATCCGAAGATATTGCCTTTCACGCTCCCTTACGTGTATCCACTCGCACTCGTGTATATGGGGTGTCACTCTAATGATCTCACGACACTTCTCAAGTCACAGATTGTTCCCCTTGAAGAAATGGAATTTCTCAATGAGTTTCAATCAACTTCTCTCCAAGTACTCCAAGATTGCAACGTTTAAGTTGTTGGAATTTGAAGGGAAGTTTTGGACTGATTTGATGGATGCGCTAGTGTGAATGGAATCTCAATGAAAACTTAGCTTCATAAAATGTAGGAGTGTGTTCCTAAAATGTAGGAGAGTGTTTCCAAAATGTAGGAGAGAATATAGGGGAGTGTTCCTCAAATGTTGGAAATATAGGAGAGTGTTGCTAAAATGTAGGAGCGTGAAATGTTGGAAATATAGGAGAGTGTTGCTAAAATGTAACGGATATAACGGAAGGTACCTCAACCAAAGCTCTGAAGCCAACTGATACGTTCCTCGATCAACGCGTTTCGAGACACGTAGCACGTTTGCCCAAGGATCTAGCGAGGTTGTCCTGCGTTTGGATTGCGGGACTCTAAATCAACACGAACGGCACGTTTTTTATTTAAAGCGGTAGAACGACACTCCGATGAAGGTGAATACTCCAGGGGAATAGGTCGGCTGAACAATCGAGGAAAGGACGCAAGATTGCTCAAGAACTCATGCCAAAGCAAGTTAGAGGCTCGAATTCTCTCTTAGGAAGAAAGCGAAAATACTAAGAATTTTATTCATAAAACTTGTGTCTTTAACCTTAGTAAGCTAGCCTATTTATAGGCTAAAGGTAACAAGAAAAACCCTAAAGAAACCCTAAGTGGGAAGTCGGCCATCTTGACTCCAAGACGGGCCGACCCATGCCTTCTACTAAGCAACTAGTCCAACTAAATAAGTAACAAAGACTAAGGCCCTAATCGGCCGACTCACAAAGAGGCCCACTTGATTTTTCATGGGCTTGGATCAAGGTGTAAGTTACTTGATTGTTTCTTTCTAAGCCTTCAATATCTCTATGGGCTCCATGTTGGTCTTGGACAACTCGAACAAGGGCTTGGAGGGATTCTTTGAAGAGCTTGGCTCGTGCACGTGTGACTGCGCCCAATGGGACTCGGACTGGGTCATTGCGCTGGCCCTGATCCATGAACACATCACTCTTGCTCAAGATCAGCCCACTTTCTCTCTTCTCTTCCTTTTCATCACCCATCTCATCAGATTTGTCCATCTCTTTTTCTAGTTCAACAGCTGACCCTTTTATCTCATTGCTTTCAACTCCCTCAGATTCTACCTCTTCAGGCTCAATTCCCTCATCTAGCTTTTTCTCCATCCTATAACGCTCAAGCTCCCTTTTCATGTATGCTAGATCAACACAGAGCCGGTCACAAGTAAGTGATACAAGTGCAAAATGACGACCATTAAATAAGAAGGAATACTTATTAGTATGTCCGTCATATTTAACTTCTCGCCTCGACATCCATGCCTTGCCCAACAACACATGTGTCACTTGAATTTGGACTACACCACGCAACACTTCATCCACATATTTGCCGATTTGAATAGGTACAAGTGTGTGTTTATTAACCCAAACATCACCATGAGTACTCATCAACTTGTACGGTTGAAGATGATCAATGGTTGGAAGATTTAATTTCTCAACCATGATAGCACTTGCAAGGTTGACTTCACAACTCCCATCAATGGCCAAGCTACAGATTTTATCTTTGACACGACAATGAGTATAAAACCAACCAAGCAACTGAGATTTGACGAGGTCCAACTGCTCATCCACACCACGTAATGCCACTTCTTTGACTCCCGTAGGATCAGGAAGACAATGGTGTGGGCTAGCTTGTATTCGCCATGACGTATGAGGGAACCTGCAAAACGTTAGCAACGAATCCGAAGATATTGCCTTTCACGCTCCCTTACGTGTATCCACTCGCACTCGTGTATATGGGGTGTCACTCTAATGATCTCACGACACTTCTCAAGTCACAGATTGTTCCCCTTGAAGAAATGGAATTTCTCAATGAGTTTCAATCAACTTCTCTCCAAGTACTCCAAGATTGCAACGTTTAAGTTGTTGGAATTTGAAGGGAAGTTTTGGACTGATTTGATGGATGCGCTAGTGTGAATGGAATCTCAATGAAAACTTAGCTTCATAAAATGTAGGAGTGTGTTCCTAAAATGTAGGAGAGTGTTTCCAAAATGTAGGAGAGAATATAGGGGAGTGTTCCTCAAATGTTGGAAATATAGGAGAGTGTTGCTAAAATGTAGGAGCGTGAAATGTTGGAAATATAGGAGAGTGTTGCTAAAATGTAACGGATATAACGGAAGGTACCTCAACCAAAGCTCTGAAGCCAACTGATACGTTCCTCGATCAACGCGTTTCGAGACACGTAGCACGTTTGCCCAAGGATCTAGCGAGGTTGTCCTGCGTTTGGATTGCGGGACTCTAAATCAACACGAACGGCACGTTTTTTATTTAAAGCGGTAGAACGACACTCCGATGAAGGTGAATACTCCAGGGGAATAGGTCGGCTGAACAATCGAGGAAAGGACGCAAGATTGCTCAAGAACTCATGCCAAAGCAAGTTAGAGGCTCGAATTCTCTCTTAGGAAGAAAGCGAAAATACAAAGAATTTTATTCATAAAACTTGTGTCTTTAACCATAGTAAGCTAGCCTATTTATAGGCTAAAGGTAACAAGAAAAACCCTAAAGAAACCCTAAGTGGGAAGTCGGCCATCTTGACTCCAAGACGGGCCGACCCATGCCTTCTACTAAGCAACTAGTCCAACTAAATAAGTAACAAAGACTAAGGCCCTAATCGGCCGACTCACAAAGAGGCCCACTTGATTTTTCATGGGCTTGGATCAAGGTGTAAGTTACTTGATTGTTTCTTTCTAAGCCTTCAATATCTCTATGGGCTCCATGTTGGTCTTGGACAACTCGAACAAGGGCTTGGAGGGATTCTTTGAAGAGCTTGGCTCGTGCACGTGTGACTGCGCCCAATGGGACTCGGACTGGGTCATTGCGCTGGCCCTGATCCATGAACACATCACTCTTGCTCAAGATCAGCCCACTTTCTCTCTTCTCTTCCTTTTCATCACCCATCTCATCAGATTTGTCCATCTCTTTTTCTAGTTCAACAGCTGACCCTTTTATCTCATTGCTTTCAACTCCCTCAGATTCTACCTCTTCAGGCTCAATTCCCTCATCTAGCTTTTTCTCCATCCTATAACGCTCAAGCTCCCTTTTCATGTATGCTAGATCAACACAGAGCCGGTCACAAGTAAGTGATACAAGTGCAAAATGACGACCATTAAATAAGAAGGAATACTTATTAGTATGTCCGTCATATTTAACTTCTCGCCTCGACATCCATGCCTTGCCCAACAACACATGTGTCACTTGAATTTGGACTACACCACGCAACACTTCATCCACATATTTGCCGATTTGAATAGGTACAAGTGTGTGTTTATTAACCCAAACATCACCATGAGTACTCATCAACTTGTACGGTTGAAGATGATCAATGGTTGGAAGATTTAATTTCTCAACCATGATAGCACTTGCAAGGTTGACTTCACAACTCCCATCAATGGCCAAGCTACAGATTTTATCTTTGACACGACAATGAGTATAAAACCAACCAAGCAACTGAGATTTGACGAGGTCCAACTGCTCATCCACACCACGTAATGCCACTTCTTTGACTCCCGTAGGATCAGGAAGACAATGGTGTGGGCTAGCTTGTATTCGCCATGACGTATGAGGGAACCTGCAAAACGTTAGCAACGAATCCGAAGATATTGCCTTTCACGCTCCCTTACGTGTATCCACTCGCACTCGTGTATATGGGGTGTCACTCTAATGATCTCACGACACTTCTCAAGTCACAGATTGTTCCCCTTGAAGAAATGGAATTTCTCAATGAGTTTCAATCAACTTCTCTCCAAGTACTCCAAGATTGCAACGTTTAAGTTGTTGGAATTTGAAGGGAAGTTTTGGACTGATTTGATGGATGCGCTAGTGTGAATGGAATCTCAATGAAAACTTAGCTTCATAAAATGTAGGAGTGTGTTCCTAAAATGTAGGAGAGTGTTTCCAAAATGTAGGAGAGAATATAGGGGAGTGTTCCTCAAATGTTGGAAATATAGGAGAGTGTTGCTAAAATGTAGGAGCGTGAAATGTTGGAAATATAGGAGAGTGTTGCTAAAATGTAACGGATATAACGGAAGGTACCTCAACCAAAGCTCTGAAGCCAACTGATACGTTCCTCGATCAACGCGTTTCGAGACACGTAGCACGTTTGCCCAAGGATCTAGCGAGGTTGTCCTGCGTTTGGATTGCGGGACTCTAAATCAACACGAACGGCACGTTTTTTATTTAAAGCGGTAGAACGACACTCCGATGAAGGTGAATACTCCAGGGGAATAGGTCGGCTGAACAATCGAGGAAAGGACGCAAGATTGCTCAAGAACTCATGCCAAAGCAAGTTAGAGGCTCGAATTCTCTCTTAGGAAGAAAGCGAAAATACAAAGAATTTTATTCATAAAACTTGTGTCTTTAACCATAGTAAGCTAGCCTATTTATAGGCTAAAGGTAACAAGAAAAACCCTAAAGAAACCCTAAGTGGGAAGTCGGCCATCTTGACTCCAAGACGGGCCGACCCATGCCTTCTACTAAGCAACTAGTCCAACTAAATAAGTAACAAAGACTAAGGCCCTAATCGGCCGACTCACAAAGAGGCCCACTTGATTTTTCATGGGCTTGGATCAAGGTGTAAGTTACTTGATTGTTTCTTTCTAAGCCTTCAATATCTCTATGGGCTCCATGTTGGTCTTGGACAACTCGAACAAGGGCTTGGAGGGATTCTTTGAAGAGCTTGGCTCGTGCACGTGTGACTGCGCCCAATGGGACTCGGACTGGGTCATTGCGCTGGCCCTGATCCATGAACACATCACTCTTGCTCAAGATCAGCCCACTTTCTCTCTTCTCTTCCTTTTCATCACCCATCTCATCAGATTTGTCCATCTCTTTTTCTAGTTCAACAGCTGACCCTTTTATCTCATTGCTTTCAACTCCCTCAGATTCTACCTCTTCAGGCTCAATTCCCTCATCTAGCTTTTTCTCCATCCTATAACGCTCAAGCTCCCTTTTCATGTATGCTAGATCAACACAGAGCCGGTCACAAGTAAGTGATACAAGTGCAAAATGACGACCATTAAATAAGAAGGAATACTTATTAGTATGTCCGTCATATTTAACTTCTCGCCTCGACATCCATGCCTTGCCCAACAACACATGTGTCACTTGAATTTGGACTACACCACGCAACACTTCATCCACATATTTGCCGATTTGAATAGGTACAAGTGTGTGTTTATTAACCCAAACATCACCATGAGTACTCATCAACTTGTACGGTTGAAGATGATCAATGGTTGGAAGATTTAATTTCTCAACCATGATAGCACTTGCAAGGTTGACTTCACAACTCCCATCAATGGCCAAGCTACAGATTTTATCTTTGACACGACAATGAGTATAAAACCAACCAAGCAACTGAGATTTGACGAGGTCCAACTGCTCATCCACACCACGTAATGCCACTTCTTTGACTCCCGTAGGATCAGGAAGACAATGGTGTGGGCTAGCTTGTATTCGCCATGACGTATGAGGGAACCTGCAAAACGTTAGCAACGAATCCGAAGATATTGCCTTTCACGCTCCCTTACGTGTATCCACTCGCACTCGTGTATATGGGGTGTCACTCTAATGATCTCACGACACTTCTCAAGTCACAGATTGTTCCCCTTGAAGAAATGGAATTTCTCAATGAGTTTCAATCAACTTCTCTCCAAGTACTCCAAGATTGCAACGTTTAAGTTGTTGGAATTTGAAGGGAAGTTTTGGACTGATTTGATGGATGCGCTAGTGTGAATGGAATCTCAATGAAAACTTAGCTTCATAAAATGTAGGAGTGTGTTCCTAAAATGTAGGAGAGTGTTTCCAAAATGTAGGAGAGAATATAGGGGAGTGTTCCTCAAATGTTGGAAATATAGGAGAGTGTTGCTAAAATGTAGGAGCGTGAAATGTTGGAAATATAGGAGAGTGTTGCTAAAATGTAACGGATATAACGGAAGGTACCTCAACCAAAGCTCTGAAGCCAACTGATACGTTCCTCGATCAACGCGTTTCGAGACACGTAGCACGTTTGCCCAAGGATCTAGCGAGGTTGTCCTGCGTTTGGATTGCGGGACTCTAAATCAACACGAACGGCACGTTTTTTATTTAAAGCGGTAGAACGACACTCCGATGAAGGTGAATACTCCAGGGGAATAGGTCGGCTGAACAATCGAGGAAAGGACGCAAGATTGCTCAAGAACTCATGCCAAAGCAAGTTAGAGGCTCGAATTCTCTCTTAGGAAGAAAGCGAAAATACAAAGAATTTTATTCATAAAACTTGTGTCTTTAACCATAGTAAGCTAGCCTATTTATAGGCTAAAGGTAACAAGAAAAACCCTAAAGAAACCCTAAGTGGGAAGTCGGCCATCTTGACTCCAAGACGGGCCGACCCATGCCTTCTACTAAGCAACTAGTCCAACTAAATAAGTAACAAAGACTAAGGCCCTAATCGGCCGACTCACAAAGAGGCCCACTTGATTTTTCATGGGCTTGGATCAAGGTGTAAGTTACTTGATTGTTTCTTTCTAAGCCTTCAATATCTCTATGGGCTCCATGTTGGTCTTGGACAACTCGAACAAGGGCTTGGAGGGATTCTTTGAAGAGCTTGGCTCGTGCACGTGTGACTGCGCCCAATGGGACTCGGACTGGGTCATTGCGCTGGCCCTGATCCATGAACACATCACTCTTGCTCAAGATCAGCCCACTTTCTCTCTTCTCTTCCTTTTCATCACCCATCTCATCAGATTTGTCCATCTCTTTTTCTAGTTCAACAGCTGACCCTTTTATCTCATTGCTTTCAACTCCCTCAGATTCTACCTCTTCAGGCTCAATTCCCTCATCTAGCTTTTTCTCCATCCTATAACGCTCAAGCTCCCTTTTCATGTATGCTAGATCAACACAGAGCCGGTCACAAGTAAGTGATACAAGTGCAAAATGACGACCATTAAATAAGAAGGAATACTTATTAGTATGTCCGTCATATTTAACTTCTCGCCTCGACATCCATGCCTTGCCCAACAACACATGTGTCACTTGAATTTGGACTACACCACGCAACACTTCATCCACATATTTGCCGATTTGAATAGGTACAAGTGTGTGTTTATTAACCCAAACATCACCATGAGTACTCATCAACTTGTACGGTTGAAGATGATCAATGGTTGGAAGATTTAATTTCTCAACCATGATAGCACTTGCAAGGTTGACTTCACAACTCCCATCAATGGCCAAGCTACAGATTTTATCTTTGACACGACAATGAGTATAAAACCAACCAAGCAACTGAGATTTGACGAGGTCCAACTGCTCATCCACACCACGTAATGCCACTTCTTTGACTCCCGTAGGATCAGGAAGACAATGGTGTGGGCTAGCTTGTATTCGCCATGACGTATGAGGGAACCTGCAAAACGTTAGCAACGAATCCGAAGATATTGCCTTTCACGCTCCCTTACGTGTATCCACTCGCACTCGTGTATATGGGGTGTCACTCTAATGATCTCACGACACTTCTCAAGTCACAGATTGTTCCCCTTGAAGAAATGGAATTTCTCAATGAGTTTCAATCAACTTCTCTCCAAGTACTCCAAGATTGCAACGTTTAAGTTGTTGGAATTTGAAGGGAAGTTTTGGACTGATTTGATGGATGCGCTAGTGTGAATGGAATCTCAATGAAAACTTAGCTTCATAAAATGTAGGAGTGTGTTCCTAAAATGTAGGAGAGTGTTTCCAAAATGTAGGAGAGAATATAGGGGAGTGTTCCTCAAATGTTGGAAATATAGGAGAGTGTTGCTAAAATGTAGGAGCGTGAAATGTTGGAAATATAGGAGAGTGTTGCTAAAATGTAACGGATATAACGGAAGGAATCTCAACCAAAGCTCTGAAGCCAACTGATACGTTCCTCGATCAACGCGTTTCGAGACACGTAGCAAGTTTGCCCAAGGATCTAGCGAGGTTGTCCTGCGTTTGGATTGCGGGACTCTAAATCAACACGAACGGCACGTTTTTTATTTAAAGCGGTAGAACGACACTCCGATGAAGGTGAATACTCCAGGGGAATAGGTCGGCTGAACAATCGAGGAAATGACGCAAGATTGCTCAAGAACTCATGCCAAAGCAAGTTAGAGGCTCGAATTCTCTCTTAGGAAGAAAGCGAAATTACTAAGAATTCTATTCATAAAACTTGTGTCTTTAACCTTTCAAAGCTAGGCTATTTATAGGCTAAAGGTAACAAGAAAAACCCTAAAGAAACCCTAAGTGGGAAGTCGGCCATCTTGACTCCAAGATGGGCCGACCCATGCCTTCTACTAAGCAACTAGTCCAACTAAATAAGTAACAAAGACTAATGCCCTAATCGGCCGACTCACAAAGAGGCCCACTTGATTTTTCATGGGCTTGGATCAAGGTGTAAGTTACTTGATTGTTTCTTTCCAAGCCTTCAATATCTCTATGGGCTCCATGTTGGTCTTGGATAACTCGAACAAGGGCTTGGAGGGATTCTTTGAAGAGCTTGGCTCGTGCACGTGTGACTGCGCCCAATGGGACTCGGATTGGGTCATTGCGCTGGCCCTGATCCATGAACACATCACTCTTGCTCAAGATCAGCCCACTTTCTCTCTTCTCTTCCTTTTCATCACCCATCTCATCAGATTTGTCCATCTCTTTTTCTAGTTCAACAGCTGACCCTTTTATCTCATTGCTTTCAACTCCCTCAGATTCTACCTCTTCAGGCTCAATTCCCTCATCTAGCTTTTTCTCCATCCTATAACGCTCAAGCTCCCTTTTCATGTATGCTAGATCAACACAGAGCCGGTCACAAGTAAGTGATACAAGTGCAAAATGACGACCATTAAATAAGAAGGAATACTTATTAGTATGTCCGTCATATTTAACTTCTCGCCTCGACATCCATGCCTTGCCCAACTACACCACACAACACTTCATCCACATATTTGCCGATTTGAATAGGTACAAGTGTGTGTTTATTAACCCAAACATCACCATGAGTACTCATCAACTTGTACGGTTGAAGATGATCAATGGTTGGAAGATTTAATTTCTTAACCATGATAGCACTTGCAAGGTTGACTTCACAACTCCCATCAATGGCCAAGCTACAGATTTTATCTTTGACACGACAATGAGTATAAAACCAACCAAGCAACTGAGATTTGACGAGGTCCAACTGCTCATCCACACCACGTAATGCCACTTCTTTGACTCCCGTAGGATCAGGAAGACAATGGTGTGGGCTAGCTTGTATTCGCCATGACGTATGAGGGAACCTGCAAAACGTTAGCAACGAAACCGAAGATATTGCCTTTCATGCTCCCTTACGTGTATCCACTCGCACTCGTGTATATGGGTGTCAATCTAATGATCTCACGACACTTCTCAAGTCACAGATTGTTCCCCTTGAAGAAATGGAATTTCTCAATGAGCTTTCAATCAACTTCTCTCCAAGTACTCCAAGATTGCAACGTCTAAGTGGTTGGAATTTGA
Source organism: Coffea arabica (assembly GCF_036785885.1). Lineage (NCBI taxonomy): Eukaryota > Viridiplantae > Streptophyta > Magnoliopsida > Gentianales > Rubiaceae > Coffea > Coffea arabica. The sequence continues at coordinate 16,697,865 of NC_092325.1, forward strand.
AGGGAAGTTTTGGACTGATTTGATGGATGCGCTAGTGTGAATGGAATCTCAATGAAAACTTAGCTTCATAAAATGTAGGAGTGTGTTCCTAAAATGTAGGAGAGTGTTTCCAAAATGTAGGAGAGAATATAGGGGAGTGTTCCTCAAATGTTGGAAATATAGGAGAGTGTTGCTAAAATGTAGAAGCGTGAAATGTTGGAAATATAGGAGAGTGTTGCTAAAATGTAACGGATATAACGGAAGGTACCTCAACCAAAGCTCTGAAGCCAACTGATACGTTCCTCGATCAACGCGTTTCGAGACACGTAGCACGTTTGCCCAAGGATCTAGCGAGGTTGTCCTGCGTTTGGATTGCGGGACTCTAAATCAACACGAACGGCACGTTTTTTATTTAAAGCGGTAGAACGACACTCCGATGAAGGTGAATACTCCAGGGGAATAGGTCGGCTGAACAATCGAGGAAAGGACGCAAGATTGCTCAAGAACTCATGCCAAAGCAAGTTAGAGGCTCGAATTCTCTCTTAGGAAGAAAGCGAAAATACTAAGAATTTTATTCATAAAACTTGTGTCTTTAACCTTAGTAAGCTAGGCTATTTATAGGCTAAAGGTAACAAGAAAAACCCTAAAGAAACCCTAAGTGGGAAGTCGGCCATCTTGACTCCAAGATGGGCCGACCCATGCCTTCTACTAAGCAACTAGTCCAACTAAATAAGTAACAAAGACTAAGGCCCTAATCGGCCGACTCACAAAGAGGCCCACTTGATTTTTCATGGGCTTGGATCAAGGTGTAAGTTACTTGATTGTTTCTTTCTAAGCCTTCAATATCTCTATGGGCTCCATGTTGGTCTTGGATAACTCGAACAAGGGCTTGGAGGGATTCTTTGAAGAGTTTGGCTCGTGCACGTGTGACTGCGCCCAATGGGACTCGGACTGGGTCATTGCGCTGGCCCTGATCCATGAACACATCACTCTTGCTCAAGATCAGCCCACTTTCTCTCTTCTCTTCCTTTTCATCACCCATCTCATCAGATTTGTCCATCTCTTTTTCTAGTTCAACAGCTGACCCTTTTATCTCATTGCTTTCAACTCCCTCAGATTCTACCTCTTCAGGCTCAATTCCCTCATATAGCTTTTTCTCCATCCTATAACGCTCAAGCTCCCTTTTCATGTATGCTAGATCAACACAGAGCCGGTCACAAGTAAGTGATACAAGTGCAAAATGACGACCATTAAATAAGAAGGAATACTTATTAGTATGTCCGTCATATTTAACTTCTCGCCTCGACATCCATGCCTTGCCCAACAACACATGTGTCACTTGAATTTGGACTACACCACACAACACTTCATCCACATATTTGCCGATTTGAATAGGTACAAGTGTGTGTTTATTAACCCAAACATCACCATGAGTACTCATCAACTTGTACGGTTGAAGATGATCAATGGTTGGAAGATTTAATTTCTCAACCATGATAGCACTTGCAAGGTTGACTTCACAACTCCCATCAATGGCCAAGCTACAGATTTTATCTTTGACACGACAATGAGTATAAAACCAACCAAGCAACTGAGATTTGAAGAGGTCCAACTGCTCATCCACACCACGTAATGCCACTTCTTTGACTCCTGTAGGATCAGGAAGACAATGGTGTGGGCTAGCTTGTATTCGCCATGACGTATGAGGGAACCTGCAAAACGTTAGCAACGAATCCGAAGATATTGCCTTTCACGCTCCCTTACGTGTATCCACTCGCACTCGTGTATATGGGTGTCACTCTAATGATCTCACGACACTTCTCAAGTCACAGATTGTTCCCCTTGAAGAAATGGAATTTCTCAATGAGTTTCAATCAACTTCTCTCCAAGTACTCCAAGATTGCAACGTTTAAGTTGTTGGAATTTGAAGGGAAGTTTTGGACTGATTTGATGGATGCGCTAGTGTGAATGGAATCTCAATGAAAACTTAGCTTCATAAAATGTAGGAGTGTGTTCCTAAAATGTAGGAGAGTGTTTCCAAAATGTAGGAGAGAATATAGGGGAGTGTTCCTCAAATGTTGGAAATATAGGAGAGTGTTGCTAAAATGTAGGAGCGTGAAATGTTGGAAATATAGGAGAGTGTTGCTAAAATGTAACGGATATAACGGAAGGTACCTCAACCAAAGCTCTGAAGCCAACTGATACGTTTCTCGATCAACGCGTTTCGAGACACGTAGCACGTTTGCCCAAGGATCTAGCGAGGTTGTCCTGCGTTTGGATTGCGGGACTCTAAATCAACACGAACGGCACGTTTTTTATTTAAAGCGGTAGAACGACACTCCGATGAAGGTGAATACTCCAGGGGAATAGGTCGGTTGAACAATAGAGGAAAGGACGCAAGATTGCTCAAGAACTCATGCCAAAGCAAGTTAGAGGCTCGAATTCTCTCTTAGGAAGAAAGCGAAAATACTAAGAATTTTATTCATAAAACTTGTGTCTTTAACCTTAGTAAGCTAGGCTATTTATAGGCTAAAGGTAACAAGAAAAACCCTAAAGAAACCCTAAGTGGGAAGTCGGCCATCTTGACTCCAAGATGGGCCGACCCATGCCTTCTACTAAGCAACTAGTCCAACTAAATAAGTAACAAAGACTAAGGCCCTAATCGGCCGACTCACAAAGAGGCCCACTTGATTTTTCATGGGCTTGGATCAAGGTGTAAGTTACTTGATTGTTTCTTTCTAAGCCTTAAATATCTCTATGGGCTCCATGTTGGTCTTGGACAACTCGAACAAGGGCTTGGAGGGATTCTTTGAAGAGCTTGGCTCGTGCACGTGTGACTGCGCCCAATGGGACTCGGAATGGGTCATTGCGCTGGCCCTGATCCATGAACACATCACTCTTGCTCAAGATCAGCCCACTTTCTCTCTTCTCTTCCTTTTCATCACCCATCTCATCAGATTTGTCCATCTCTTTTTCTAGTTCAACAGCTGACCCTTTTATCTCATTGCTTTCAACTCCCTCAGATTCTACCTCTTCAGGCTCAATTCCCTCATCTAGCTTTTTCTCCATCCTATAACGCTCAAGCTCCCTTTTCATGTATGCTAGATCAACACAGAGCCGGTCACAAGTAAGTGATACAAGTGCAAAATGACGACCATTAAATAAGAAGGAATACTTATTAGTATGTCCGTCATATTTAACTTCTCGCCTCGACATCCATGCCTTGCCCAACAACACATGTGTCACTTGAATTTGGACTACACCACACAACACTTCATCCACATATTTGCCGATTTGAATAGGTACAAGTGTGTGTTTATTAACCCAAACATCACCATGAGTACTCATCAACTTGTACGGTTGAAGATGATCAATGGTTGGAAGATTTAATTTCTAAACCGTGATAGCACTTGCTAGGTTGACTTCACAACTCCCATCAATGGCCAAGCTACAGATTTTATCTTTGACACGACAATGAGTATAAAACCAACCAAGCAACTGAGATTTGACGAGGTCCAACTGCTCATCCACACCACGTAATGCCACTTCTTTGACTCCCGTAGGATCAGGAAGACAATGGTGTGGGCTAGCTTGTATTCGCCATGACGTATGAGGGAACCTGCAAAACGTTAGCAACGAATCCGAAGATATTGCCTTTCACGCTCCCTTACGTGTATCCACTCGCACTCGTGTATATGGGTGTCACTCTAATGATCTCACGACACTTCTCAAGTCACAGATTGTTCCCCTTGAAGAAATGGAATTTCTCAATGAGTTTCAATCAACTTCTCTCTAAGTACTCCAAGATTGCAACGTTTAAGTTGTTGGAATTTGAAGGGAAGTTTTGGACTGATTTGATGGATGCGCTAGTGTGAATGGAATCTCAATGAAAACTTAGCTTCATAAAATGTAGGAGTGTGTTCCTAAAATGTAGGAGAGTGTTTCCAAAATGTAGGAGAGAATATAGGGGAGTGTTCCTCAAATGTTGGAAATATAGGAGAGTGTTGCTAAAATGTAGGAGCGTGAAATGTTGGAAATATAGGAGAGTGTTGCTAAAATGTAACGGATATAACGGAAGGTACCTCAACCAAAGCTCTGAAGCCAACTGATACGTTCCTCGATCAACGCGTTTCGAGACACGTAGCACGTTTGCCCAAGGATCTAGCGAGGTTGTCCTGCGTTTGGATTGCGGGACTCTAAATCAACACGAACGGCACGTTTTTTATTTAAAGCGGTAGAACGACACTCCGATGAAGGTGAATACTCCAGGGGAATAGGTCGGCTGAACAATCGAGGAAAGGACGCAAGATTGCTCAAGAACTCATGCCAAAGCAAGTTAGAGGCTCGAATTCTCTCTTAGGAAGAAAGCGAAAATACTAAGAATTTTATTCATAAAACTTGTGTCTTTAACCTTAGTAAGCTAGGCTATTTATAGGCTAAAGGTAACAAGAAAAACCCTAAAGAAACCCTAAGTGGGAAGTCGGCCATCTTGACTCCAAGATGGGCCGACCCATGCCTTCTACTAAGCAACTAGTCCAACTAAATAAGTAACAAAGACTAAGGCCCTAATCGGCCGACTCACAAAGAGGCCCACTTGATTTTTCATGGGCTTGGATCAAGGTGTAAGTTACTTGATTGTTTCTTTCTAAGCCTTAAATATCTCTATGGGCTCCATGTTGGTCTTGGACAACTCGAACAAGGGCTTGGAGGGATTCTTTGAAGAGCTTGGCTCGTGCACGTGTGACTGCGCCCAATGGGACTCGGAATGGGTCATTGCGCTGGCCCTGATCCATGAACACATCACTCTTGCTCAAGATCAGCCCACTTTCTCTCTTCTCTTCCTTTTCATCACCCATCTCATCAGATTTGTCCATCTCTTTTTCTAGTTCAACAGCTGACCCTTTTATCTCATTGCTTTCAACTCCCTCAGATTCTACCTCTTCAGGCTCAATTCCCTCATCTAGCTTTTTCTCCATCCTATAACGCTCAAGCTCCCTTTTCATGTATGCTAGATCAACACAGAGCCGGTCACAAGTAAGTGATACAAGTGCAAAATGACGACCATTAAATAAGAAGGAATACTTATTAGTATGTCCGTCATATTTAACTTCTCGCCTCGACATCCATGCCTTGCCCAACAACACATGTGTCACTTGAATTTGGACTACACCACACAACACTTCATCCACATATTTGCCGATTTGAATAGGTACAAGTGTGTGTTTATTAACCCAAACATCACCATGAGTACTCATCAACTTGTACGGTTGAAGATGATCAATGGTTGGAAGATTTAATTTCTAAACCATGATAGCACTTGCAAGGTTGACTTCACAACTCCCATCAATGGCCAAGCTACAGATTTTATCTTTGACACGACAATGAGTATAAAACCAACCAAGCAACTGAGATTTGACGAGGTCCAACTGCTCATCCACACCACGTAATGCCACTTCTTTGACTCCCGTAGGATCAGGAAGACAATGGTGTGGGCTAGCTTGTATTCGCCATGACGTATGAGGGAACCTGCAAAACGTTAGCAACGAATCCGAAGATATTGCCTTTCACGCTCCCTTACGTGTATCCACTCGCACTCGTGTATATGGGTGTCACTCTAATGATCTCACGACACTTCTCAAGTCACAGATTGTTCCCCTTGAAGAAATGGAATTTCTCAATGAGTTTCAATCAACTTCTCTCCAAGTACTCCAAGATTGCAACGTTTAAGTTGTTGGAATTTGAAGGGAAGTTTTGGACTGATTTGATGGATGCGCTAGTGTGAATGGAATCTCAATGAAAACTTAGCTTCATAAAATGTAGGAGTGTGTTCCTAAAATGTAGGAGAGTGTTTCCAAAATGTAGGAGAGAATATAGGGGAGTGTTCCTCAAATGTTGGAAATATAGGAGAGTGTTGCTAAAATGTAGGAGCGTGAAATGTTGGAAATATAGGAGAGTGTTGCTAAAATGTAACGGATATAACGGAAGGTACCTCAACCAAAGCTCTGAAGCCAACTGATACGTTCCTCGATCAACGCGTTTCGAGACACGTAGCACGTTTGCCCAAGGATCTAGCGAGGTTGTCCTGCGTTTGGATTGCGGGACTCTAAATCAACACGAACGGCACGTTTTTTATTTAAAGCGGTAGAACGACACTCCGATGAAGGTGAATACTCCAGGGGAATAGGTCGGCTGAACAATCGAGGAAAGGACGCAAGATTGCTCAAGAACTCATGCCAAAGCAAGTTGGAGGCTCGTATTCTCTCTTAGGAAGAAAGCGAAAATACTAAGAATTTTATTCATAAAACTTGTGTCTTTAACCTTAGTAAGCTAGGCTATTTATAGGCTAAAGGTAACAAGAAAAACCCTAAAGAAACCCTAAGTGGGAAGTCGGCCATCTTGACTCCAAGATGGGCCGACCCATGCCTTCTACTAAGCAACTAGTCCAACTAAATAAGTAACAAAGACTAAGGCCCTAATCGGCCGACTCACAAAGAGGCCCACTTGATTTTTCATGGGCTTGGATCAAGGTGTAAGTTACTTGATTGTTTCTTTCTAAGCCTTCAATATCTCTATGGGCTCCATGTTGGTCTTGGATAACTCGAACAAGGGCTTGGAGGGATTCTTTGAAGAGCTTGGCTCGTGCACGTGTGACTGCGCCCAATGGGACTCGGACTGGGTCATTGCGCTGGCCCTGATCCATGAACACATCACTCTTGCTCAAGATCAGCCCACTTTCTCTCTTCTCTTCCTTTTCATCACCCATCTCATCAGATTTGTCCATCTCTTTTTCTAGTTCAACAGCTGACCCTTTTATCTCATTGCTTTCAACTCCCTCAGATTCTACCTCTTCAGGCTCAATTCCCTCATCTAGCTTTTTCTCCATCCTATAACGCTCAAGCTCCCTTTTCATGTATGCTAGATCAACACAGAGCCGGTCACAAGTAAGTGATACAAGTGCAAAATGACGACCATTAAATAAGAAGGAATACTTATTAGTATGTCCGTCATATTTAACTTCTCGCCTCGACATCCATGCCTTGCCCAACTACACCACACAACACTTCATCCACATATTTGCCGATTTGAATAGGTACAAGTGTGTGTTTATTAACCCAAACATCACCATGAGTACTCATCAACTTGTACGGTTGAAGATGATCAATGGTTGGAAGATTTAATTTCTTAACCATGATAGCACTTGCAAGGTTGACTTCACAACTCCCATCAATGGCCAAGCTACAGATTTTATCTTTGACACGACAATGAGTATAAAACCAACCAAGCAACTGAGATTTGACGAGGTCCAACTGCTCATCCACACCACGTAATGCCACTTCTTTGACTCCCGTAGGATCAGGAAGACAATGGTGTGGGCTAGCTTGTATTCGCCATGACGTATGAGGGAACCTGCAAAACGTTAGCAACGAAACCGAAGATATTGCCTTTCATGCTCCCTTACGTGTATCCACTCGCACTCGTGTATATGGGTGTCAATCTAATGATCTCACGACACTTCTCAAGTCACAGATTGTTCCCCTTGAAGAAATGGAATTTCTCAATGAGCTTTCAATCAACTTCTCTCCAAGTACTCCAAGATTGCAACGTCTAAGTGGTTGGAATTTGAAGGGAAGTTTTGGACTGATTTGATGGATGCGCTAGTGTGAATGGAATCTCAATGAAAACTTAGCTTCATAAAATGTAGGAGTGTGTTCCTAAAATGTAGGAGAGTGTTTCCAAAATGTAGGAGAGAATATAGGGGAGTGTTCCTCAAATGTTGGAAATATAGGAGAGTGTTGCTAAAATGTAGAAGCGTGAAATGTTGGAAATATAGGAGAGTGTTGCTAAAATGTAACGGATATAACGGAAGGTACCTCAACCAAAGCTCTGAAGCCAACTGATACGTTCCTCGATCAACGCGTTTCGAGACACGTAGCACGTTTGCCCAAGGATCTAGCGAGGTTGTCCTGCGTTTGGATTGCGGGACTCTAAATCAACACGAACGGCACGTTTTTTATTTAAAGCGGTAGAACGACACTCCGATGAAGGTGAATACTCCAGGGGAATAGGTCGGCTGAACAATCGAGGAAAGGACGCAAGATTGCTCAAGAACTCATGCCAAAGCAAGTTAGAGGCTCGAATTCTCTCTTAGGAAGAAAGCGAAAATACTAAGAATTTTATTCATAAAACTTGTGTCTTTAACCTTAGTAAGCTAGGCTATTTATAGGCTAAAGGTAACAAGAAAAACCCTAAAGAAACCCTAAGTGGGAAGTCGGCCATCTTGACTCCAAGATGGGCCGACCCATGCCTTCTACTAAGCAACTAGTCCAACTAAATAAGTAACAAAGACTAAGGCCCTAATCGGCCGACTCACAAAGAGGCCCACTTGATTTTTCATGGGCTTGGATCAAGGTGTAAGTTACTTGATTGTTTCTTTCTAAGCCTTCAATATCTCTATGGGCTCCATGTTGGTCTTGGATAACTCGAACAAGGGCTTGGAGGGATTCTTTGAAGAGTTTGGCTCGTGCACGTGTGACTGCGCCCAATGGGACTCGGACTGGGTCATTGCGCTGGCCCTGATCCATGAACACATCACTCTTGCTCAAGATCAGCCCACTTTCTCTCTTCTCTTCCTTTTCATCACCCATCTCATCAGATTTGTCCATCTCTTTTTCTAGTTCAACAGCTGACCCTTTTATCTCATTGCTTTCAACTCCCTCAGATTCTACCTCTTCAGGCTCAATTCCCTCATATAGCTTTTTCTCCATCCTATAACGCTCAAGCTCCCTTTTCATGTATGCTAGATCAACACAGAGCCGGTCACAAGTAAGTGATACAAGTGCAAAATGACGACCATTAAATAAGAAGGAATACTTATTAGTATGTCCGTCATATTTAACTTCTCGCCTCGACATCCATGCCTTGCCCAACAACACATGTGTCACTTGAATTTGGACTACACCACACAACACTTCATCCACATATTTGCCGATTTGAATAGGTACAAGTGTGTGTTTATTAACCCAAACATCACCATGAGTACTCATCAACTTGTACGGTTGAAGATGATCAATGGTTGGAAGATTTAATTTCTCAACCATGATAGCACTTGCAAGGTTGACTTCACAACTCCCATCAATGGCCAAGCTACAGATTTTATCTTTGACACGACAATGAGTATAAAACCAACCAAGCAACTGAGATTTGAAGAGGTCCAACTGCTCATCCACACCACGTAATGCCACTTCTTTGACTCCTGTAGGATCAGGAAGACAATGGTGTGGGCTAGCTTGTATTCGCCATGACGTATGAGGGAACCTGCAAAACGTTAGCAACGAATCCGAAGATATTGCCTTTCACGCTCCCTTACGTGTATCCACTCGCACTCGTGTATATGGGTGTCACTCTAATGATCTCACGACACTTCTCAAGTCACAGATTGTTCCCCTTGAAGAAATGGAATTTCTCAATGAGTTTCAATCAACTTCTCTCCAAGTACTCCAAGATTGCAACGTTTAAGTTGTTGGAATTTGAAGGGAAGTTTTGGACTGATTTGATGGATGCGCTAGTGTGAATGGAATCTCAATGAAAACTTAGCTTCATAAAATGTAGGAGTGTGTTCCTAAAATGTAGGAGAGTGTTTCCAAAATGTAGGAGAGAATATAGGGGAGTGTTCCTCAAATGTTGGAAATATAGGAGAGTGTTGCTAAAATGTAGGAGCGTGAAATGTTGGAAATATAGGAGAGTGTTGCTAAAATGTAACGGATATAACGGAAGGTACCTCAACCAAAGCTCTGAAGCCAACTGATACGTTTCTCGATCAACGCGTTTCGAGACACGTAGCACGTTTGCCCAAGGATCTAGCGAGGTTGTCCTGCGTTTGGATTGCGGGACTCTAAATCAACACGAACGGCACGTTTTTTATTTAAAGCGGTAGAACGACACTCCGATGAAGGTGAATACTCCAGGGGAATAGGTCGGTTGAACAATAGAGGAAAGGACGCAAGATTGCTCAAGAACTCATGCCAAAGCAAGTTAGAGGCTCGAATTCTCTCTTAGGAAGAAAGCGAAAATACTAAGAATTTTATTCATAAAACTTGTGTCTTTAACCTTAGTAAGCTAGGCTATTTATAGGCTAAAGGTAACAAGAAAAACCCTAAAGAAACCCTAAGTGGGAAGTCGGCCATCTTGACTCCAAGATGGGCCGACCCATGCCTTCTACTAAGCAACTAGTCCAACTAAATAAGTAACAAAGACTAAGGCCCTAATCGGCCGACTCACAAAGAGGCCCACTTGATTTTTCATGGGCTTGGATCAAGGTGTAAGTTACTTGATTGTTTCTTTCTAAGCCTTAAATATCTCTATGGGCTCCATGTTGGTCTTGGACAACTCGAACAAGGGCTTGGAGGGATTCTTTGAAGAGCTTGGCTCGTGCACGTGTGACTGCGCCCAATGGGACTCGGAATGGGTCATTGCGCTGGCCCTGATCCATGAACACATCACTCTTGCTCAAGATCAGCCCACTTTCTCTCTTCTCTTCCTTTTCATCACCCATCTCATCAGATTTGTCCATCTCTTTTTCTAGTTCAACAGCTGACCCTTTTATCTCATTGCTTTCAACTCCCTCAGATTCTACCTCTTCAGGCTCAATTCCCTCATCTAGCTTTTTCTCCATCCTATAACGCTCAAGCTCCCTTTTCATGTATGCTAGATCAACACAGAGCCGGTCACAAGTAAGTGATACAAGTGCAAAATGACGACCATTAAATAAGAAGGAATACTTATTAGTATGTCCGTCATATTTAACTTCTCGCCTCGACATCCATGCCTTGCCCAACAACACATGTGTCACTTGAATTTGGACTACACCACACAACACTTCATCCACATATTTGCCGATTTGAATAGGTACAAGTGTGTGTTTATTAACCCAAACATCACCATGAGTACTCATCAACTTGTACGGTTGAAGATGATCAATGGTTGGAAGATTTAATTTCTAAACCGTGATAGCACTTGCTAGGTTGACTTCACAACTCCCATCAATGGCCAAGCTACAGATTTTATCTTTGACACGACAATGAGTATAAAACCAACCAAGCAACTGAGATTTGACGAGGTCCAACTGCTCATCCACACCACGTAATGCCACTTCTTTGACTCCCGTAGGATCAGGAAGACAATGGTGTGGGCTAGCTTGTATTCGCCATGACGTATGAGGGAACCTGCAAAACGTTAGCAACGAATCCGAAGATATTGCCTTTCACGCTCCCTTACGTGTATCCACTCGCACTCGTGTATATGGGTGTCACTCTAATGATCTCACGACACTTCTCAAGTCACAGATTGTTCCCCTTGAAGAAATGGAATTTCTCAATGAGTTTCAATCAACTTCTCTCTAAGTACTCCAAGATTGCAACGTTTAAGTTGTTGGAATTTGAAGGGAAGTTTTGGACTGATTTGATGGATGCGCTAGTGTGAATGGAATCTCAATGAAAACTTAGCTTCATAAAATGTAGGAGTGTGTTCCTAAAATGTAGGAGAGTGTTTCCAAAATGTAGGAGAGAATATAGGGGAGTGTTCCTCAAATGTTGGAAATATAGGAGAGTGTTGCTAAAATGTAGGAGCGTGAAATGTTGGAAATATAGGAGAGTGTTGCTAAAATGTAACGGATATAACGGAAGGTACCTCAACCAAAGCTCTGAAGCCAACTGATACGTTCCTCGATCAACGCGTTTCGAGACACGTAGCACGTTTGCCCAAGGATCTAGCGAGGTTGTCCTGCGTTTGGATTGCGGGACTCTAAATCAACACGAACGGCACGTTTTTTATTTAAAGCGGTAGAACGACACTCCGATGAAGGTGAATACTTCAGGGGAATAGGTCGGCTGAACAATCGAGGAAAGGACGCAAGATTGCTCAAGAACTCATGCCAAAGCAAGTTGGAGGCTCGTATTCTCTCTTAGGAAGAAAGCGAAAATACTAAGAATTTTATTCATAAAACTTGTGTCTTTAACCTTAGTAAGCTAGGCTATTTATAGGCTAAAGGTAACAAGAAAAACCCTAAAGAAACCCTAAGTGGGAAGTCGGCCATCTTGACTCCAAGATGGGCCGACCCATGCCTTCTACTAAGCAACTAGTCCAACTAAATAAGTAACAAAGACTAAGGCCCTAATCGGCCGACTCACAAAGAGGCCCACTTGATTTTTCATGGGCTTGGATCAAGGTGTAAGTTACTTGATTGTTTCTTTCTAAGCCTTAAATATCTCTATGGGCTCCATGTTGGTCTTGGACAACTCGAACAAGGGCTTGGAGGGATTCTTTGAAGAGCTTGGCTCGTGCACGTGTGACTGCGCCCAATGGGACTCGGAATGGGTCATTGCGCTGGCCCTGATCCATGAACACATCACTCTTGCTCAAGATCAGCCCACTTTCTCTCTTCTCTTCCTTTTCATCACCCATCTCATCAGATTTGTCCATCTCTTTTTCTAGTTCAACAGCTGACCCTTTTATCTCATTGCTTTCAACTCCCTCAGATTCTACCTCTTCAGGCTCAATTCCCTCATCTAGCTTTTTCTCCATCCTATAACGCTCAAGCTCCCTTTTCATGTATGCTAGATCAACACAGAGCCGGTCACAAGTAAGTGATACAAGTGCAAAATGACGACCATTAAATAAGAAGGAATACTTATTAGTATGTCCGTCATATTTAACTTCTCGCCTCGACATCCATGCCTTGCCCAACAACACATGTGTCACTTGAATTTGGACTACACCACACAACACTTCATCCACATATTTGCCGATTTGAATAGGTACAAGTGTGTGTTTATTAACCCAAACATCACCATGAGTACTCATCAACTTGTACGGTTGAAGATGATCAATGGTTGGAAGATTTAATTTCTAAACCGTGATAGCACTTGCTAGGTTGACTTCACAACTCCCATCAATGGCCAAGCTACAGATTTTATCTTTGACACGACAATGAGTATAAAACCAACCAAGCAACTGAGATTTGACGAGGTCCAACTGCTCATCCACACCACGTAATGCCACTTCTTTGACTCCCGTAGGATCAGGAAGACAATGGTGTGGGCTAGCTTGTATTCGCCATGACGTATGAGGGAACCTGCAAAACGTTAGCAACGAATCCGAAGATATTGCCTTTCACGCTCCCTTACGTGTATCCACTCGCACTCGTGTATATGGGTGTCACTCTAATGATCTCACGACACTTCTCAAGTCACAGATTGTTCCCCTTGAAGAAATGGAATTTCTCAATGAGTTTCAATCAACTTCTCTCCAAGTACTCCAAGATTGCAACGTTTAAGTTGTTGGAATTTGAAGGGAAGTTTTGGACTGATTTGATGGATGCGCTAGTGTGAATGGAATCTCAATGAAAACTTAGCTTCATAAAATGTAGGAGTGTGTTCCTAAAATGTAGGAGAGTGTTTCCAAAATGTAGGAGAGAATATAGGGGAGTGTTCCTCAAATGTTGGAAATATAGGAGAGTGTTGCTAAAATGTAGGAGCGTGAAATGTTGGAAATATAGGAGAGTGTTGCTAAAATGTAACGGATATAACGGAAGGTACCTCAACCAAAGCTCTGAAGCCAACTGATACGTTCCTCGATCAACGCGTTTCGAGACACGTAGCACGTTTGCCCAAGGATCTAGCGAGGTTGTCCTGCGTTTGGATTGCGGGACTCTAAATCAACACGAACGGCACGTTTTTTATTTAAAGCGGTAGAACGACACTCCGATGAAGGTGAATACTTCAGGGGAATAGGTCGGCTGAACAATCGAGGAAAGGACGCAAGATTGCTCAAGAACTCATGCCAAAGCAAGTTGGAGGCTCGTATTCTCTCTTAGGAAGAAAGCGAAAATACTAAGAATTTTATTCATAAAACTTGTGTCTTTAACCTTAGTAAGCTAGGCTATTTATAGGCTAAAGGTAACAAGAAAAACCCTAAAGAAACCCTAAGTGGGAAGTCGGCCATCTTGACTCCAAGATGGGACGACCCATGCCTTCTACTAAGCAACTAGTCCAACTAAATAAGTAACAAAGACTAAGGCCCTAATCGGCCGACTCACAAAGAGGCCCATTTGATTTTTCATGGGCTTGGATCAAGGTGTAAGTTACTTGATTGTTTCTTTCTAAGCCTTCAATATCTCTATGGGCTCCATGTTGGTCTTGGACAACTCGAACAAGGGGTTGGAGGGATTCTTTGAAGAGCTTGGCTCGTGCACGTGTGACTGCGCCCAATGGAACTCGGACTGGGTCATTGCGCTGGCCCTGATCCATGAACACATCACTCTTTCTCAAGATCAGCCCACTTTCTCTCTTCTCTTCCTTTTCATCACCCATCTCATCAGATTTGTCCATCTCTTTTTCTAGTTCAACAGCTGACCCTTTTATCTCATTGCTTTCAACTCCCTCAGATTCTACCTCTTCAGGCTCAATTCCCTCATCTAGCTTTTTCTCCATCCTATAACGCTCAAGCTCCCTTTTCATGTATGCTAGATCAACACAGAGCCGGTCACAAGTAAGTGATACAAGTGCAAAATGACGACCATTAAATAAGAAGGAATACTTATTAGTATGTCCGTCATATTTAACTTCTCGCCTCGACATCCATGCCTTGCCCAACAACACATGTGTCAATTGAATTTGGACTACACCACACAACACTTCATCCACATATTTGCCGATTTGAATAGGTACAAGTGTGTGTTTATTAACCCAAACATCACCATGAGTACTCATCAACTTGTACGGTTGAAGATGATCAATGGTTGGAAGATTTAATTTCTCAACCATGATAGCACTTGCAAGGTTGACTTCACAACTCCCATCAATTACCAAGCTACAGATTTTATCTTTGACACGACAATGAGTATAAAACCAACCAAGCAACTGAGATTTGACGAGGTCCAACTGCTCATCCATACCACGTAATGCCACTTCTTTGACTCCCGTAGGATCAGGAAGACAATGGTGTGGGCTAGCTTGTATTCGCCATGACGTATGAGGGAACCTGCAAAACGTTAGCAACGAAACCGAAGATATTGCCTTTCACGCTCCCTTACGTGTATCCACTCGCACTCGTGTATATGGGTGTCAATCTAATGATCTCACGACACTTCTCAAGTCACAGATTGTTCCCCTTGAAGAAATGGAATTTCTCAATGAGCTTTCAATCAACTTCTCTCCAAGTACTCCAAGATTGCAACGTCTAAGTGGTTGGAATTTGAAGGGAAGTTTTGGACTGATTTGATGGATGCGCTAGTGTGAATGGAATCTCAATGAAAACTTAGCTTCATAAAATGTAGGAGTGTGTTCCTAAAATGTAGGAGAGTGTTTCCAAAATGTAGGAGAGAATATAGGGGAGTGTTCCTCAAATGTTGGAAATATAGGAGAGTGTTGCTAAAATGTAGAAGCGTGAAATGTTGGAAATATAGGAGAGTGTTGCTAAAATGTAACGGATATAACGGAAGGTACCTCAACCAAAGCTCTGAAGCCAACTGATACGTTCCTCGATCAACGCGTTTCGAGACACGTAGCACGTTTGCCCAAGGATCTAGCGAGGTTGTCCTGCGTTTGGATTGCGGGACTCTAAATCAACACGAACGGCACGTTTTTTATTTAAAGCGGTAGAACGACACTCCGATGAAGGTGAATACTTCAGGGGAATATGTCGGCTGAACAATCGAGGAAAGGACGCAAGATTGCTCAAGAACTCATGCCAATGCAAGATAGAGGCTCGAATTCTCTCTTAGGAAGAAAGCGAAATTACTAAGAATTTTATTCATAAAACTTGTGTCTTTAACCTTTCAAAGCTAGGCTATTTATAGGCTAAAGGTAACAAGAAAAACCCTAAAGAAACCCTAAGTGGGAAGTCGCCCATCTTGACTCCAAGATGGGCCGACCCATGCCTTCTAATAAGTAACAAAGACTAATGCCCTAATCGGCCGACTCACAAAGAGGCCCATTTGATTTTTCATGGGCTTGGATCAAGGTGTAAGTTACTTGATTGTTTCTTTCTAAGCCTTCAATATCTCTATGGGCTCCATGTTGGTCTTGGATAACTCGAACAAGGGCTTGGAGGGATTCTTTGAAGAGCTTGGCTCGTGCACGTGTGACTGCGCCCAATGGGACTCGGACTGGGTCATTGCGCTGGCCCTGATCCATGAACACATCACTCTTGCTCAAGATCAGCCCACTTTCTCTCTTCTCTTCCTTTTCATCACCCATCTCATCAGATTTGTCCATCTCTTTTTCTAGTTCAACAGCTGACCCTTTTATCTCATTGCTTTCAACTCCCTCAGATTCTACCTCTTCAGGCTCAATTCCCTCATCTAGCTTTTTCTCCATCCTATAACGCTCAAGCTCCCTTTTCATGTATGCTAGATCAACACAGAGCCGGTCACAAGTAAGTGATACAAGTGCAAAATGACGACCATTAAATAAGAAGGAATACTTATTAGTATGTCCGTCATATTTAACTTCTCGCCTCGACATCCATGCCTTGCCCAACAACACATGTGTCATTTGAATTTGGACTACACCACACAACACTTCATCCACATATTTGCCGATTTGAATAGGTACAAGTGCGTGTTTATTAACCCAAACACTCTGTTTTCAGAACCGGACCGGATAGCGACTCGGCCAAGGTCAGGGGTCAGGGGTCAATGGGTTCGACCGGGGGTCGATAGGGGTCGAACCGGATGACGTCATAAATAAAAATTATTTAAAAATTAAAATATTATATTTATAATATCTAATAATATATTGATATTAATAAAGGTATATTCATATATATTTGATGTTTCAAATATATTTAACAAGAAAATATAAAGAAATTAGAACAATTAAGTAGCAATTTATATTATTTAATAAATATTAACAAGTTTAGAATTAAAATTATGAGTTTAATTGAAAAATAACATCAAATTTTAGGACAATATTTATAAAGTATCAAATATTTGAGGTATATCGATAAGTTTTGACAATTTAGGGGGTCAAAACATAATATTATAAAATTTGAATTTTTTTTAAAAAAAAATTACTGTTGAACCGGAAAAACCGGTTTTTTTCCGGTCAAACCCGGTCAAACCCGATTTTTGACCGGCTTTGACCGGGTTTTAAATTTCCGGTTTTTTATAAAGACTCGGACCGGCTACCTGGCCGGTTCCCGGTTCGACCGCTTCGACCGGCCGGTCCGGTCCGAGTTTCAAAACAGAGCCCAAACATCACCATGAGTACTCTTCAACTTGTACGGTTGAAGATGATCAATGGTTGGGAGATTTAATTTCTCAACCATGATAGAATTTGCAAGGTTGACTTCACAACTCCCATCAATGGCCAAACTACAGATTTTATCTTTGACACGACAATGAGTATAAAACCAACCAAGCAACTGAGATTTGACGAGGTCCAACTGCTCATCTACACCACGTAATGCCACTTCTTTGACTCCCGTAGGATCAGGAAGACAATGGTGTGGGCTAGCTTGTATTCATCATGACGTATGAGGGAACCTGCAAAAAGTTAGCAACGAAATCGAAGATATTGCCTTTCACGCTCCCTTACGTGTATCCACTCGCACTCGTGTATATGGGTGTCACTCTAATGATCTCACGACACTTCTCAAGTCACAGATTGTTCCCCTTGAAGAAATGGAATTTCTCAATGAGTTTTCAATCAACTTCTCTCCAAGTACTCCAAGATTGCAACGTCTAAGTGGTTGGAATTTGAAGGGAAGTTTTGGACTGATTTGATGGATGCGCTAGTGTGAATGGAATCTCAATGAAAACTTAGCTTCATAAAATGTAGGAGTGTGTTCCTAAAATGTAGGAGAGTGTTTCCAAAATGTAGGAGAGAATATAGGGGAGTGTTCCTCAAATGTTGGAAATATAGGAGAGTGTTGCTAAAATGTAGAAGCGTGAAATGTTGGAAATATAGGAGAGTGTTGCTAAAATGTAACGGATATAACGGAAGGTACCTCAACCAAAGCTCTGAAGCCAACTGATACGTTCCTCGATCAACGCGTTTCGAGACACGTAGCACGTTTGCCCAAGGATCTAGCGAGGTTGTCCTGCGTTTGGATTGCGGGACTCTAAATCAACACGAACGGCACGTTTTTTATTTAAAGCGGTAGAACGACACTCCGATGAAGGTGAATACTCCAGGGGAATATGTCGGCTGAACAATCGAGGAAAGGACGCAAGATTGCTCAAGAACTCATGCCAATGCAAGATAGAGGCTCGAATTCTCTCTTAGGAAGAAAGCGAAATTACTAAGAATTTTATTCATAAAACTTGTGTCTTTAACCTTTCAAAGCTAGGCTATTTATAGGCTAAAGGTAACAAGAAAAACCCTAAAGAAACCCTAAGTGGGAAGTCGGCCATCTTGACTCCAAGATGGGCCGACCCATGCCTTCTACTAAGCAACTAGTCCAACTAAATAAGTAACAAAGACTAATGCCCTAATCGGCCGACTCACAAAGAGGCCCACTTGATTTTTCATGGGCTTGGATCAAGGTGTAAGTTACTTGATTGTTTCTTTCTAAGCCTTCAATATCTCTATGGGCTCCATGTTGGTCTTGGACAACTCGAACAAGGGCTTGGAGGGATTCTTTGAAGAGCTTGGCTCGTGCACGTGTGACGGCGCGCAATGGGACTCGGACTGGGTCATTGCGCTGGCCCTGATCCATGAACACATCACTCTTGCTCAAGATCAGCCCACTTTCTCTCTTCTCTTCCTTTTCATCACCCATCTCATCAGATTTGTCCATCTCTTTTTCTAGTTCAACAGCTGACCCTTTTATCTCATTGCTTTCAACTCCCTCAGATTCTACCTCTTCAGGCTCAATTCCCTCATCTAGCTTTTTCTCCATCCTATAACGCTCAAGCTCCCTTTTCATGTATGCTAGATCAACACAGAGCCGGTCACAAGTAAGTGATACAAGTGCAAAATGACGACCATTAAATAAGAAGGAATACTTATTAGTATGTCCGTCATATTTAACTTCTCGCCTCGACATCCATGCCTTGCCCAACAACACATGTGTCACTTGAATTTGGACTACAGCACACAACACTTCATCCACATATTTGCCGATTTGAATAGGTACAAGTGTGTGTTTATTAACCCAAACATCACCATGAGTACTCTTCAACTTGTACGGTTGAAGATGATCAATGGTTGGGAGATTTAATTTCTCAACCATGATAGCATTTGCAAGTTTGACTTCACAACTCCCATCAATGGCCAAGCTACAGATTTTATCTTTGACACGACAATGAGTATAAAACCAACCAAGCAACTGAGATTTGACGAGGTCCAACTGCTCATCTACACCACGTAATGCCACTTCTTTGACTCCCGTAGGATCAGGAAGACAATGGTGTGGGCTAGCTTGTATTCATCATGACGTATGAGGGAACCTGCAAAACGTTAGCAACGAAATCGAAGATATTGCCTTTCACGCTCCCTTACGTGTTTCCACTCGCACTCGTGTATATGGGTGTCACTCTAATGATCTCACGACACTTCTCAAGTCACAGATTGTTCCCCTTGAAGAAATGGAATTTCTCAATGAGTTTTCAATCAACTTCTCTCCAAGTACTCCAAGATTGCAACGTTTAAGTGGCTGGAATTTGAAGGGAAGTTTTGGACTGATTTGATGGATGCGCTAGTGTGAATGGAATCTACATGAAAACTTAGCTTCATAAAATGTAGGAGTGTGTTCCTAAAATGTAGGAGAGTGTTTCCAAAATGTAGGAGAGAATATAGGGGAGTGTTCCTCAAATGTTGGAAATATAGGAGAGTGTTGCTAAAATGTAGAAGCGTGAAATGTTGGAAATATAGGAGAGTGTTGCTAAAATGTAACGGATATAACGGATGGTACCTCAACCAAAGCTCTGAAGCCAACTGATACGTTCCTCGATCAACGCGTTTCGAGACACGTAGCACGTTTGCCCAAGGATCTAGCGAGGTTGTCCTGCGTTTGGATTGCGGGACTCTAAATCAACACGAACGGCACGTTTTTTATTTAAAGCGGTAGAACGACACTCCGATGAAGGTGAATACTCCAGGGGAATATGTCGGCTGAACAATCGAGGAAAGGACGCAAGATTGCTCAAGAACTCATGCCAAAGCAAGATAGAGGCTCGAATTCTCTCTCAGGAAGAAAGCGAAATTACTAAGAATTTTATTCATAAAACTTGTGTCTTTAACCTTTCAAAGCTAGGCTATTTATAGGCTAAAGGTAACAAGAAAAACCCTAAAGAAACCCTAAGTGGGAAGTCGGCCATCTTGACTCCAAGATGGGCCGACCCATGCCTTCTACTAAGCAACTAGTCCAACTAAATAAGTAACAAAGACTAAGGCCCTAATCGGCCGACTCACAAAGAGGTCCACTTGATTTTTCATGGGCTTGGATCAAGGTGTAAGTTACTTGATTGTTTCTTTCTAAGCCTTCAATATCTCTATGGGCTCCATGTTGGTCTTGGACAACTCGAACAAGGGCTTGGAGGGATTCTTTGAAGAGCTTGGCTCGTGCACGTGTGACTGCGCCCAATGGGACTCGGACTGGGTCATTGCGCTGGCCCTGATCCATGAACACATCACTCTTGCTCAAGATCAGCCCACTTTCTCTCTTCTCTTCCTTTTCATCACCCATCTCATCAGATTTGTCCATCTCTTTTTCTAGTTCAACAGCTGACCCTTTTATCTCATTGCTTTCAACTCCCTCAGATTCTACCTCTTCAGGCTCAATTCCCTCATCTAGCTTTTTCTCCATCCTATAACGCTCAAGCTCCCTTTTCATGTATGCTAGATCAACACAGAGCCGGTCACAAGTAAGCGATACAAGTGCAAAATGACGACCATTAAATAAGAAGGAATACTTATTAGTATGTCCGTCATATTTAACTTCTCGCCTCGACATCCATGCCTTGCCCAACAACACATGTGTCACTTGAATTTGGACTACAGCACACAACACTTCATCCACATATTTGCCGATTTGAATAGGTACAAGTGTGTGTTTATTAACCCAAACATCACCATGAGTACTCTTCAACTTGTACGGTTGAAGATGATCAATGGTTGGGAGATTTAATTTCTCAACCATGATAGCATTTGCAAGGTTGACTTCACCACTCCCATTAATGGCCAAGCTACAGATTTTATCTTTGACACGACAATGAGTATAAAACCAACCAAGCAACTGAGATTTGACGAGGTCCAACTGCTCATCTACACCACGTAATGCCACTTCTTTGACTCCCGTAGGATCAGGAAGACAACGGTGTGGGCTAGCTTG
Source organism: Coffea arabica (assembly GCF_036785885.1). Lineage (NCBI taxonomy): Eukaryota > Viridiplantae > Streptophyta > Magnoliopsida > Gentianales > Rubiaceae > Coffea > Coffea arabica. The sequence continues at coordinate 16,719,177 of NC_092325.1, forward strand.
TATTCATCATGACGTATGAGGGAACCTGCAAAACGTTAGCAACGAAATCGAAGATATTGCCTTTCACGCTCCCTTACGTGTATCCACTCGCACTCGTGTATATGGGTGTCACTCTAATGATCTCACGACACTTCTCAAGTCACAGATTGTTCCCCTTGAAGAAATGGAATTTCTCAATGAGTTTTCAATCAACTTCTCTCCAAGTACTCCAAGATTGCAACGTTTAAGTGGTTGGAATTTGAAGGGAAGTTTTGGACTGATTTGATGGATGCGCTAGTGTGAATGGAATCTCAATGAAAACTTAGCTTCATAAAATGTAGGAGTGTGTTCCTAAAATGTAGGAGAGTGTTTCCAAAATGTAGGAGAGAATATAGGGGAGTGTTCCTCAAATGTTGAAAATATAGGAGAGTGTTGCTAAAATGTAGAAGCGTGAAATGTTGGAAATATAGGAGAGTGTTGCTAAAATGTAACGGATATAACGGAAGGTACCTCAATCAAAGCTCTGAAGCCAACTGATACGTTCCTCGATCAACGCGTTTCGAGACACGTAGCACGTTTGCCCAAGGATCTAGCGAGGGTGTCCTGCGTTTGGATTGCGGGACTCTAAATCAACACGAACGGCACGTTTTTTATTTAAAGCGGTAGAACGACACTCCGATGAAGGTGAATACTCCAGGGGAATAGGTCGGCTGAACAATCGAGGAAAGGACGCAAGACTGCTCAAGAACTCATGCCAAAGCAAGATAGAGGCTCGAATTCTCTCTTAGGAAGAAAGCGAAATTACTAAGAATTTTATTCATAAAACTTGTGTCTTTAACCTTTCAAAGCTAGGCTATTTATAGGCTAAAGGTAACAAGAAAAACCCTAAAGAAACCCTAAGTGGGAAGTCGGCCATCTTGACTCCAAGATGGGCCGACCCATGCCTTCTACTAAGCAACTAGTCCAACTAAATAAGTAACTGTAGACACCAAATTTTAAATAATTTTGTATGTTGCATCTAATTCATGATTTTTGTGGCAGATTGTTTACATTCTAGTTCGTTATTGTTTGTTTCTCATTTTTAGTGGTTATTTTATTTTAGTTCATTTTTCGCCCTTTAAGTTGACCTATTTCATTTGCTATTTATTCTTATTTACTTTTAGTTTTAGTTTTTAGTTTTAGCTTTTAAGTTTAAGATTAGCATAGAGTTTTTTTAGAAAAAAAAAGAAAAGGAAAACATCAAAAATATGTTTTAGTCATTTTGTTTTTATTCAATGCTTTCTTGAAGGAAAAGTGAAAATGAAAAATCAAAAAAAAAAAAGAAAAGAGAAAATTAAAGGAAAAGAGGAAAAAGAAGAAAAATTCAAAAAATAGGCTTTAGTTGGCTTGGAAAAATGAAAAGAAAGAAAAAGGAAAATTTGTTCACAAAAATATGTTTATTTCTTTAAATTCAATCTTTGGGCACTTTAGTTATTTTTATTAAGTTATTTTGAGAAAAGAAAATGATGAAAAATTAAAAATTAAAAATTAAAAATGGCCATTTTTGTTTAGTTTTTTTGTTTAAAATTATTTTTGTTTTGTTATTATTATTATTACCTGGTTTGTGTAATTTTGTTGTTATTATTTTATTTTATCATTTCTGTAATTATCAAGTTGTTTTTAAAAAAAAAAAAAAAAAAAAAACCAACGCGCAGCATGCAAGCTGCGTTTTTGCCGCAGCTTGCAAGTGAACTTTGGGTAGCTCCTTAGCTGCAAATATATCAGAAAGGGCTGGGGTTTAGGTTTTGGGGTTTGCTCATATAAAAGCCAAGAGAAAGGGGAGCCGCAAGGGAGGTTTTTCATCAGAAGAGGATTGACGGCTGCAAAAACAAAAAGCAAAAGAGAAAGGAAACAGAAAACAGAGAAGGGGTAGAGGTTGACGGCTGGTTGGAGAGAGTTTCTGAAGAGAGAGCTGGGAGGGTTGACAGCCACAAAGAGAAAAAAGTTTGAGAGAGGTTGGCAGCTGAGGGAAAGAACGACCGATGAAAGCAAGGCTGGTTGACATCTGGAGGAGAATCTGGAAGGCTATGATCTGAGAAGAAGAAACCAAGCAAGAGGAAACTAAGAAAGGAGGGGCGACTTCATCAACGATTAAGAGTTCCTGCATCAAGCAATTCTTGGGTTTTCATTTTTCAGAAGCAACGTGTGAGGTAAACCCGTTCTGTTTCGTATCATTTCAGCATAATCCTGTGAAAGTTTGAGTGCATCGCGGCTGTTTCTTGTTTCTTTCCTTGTACATGCATCCGTTAGTTTATTTGTCTATGGTTCCTGATACTTTTGAGAAAATGGTGAGCATTTGAAAGCTTTATGGCAATTGGATGTTCAATGATTAGATGATTTGGCTAGAAAGGCAGTAACTTTCGATGAATCTAATTTCAATTTGTCGCAAGTTTCTTCCTTTTCTGCATCTTCCTTGATTAATGACATGTTTGAATCTTCGGGAAATGGATGATGTTGTTTGAGGGATGTGACCACAAATGGGCTGAAACCATTACAGTGGATTTTGTTTACTGTGGGGGTTCATCAGAGTTTCATTTTCGCATAAGTAGATTAGAGTCGGATGAAATTGCTGCAAAATGTGTCTGGGTGCGTATGAATGTCGAGTTGCTGTAATTTTTGTTTGCTTGAATTTAGAGAATGATGTTTGATCCAGATTTTTAGTTATAGCAAAGAGGAACTTACGCATTCACAATAAAAAAAACCCAGAAATCTGGTTGTTGTTTCTATGTTGCCCATTTGGGTTTTCCGTTTGACTTGCAATGGCTGGTTTCTTGCAATAGGATTGTATTAGTGCTGAAGTTTATTGATTTTGGAGTAAGTAAGTTTTGCTGGTTTGGGTCTGAAATGCCGAGAGGATGTTCAAACAAGTTGTAAGTCGATTGCAGAAATCATGTTGGCTGAGATTTTGCTGAAGTTTAGGTTTCATAACTTACATGAAGCTGGCTGCAACAAGCTAAAAGCCTTTGGTTTGTTGCAGCGGCATGGATCAATTTCTGTGGTCTTTGTCTTTCGCTGGTTTAAGCTTGGAGTTCATGATGTCTTTGATCTTTGGCTAAGTGCATCCTGGACATGTTAGCTGCAAGTTACATTTTTTCTCTTGAGAATTGCATTTCCTGCCATGATAATGAACCAAATCTGGAAAATTGCAGCAAGCTTTGATTGCAGAATGTTTCTTCGTTGCCTTGCATGAATTCCTTGATGAGTTAATATAGTTTCCTTATATGATTTTGCTTGCTTGGGTTATGGTAGTTGTGCAGTTGTTAGTTAGTTCAAAGCTTAGAAGATTGATTAAGAAGTTTTCTAATCTATTCTTGGGTACCGAGGCTTCTAAGCTTAGGAAGCAAATTGCAGAAAATCTTGCTGCACTCTTTCTTCTTTTGCTGTTTAGTTTTTTTTTTTTTTTGTTTTTTCCTTGATGGTTAGCTTCAATTTTTGTTTTAATCCTGCAATGAAGTTGCATGTTTAGTCAATGATTGATGGTAGAAATCCTGGCATTTGATGAACATATTTGCATGATAAAAGGGAAAGAAATTCATGGCAGAATTAGTGCAGAAAAATGGTTCTTCTACGTAATGTGCATGCATGGATAATTTCAGAATTGCCTCTTAACCCCCTCAAGTTTACCCTTATGCTATTATGACCCACAAAATTGAAAAAACTAATCAATTGGGTCCCTGAGATTTTTGCAGCAATGCATTATGGCCCAATTACATTCCATGTTCTTGCAATTAGATCCTAAGGTGTTTGCATTTGAATCATTAATTGATCTTTATTATTTTGGGGACCTTTGAAGCTCTTTGATGATTCATTTTGGCGTTGATTGTGATTGATTAGTGGTCGTTATTGGGTCCTAGAAATACAAGTTTAAACCATTCATGGACCTTCATTCACTCTTGGATTCTTGAGATATAATGTTTGCTTGGACTTTATTTTTTTACTTGGGGACCTTTGAGTTTTTAAATGCTTCAATTAGGTTCAAATGATTTGAGTAGTGCTTGCATTTGGGTCTTTAGTAGATGTTATGCTTGGAGGTTGGATGATCATGCCTTTGCTTGGTCTTTAATTAGCATTTTACTTCATTAAGTTGCAATTGGGGGAAAATTTGATGATTTGGTGGATTCCAATTGTTTTGTTTATATCTTATAACTAAATTGGTGCGCTAATCCTTTGCTTTGAATGGTTTTAGCACAAGTTATCCCGTTAGTTGGTGACTTAGCCCAGTTTAAGTCTCGTCCATTTAACACTACAAAAGGGAGCGGTATAATTCCTTTTATCTTTTTTGTTTCTCTTATGTGACTCAACGTGCTAGCGGTATAATTCCTTTTATCTTCAGTTGGACTAGTTGCTTAGTAGAAGGCATGGGCCGCCCCATCTTGGAGTCAAGATGGCCGACTTCCCACTTAGGGTTTCTTTAGGATTTTTCTTGTTACCCTAAGCCTATAAATAGGCTAGGTTTGTAAGGTTAAAGACACAAGTTTTATGAATAAAATTCTTAGTATTTTAGTTTTCTTCCTAGGAGAGAATTCGAGCCTTTAACTTGCTTTGGCAAGGGTTCTTGAGCAATCTTGCGTCCTGTCCTTGATTGTTCAGCCGACCTATTCCCCTGGAGTATTCACCTTCATCGGAGTGTCGATCTACCGCTTTAATAAAAAACGTGCCGTTCGTGTTGATTTAGAGTCCCGCAATCCAAACGTAGGACAACCTCGCTAGATCCTTGGGCAAACGTGCAACGTGTCTCGAAACGCGTTGATCGAGGAACGTATCAGTTGGCTTCAGAGCTTTGGTTGAGGTACCTTCCGTTATATCCGTTACATTTTAGGAACACTCTCCTATATTTCCAACATTTTAGGAACACTCCCCTATATTCTCTCCTACATTTTAGAAACACTCTCCTACATTTTAGGAACACACTCCTACATTTTATGAAGCTAAGTTTTCATTGAGATTCCATTCACACTAGCGCATCCATCAAATCTGTCCAAAACTTCCCTTCAAATTCCAGCCACTTAAACGTTGCAATCTCGGAGTACTTGGAGAGAAGTTGATGGAAAACTCATTGAGAAATTCCATTTCTTCAAGGGGAACAATCTGTGACTTGAGAAGTGTCGTGAGATCATTAGAGTGACATCCATATACACGAGTGCGATTGGATACACGTAAGGGAGCGTGGAAGGCAATATCTTCGGTTTCATTGCTAACTTTTTGCAGGTTCCCTCATACGTCATGGCGAATACAAGACGCATAAAAGCTAGCCCACACCATTGTCGTCCTGATCCTACGGGAGTCAAAGAAGTGGCATTACGTGGTGTAGATGAGCAATTGGACCTCGTCAAATCTCAGTTGCTTGGTTGGTTTTACACTCATTGTCGTGTCAAAGATAAAATCTGTAGCTTGGCCATTGATGGGAGTTGTGAAGTCAACCTTGCAAGTGCTATCATGGTTGAGAAATTAAATCTCCCAACCATTGATCATCTTCAACCGTACAAGTTGATGAGTACTCATGGTGATGTTTGGGTTACTAAACACACACTTGTACCTATTCAAATCGGCAAATATGTGAATGAAGTGTTGTGTGATGTAGTCCCAATTCAAGTGACACATGTGTAGTTGGGCAAGGCATGGATGTCGAGGCGAGAAGTTAAATATGACGGACATACTAATAAGTATTCCTTCTTATTTAATGGTCGTCATTTTGCACTTGTATCACTTACTTGTGACCAGCTTTGTATTGATCTAGCATACATGAAAAGGGAGCATGAGCGTTATAGGATGGAGAAAAAGCTAGATGAGGGATTTGATCCTGAAGAGGTAGAATCTGAGGGAGTTGAAAGCAATGAGATAAAAGGGTCAGCTGTTGAACTAGAATAAGCGATGGACAAATCTGATGAGATGGGTGATGAAAAGGAAGAGAAGGGAGAAAGTGGGCTGATCTTGAGCAAGAGCGATGTGTTCATGGATGAGGGCCAGCGCAATGACCCAGTCCGAGTCCCATTGGGCACAGTCACACGTGCATGAGCCAAGCTCTTCAAAGAATCCCTCCAAGCCCTTGTTCGAGTTGTCCAAGACCAACATGGAGCCCATAGAGATATTGAAGTCTTAGAAAGAAAACAATCAAGTAACTTACACCTTGATCCAAACCCGTGAAAAATCAAGTGGGCCTCTTTGTGAGTCGGCCGATTAGGGCCTTAGTCTTTGTTACTTATTCAGTTGGACTAGTTGCTTAGTAGAAGGCATGGGCTGCCCCATCTTGGAGTCAAGATGGCCGACTTCCCACTTAGGGTTTCTTTAGGGTTTTTCTTGTTACCCTAAGCCTATAAATAGGCTAGCTTTGTAAGGTTAAAGACACAAGTTTTATGAATAAAATTCTTAGTATTTTCGTTTTCTTCCTAGGAGAGAATTCGAGCCTTTAACTTGCTTTGGCAAGGGTTCTTGAGCAATCTTGCGTCCTGTCCTTGATTGTTCAGCCGACCTATTCCCCTGGAGTATTCACCTTCATCGGAGTGTCGATCTACCGCTTTAAATAAAAAACGTGCCGTTCGTGTTGATTTAGAGTCCCGCAATCCAAACGTAGGACAACCTCGCTAGATCCTTGGGCAAACGTGCAACGTGTCTCGAAACGCGTTGATCGAGGAACGTATCAGTTGGCTTCAGAGCTTTGGTTGAAGTACCTTCCGTTATATCCGTTACATTTTAGGAACACTCTCCTATATTTCCAACATTTTAGGAACACTCCCCTATATTCTCTCCTACATTTTAGAAACACTCTCCTACATTTTAGGAACACACTCCTACATTTTATGAAGCTAAGTTTTCATTGAGATTCCATTCACACTAGCGCATCCATCAAATCTGTCCAAAACTTCCCTTCAAATTCCAGCCACTTAAACGTTGCAATCTCGGAGTACTTGGAGAGAAGTTGATGGAAAACTCATTGAGAAATTCCATTTCTTCAAGGGGAACAATCTGTGACTTGAGAAGTGTCGTGAGATCATTAGAGTGACATCCATATACACGAGTGCGATTGGATACACGTAAGGGAGCGTGAAAGGCAATATCTTCGGTTTCATTGCTAACTTTTTGCAGGTTCCCTCATACGTCATGGCGAATACAAGACGCATAAAAGCTAGCCCACACCATTGTCATCCTGATCCTACGGGAGTCAAAGAAGTGGCATTACGTGGTGTAGATGAGCAATTGGACCTCGTCAAATCTCAGTTGCTTGGTTGGTTTTACACTCATTGTCGTGTCAAAGATAAAATCTGTAGCTTGGCCATTGATGGGAGTTGTGAAGTCAACCTTGCAAGTGCTATCATGGTTGAGAAATTAAATCTCCCAACCATTGATCATCTTCAACCGTACAAGTTGATGAGTACTCATGGTGATGTTTGGGTTACTAAACACACACTTGTACCTATTCAAATCGGCAAATATGTGAATGAAGTGTTGTGTGATGTAGTCCCAATTCAAGTGACACATGTGTAGTTGGGCAAGGCATGGATGTCGAGGCGAGAAGTTAAATATGACGGACATACTAATAAGTATTCCTTCTTATTTAATGGTCGTCATTTTGCACTTGTATCACTTACTTGTGACCAGCTTTGTATTGATCTAGCATACATGAAAAGGGAGCATGAGCGTTATAGGATGGAGAAAAAGCTAGATGAGGGATTTGAGCCTGAAGAGGTAGAATCTGAGGGAGTTGAAAGCAATGAGATAAAAGGGTCAGCTGTTGAACTAGAATAAGCGATGGACAAATCTGATGAGATGGGTGATGAAAAGGAAGAGAAGGGAGAAAGTGGGCTGATCTTGAGCAAGAGCGATGTGTTCATGGATGAGGGCCAGCGCAATGACCCAGTCCGAGTCCCATTGGGCACAGTCACACGTGCATGAGCCAAGCTCTTCAAAGAATCCCTCCAAGCCCTTGTTCGAGTTGTCCAAGACCAACATGGAGCCCATAGAGATATTGAAGGCTTAGAAAGAAACAATCAAGTAACTTACACCTTGATCCAAACCCGTGAAAAATCAAGTGGGCCTATTTGTGAGTCGGCCGATTAGGGCCTTAGTCTTTGTTACTTATTCAGTTGGACGAGTTGCTTAGTAGAAGGCATGGGGCGCCCCATCTTGGAGTCAATATGGCCGACTTCCCACTTAGGGTTTCTTTAGGGTTTTTCTTGTTACCCTAAGCCTATAAATAGGCTAGCTTTGTAAGGTTAAAGACACAAGTTTTATGAATAAAATTCTTAGTATTTTCGTTTTCTTCCTAGGAGAGAATTCGAGCCTTTAACTTGCTTTGGCAAGGGTTCTTGAGCAATCTTGCGTCCTGTCCTTGATTGTTCAGCCGACCTATTCCCCTGGAGTATTCACCTTCATCGGAGTGTCGATCTACCGCTTTAAATAAAAAACGTGCCGTTCGTGTTGATTTAGAGTCCCGCAATCCAAACGTAGGACAACCTCGCTAGATCCTTGGGCAAACGTGCAACGTGTCTCGAAACGCGTTGATCGAGGAACGTATCAGTTGGCTTCAGAGCTTTGGTTGAAGTACCTTCCGTTATATCCGTTACATTTTAGGAACACTCTCCTATATTTCCAACATTTTAGGAACACTCCCCTATATTCTCTCCTACATTTTAGAAACACTCTCCTACATTTTAGGAACACACTCCTACATTTTATGAAGCTAAGTTTTCATTGAGATTCCATTCACACTAGCGCATCCATCAAATCTGTCCAAAACTTCCCTTCAAATTCCAGCCACTTAAACGTTGCAATCTCGGAGTACTTGGAGAGAAGTTGATGGAAAACTCATTGAGAAATTCCATTTCTTCAAGGGGAACAATCTGTGACTTGAGAAGTGTCGTGAGATCATTAGAGTGACATCCATATACACGAGTGCGATTGGATACACGTAAGGGAGCGTGAAAGGCAATATCTTCGGTTTCATTGCTAACTTTTTGCAGGTTCCCTCATACGTCATGGCGAATACAAGACGCATAAAAGCTAGCCCACACCATTGTCATCCTGATCCTACGGGAGTCAAAGAAGTGGCATTACGTGGTGTAGATGAGCAATTGGACCTCGTCAAATCTCAGTTGCTTGGTTGGTTTTACACTCATTGTCGTGTCAAAGATAAAATCTGTAGCTTGGCCATTGATGGGAGTTGTGAAGTCAACCTTGCAAGTGCTATCATGGTTGAGAAATTAAATCTCCCAACCATTGATCATCTTCAACCGTACAAGTTGATGAGTACTCATGGTGATGTTTGGGTTACTAAACACACACTTGTACCTATTCAAATCGGCAAATATGTGAATGAAGTGTTGTGTGATGTAGTCCCAATTCAAGTGACACATGTGTAGTTGGGCAAGGCATGGATGTCGAGGCGAGAAGTTAAATATGACGGACATACTAATAAGTATTCCTTCTCATTTAATGGTCGTCATTTTGCACTTGTATCACTTACTTGTGACCAGCTTTGTATTGATCTAGCATACATGAAAAGGGAGCATGAGCGTTATAGGATGGAGAAAAAGCTAGATGAGGGATTTGAGCCTGAAGAGGTAGAATCTGAGGGAGTTGAAAGCAATGAGATAAAAGGGTCAGCTGTTGAACTAGAATAAGCGATGGACAAATCTGATGAGATGGGTGATGAAAAGGAAGAGGAGGGAGAAAGTGGGCTGATCTTGAGCAAGAGCGATGTGTTCATGGATGAGGGCCAGCGCAATGACCCAGTCCGAGTCCCATTGGGCACAGTCACACGTGCATGAGCCAAGCTCTTCAAAGAATCCCTCCAAGCCCTTGTTCGAGTTGTCCAAGACCAACATGGAGCCCATAGAGATATTGAAGTCTTAGAAAAAAAACAATCAAGTAACTTACACCTTGATCCAAACCCGTGAAAAATCAAGTGGACCTCTTTGTGAGTCGGCCGATTAGGGCCTTAGTCTTTGTTACTTATTCAGTTGGACTAGTTGCTTAGTAGAAGGCATGGGCCGCCCCATCTTGGAGTCAAGATGGCCGACTTCCCACTTAGGGTTTCTTTAGGGTTTTTCTTGTTACCCTAAGCCTATAAATAGGCTAGCTTTGTAAGGTTAAAGACACAAGTTTTATGAATAAAATTCTTAGTATTTTCGTTTTCTTCCTAGGAGAGAATTCGAGCCTTTAACTTGCTTTGGCAAGGGTTCTTGAGCAATCTTGCGTCCTGTCCTTGATTGTTCAGCCGACCTATTCCCCTGGAGTATTCACCTTCATCGGAGTGTCGATCTACCGCTTTAAATATAAAACGTGCCGTTCGTGTTGATTTAGAGTCCCGCAATCCAAACGTAGGACAACCTCGCTAGATCCTTGGGCAAACGTGCAACGTGTCTCGAAACGCGTTGATCGAGGAACGTATCAGTTGGCTTCAGAGCTTTGGTTGAGGTACCTTCCGTTAAATCCGTTACATTTTAGGAACACTCTCCTATATTTCCAACATTTTAGGAACACTCCCCTATATTCTCTCCTACATTTTAGAAACACTCTCCTACATTTTAGGAACACACTCCTACATTTTATGAAGCTAAGTTTTCATTGAGATTCCATTCACACTAGCGCATCCATCAAATCTGTCCAAAACTTCCCTTCAAATTCCAGCCACTTAAACGTTGCAATCTCGGAGTACTTGGAGAGAAGTTGATGGAAAACTCATTGAGAAATTCCATTTCTTCAAGGGGAACAATCTGTGACTTGAGAAGTGTCGTGAGATCATTAGAGTGACATCCATATACACGAGTGCGATTGGATACACGTAAGGGAGCGTGGAAGGCAATATCTTCGGTTTCATTGCTAACTTTTTGCAGGTTCCCTCATACGTCATGGCGAATACAAGACGCATAAAAGCTAGCCCACACCATTGTCGTCCTGATCCTACGGGAGTCAAAGAAGTGGCATTACGTGGTGTAGATGAGCAATTGGACCTCGTCAAATCTCAGTTGCTTGGTTGGTTTTACACTCATTGTCGTGTCAAAGATAAAATCTGTAGCTTGGCCATTGATGGGAGTTGTGAAGTCAACCTTGCAAGTGCTATCATGGTTGAGAAATTAAATCTCCCAACCATTGATCATCTTCAACCGTACAAGTTGATGAGTACTCATGGTGATGTTTGGGTTACTAAACACACACTTGTACCTATTCAAATCGGCAAATATGTGAATGAAGTGTTGTGTGATGTAGTCCCAATTCAAGTGACACATGTGTAGTTGGGCAAGGCATGGATGTCGAGGCGAGAAGTTAAATATGACGGACATACTAATAAGTATTCCTTCTTATTTAATGGTCGTCATTTTGCACTTGTATCACTTACTTGTGACCAGCTTTGTATTGATCTAGCATACATGAAAAGGGAGCATGAGCGTTATAGGATGGAGAAAAAGCTAGATGAGGGATTTGATCCTGAAGAGGTAGAATCTGAGGGAGTTGAAAGCAATGAGATAAAAGGGTCAGCTGTTGAACTAGAATAAGCGATGGACAAATCTGATGAGATGGGTGATGAAAAGGAAGAGAAGGGAGAAAGTGGGCTGATCTTGAGCAAGAGCGATGTGTTCATGGATGAGGGCCAGCGCAATGACCCAGTCCGAGTCCCATTGGGCACAGTCACACGTGCATGAGCCAAGCTCTTCAAAGAATCCCTCCAAGCCCTTGTTCGAGTTGTCCAAGACCAACATGGAGCCCATAGAGATATTGAAGTCTTAGAAAGAAAACAATCAAGTAACTTACACCTTGATCCAAACCCGTGAAAAATCAAGTGGGCCTCTTTGTGAGTCGGCCGATTAGGGCCTTAGTCTTTGTTACTTATTCAGTTGGACTAGTTGCTTAGTAGAAGGCATGGGCTGCCCCATCTTGGAGTCAAGATGGCCGACTTCCCACTTAGGGTTTCTTTAGGGTTTTTCTTGTTACCCTAAGCCTATAAATAGGCTAGCTTTGTAAGGTTAAAGACACAAGTTTTATGAATAAAATTCTTAGTATTTTCGTTTTCTTCCTAGGAGAGAATTCGAGCCTTTAACTTGCTTTGGCAAGGGTTCTTGAGCAATCTTGCGTCCTGTCCTTGATTGTTCAGCCGACCTATTCCCCTGGAGTATTCACCTTCATCGGAGTGTCGATCTACCGCTTTAAATAAAAAACGTGCCGTTCGTGTTGATTTAGAGTCCCGCAATCCAAACGTAGGACAACCTCGCTAGATCCTTGGGCAAACGTGCAACGTGTCTCGAAACGCGTTGATCGAGGAACGTATCAGTTGGCTTCAGAGCTTTGGTTGAAGTACCTTCCGTTATATCCGTTACATTTTAGGAACACTCTCCTATATTTCCAACATTTTAGGAACACTCCCCTATATTCTCTCCTACATTTTAGAAACACTCTCCTACATTTTAGGAACACACTCCTACATTTTATGAAGCTAAGTTTTCATTGAGATTCCATTCACACTAGCGCATCCATCAAATCTGTCCAAAACTTCCCTTCAAATTCCAGCCACTTAAACGTTGCAATCTCGGAGTACTTGGAGAGAAGTTGATGGAAAACTCATTGAGAAATTCCATTTCTTCAAGGGGAACAATCTGTGACTTGAGAAGTGTCGTGAGATCATTAGAGTGACATCCATATACACGAGTGCGATTGGATACACGTAAGGGAGCGTGAAAGGCAATATCTTCGGTTTCATTGCTAACTTTTTGCAGGTTCCCTCATACGTCATGGCGAATACAAGACGCATAAAAGCTAGCCCACACCATTGTCATCCTGATCCTACGGGAGTCAAAGAAGTGGCATTACGTGGTGTAGATGAGCAATTGGACCTCGTCAAATCTCAGAAATTGGCCCACATATTGATTTCTGATTCTTTCAATATTTTCCTTTTCCCATGGATAAGGAATTTCGTGAATATCAGGTGGGTCACTGGAAATAGGTGAAAACATTAGACATGGGGAAACAGCTTGTTGAGGCAAAGGTTCTTTTCGGGAAAAGAAATCAGCAACAATATTCTTTTTTCCCTTGATATGTTTGACATCAAAGGAGTATTGAGAAAACCATGCTGACCATCTAAGAAGTTGAGGATTGGGAATGGTTTTTTGTTTGAAGCACAGCATTTTTGGAAATGATCCCATATCCATTTCAACCAAGAAATGAGAAGATATAAGGAAGAAAGAGAATTTCTTTATACCATTTTTTACTGCAAGAATCTCCTTGAAAGTGGAATGATAATGTTGTTCAGAGACTTTGAATTTTCCACTGGCAAATCCACAACAATGTTTTGTTCCCTGTTCATCTTCTTCAAGTAGTACAGCTCCCCAATATTTATCGCTGGCATCAGTTTGTAGAATCTTTTTTCCATCAGATGGAATATGCAGTGTAGGAAGGTGTATCAGTGTTTCCTTGAGACTTTGGATTGCTTGGGTTTGTGAAACTCCCCATGGTGGAGGTTTCTTTCTGAGCATTTTTGTCAAAGGACTAATATGCTTTGAAACTTTGGGAATGAATTCCCGGACATAATTTACAACTCCAAGGAATTGTTGAACTTGTGTTGTCGAAAGATTGTTTTCAGGAAAATCCTTAACAGACTGTCCAACATGTTGTTCTGGAGTACATATTCCTTTAGCAATTTTCATGCCAAGGAATGAAATTTCTTGCTGGGCCAAAAACATTTTCTTTTCAGAGAGCATTATCCCATATTGCTTAATAAGATGATGAAAATCTTTAAGCAATTCAAGATGTTCCTCAAAGGTATTACTGAAAAGAAGAATATCATCAATGTAAACCAAGGCTGAATGTAAGATAGGCTGGAAAATCTTGATCATTGCTTTTTGAAAAAGAGAAGGTGCAGTTTTTAAGCCAAAAGGCATCACCTTCCATTGGAAATGATGATTTGGAATACAAAATCCAGTTTTATGCCTATCTTCAGGATGAATTCCCAATTGCCAGAATCCAGATTTTAAATCAAATTTTGAAAACCAATTTGCTTTGGATATCTGGGAAAAGATAGTAAATCTGTTGGGTATTGGGAACTTGATATCAAGTAGGAAAATATTAAGGGGTTGGTAATTGATTACCAGCCTCATTTTCCCTCTTACCTGTTCAGATCTTTTGTTGACATAGAATGCTTGACATGCCCATTGAGAATGAGAAATCTCAATAAGTTCAAACTTTAGAAGCTCTTGACATTCCTGTTCTGCAAGTTTCGTATCATCAGGGTTCATACCAGAATGACTGGCTTTTGTGGGATTGATATCTTCATTCTTCTTAAAAGGAAGTCGAATGTAAAAATCAGGATTTTCCCACAATGGATGATTACATTTTTTCAAGAAATCCTGATGATTGGCTGAACATGACTCCTGTACAATCTGAGTCTGAATTTGTTGGAGTTGATCTTTTTGAACACTATCTTCTTGTATCATATACAGTTTAGGGATTTCAATAAAAGGTTTAAAAAACTTTTTTGATTTTATCCCATGGCCTGTAATAAGATACTTGTTTTGTTTATAAAGATCAAATCCTAATATTAAATCCTTACCAGTAAAATTTGCTCCCAAAAATTTTGAACTGACACAGCAATCTGGGAGAAGTTTGAGAGTGATGGAACTTTTTGTAATAAACTTATATCTTTTCCAGGAAAACAGATGTATTCCACCTGAAATATGGCCTGGTCATTATGGCTCATGGAACTATCATTCTAGTCATCCTCACTGGACTAGGATTAAACGAGCAAAAAAGGAATACCAAGACAAAATGAATGATACTGTGATGCAAGACTCCCAAGACCCAAATGATGGCATAGGAACATCACAAAGATCAACAGCAACTTCATCAGTATCCCAATACAGTTTCAAAAACCGATCAGAATGGAAAAGCATCGAAAACAAAAGGAAAAATAAACAAGCACATCAATATCACAATGAAATGCTCAACATTACTGATCCAGATACTACACCTTCGGACACACCAGATGAAGACTACCAGTGGGCCTGGAATGACATTGATATGTGTGGGTCCCCTTAAAGTTGTTTTTACTTTCTTGAAGAGTCGTGACCTCTGTTGGTTTGAAAGGTCAAGTTGTTTTTATTTCTTGAAGAGTCGTGACCTCTGTTGGTTTGAAAGGTCAAGTTGTTTTTACTTTCTTGAAGAGTCATGACCTCTGTAGGTTTGAAAGGTCAAGACAAGTCTGTATAAATGAACGATGCATTCTGAGTCAAGGGGGGCATCGAGGAAAAAATGTGTGCAAACGTCAAAATAAACATGACCAGAGATTGGATCCTGAAACCATGAGATTGGAAGTCCATTCTTGTTAAAGGACTGGATGATATCCTGACTTCGGTGTACTTGTTGTAGGTTTTGAGGATGATCATCATGTATTTTCCATTCTTTCTCAAACTTTGAAGGATAATACATGGGCACCTGTATACACATAATAGAAGGAATATGAGATTTTGAATTCAAGCTCTTAAAATGAGAATGATCGAATGAGATTGAGGTTCTCCCTTCTTTTGTGTGATTGATCCTTGAATTAGATCATTCAAGGGGTTCATTGGCCTGAGTATGTAGATTCTCATAATCTGTAATCCAATCATTTGGTAATAATTGGATCAGTTCTTGCTTTGAGATTTGTCTGGGAACATGAGAGCAGGATGCTCCATTCTTCTCATCTACTCTTATTAAAAGAGCATTTTCTCCCCCTGGGATAGCAAGATCTAGAGCATGATTTTGTACACGGTAGACCATCTGGTAGTGAAGAGTTGCAGCTATAGAGTCTGAAACTTGTTCAGCACCAATGATTTGGACCTGCACTTTGAGAGCTTCAAGCAGATGTGGATCTGCTAAGGACATATTAAAGTTAGGAAAGAGAGTAACAAAAACAGTTCCAGCATTAAGTGTAGTTTCAGTTGTTGCAATACACGCATGCTGATATTGTTTGAATCTGGTGTCCAATAGTGCAATTCGAGCAACTATTGGAAGTCCTTTCCTTCCATGAAATGATAGGGAAATCCTGATAGCTCCAAAGTGTATATGGGAATAGCCTTGCTGCTTCCATTGCATAGGGAAATCATTAGGAATGTGCAAGGTTATGAATTGTTCCTTTCTTGTAGCAGGGATAGGATGTTGATCAACCTTTGATGCCTGAATATACTCTTTAACTCCTTTTGGATGAGCGCGTATTAAAGATTTAATAACACGTGTAGGAGAAAAAGATTGTTTACCATAAGCACTATAAGGATTAATAGTAGGGATAGAGGTAGGATTAACCACCTCAGGTTCAATAGAAATCTCATACAAATAATCTAGTTTATTACTATGGACTGTCTTTATTTGTAATCCACTATCAGTAGTAACAACAGAAGACTTTGAAGAAGAAGCCATAGATTACTGAAAACGAATACTTAAATCGTTATTAATAACTACCTTCTTTTTGGAGTTTTTAAGATTTTGCTGTTCTTCCTGATCTCGTTCTTCAGAACAAATAACACAAATACGATGATGCAAAAGATCTATACGTACTTGATTACTTACAATACTATAAGCCCAAGGATGAAGAAAGGTAAGATAATCCTGGATTGAAGACTGTAAATGAGATATTCTATTTAAACACTGTAGATTGGTTGAACCACGACCCTGCAAACCAGATCCAGAAACATGAGGTCCAGATTCAGATGCTGAGAGTTTTATCTCTCCGAGAAGTAAGTTTAATGGTTACCAAATCCCTTCTGACTGGGTTTCTAAAATACCTAAGACACCTCGATCTTTTTCAAAAAAGGATCTTCATCCTTATTACCAACAGTGTCTGGATATTTTGGCAAAAGAAGAAACAGTTTGGAAACCAAAACCATTTTGTAAATCAGAACCTTTGGTTCAGATTCCAACCTCACAGGTCCAAGAGTGCTTTATGTTTAGTGAAGCAGATTTTCCAAAGTTAGAAACTTTCAACAAAAATGGTTCAAGACATTCCCCAAAAATCCAAAATATTTCTTCAACAGTTTTACCAAGTGGAGAAACTGTTCGTCCTAATCCCTCAGAAGATGTTCTTAATTGGCAGACTGAGAATTCTCTTGTTCAAAATACTGCTCTTATATCTATCCATAAGAACATTTCAGAAACCAAAGACAAGATCGAACAAATTGATACAACTGTGTCAACACAACAGTCTCAAGTTTCTCATATGATTGAAGTATTTGAGAAAAGACTTCAAGAACTAAAATACATCATGCCTGCAGATCCTTCCATGTTAGTTGATTTCATTCTGAATAAAGAAAAAGAAACAAAGTTTATTCAAGATCAACTACATATTCTGAAAACAACAGGACAAGTTCCTGTGTATGATGTAGGACCGTCAACACCTCTTTCCAAGGTAAGTTCTATGTATGGTGCAGTACCTCTCAGAAATTGGCCAACACCTTTTTATTTCAATATGAGCTTGAAATCTTTAGTTCATATGGAGGATCCATTCTAAATCCCTTTGGAACAACTCCTGAATACCCTTTTTGTCAAATCTTTATTGCCAGACATGACGATTTTCCAAAACCACTATTATGGTATTTTTGGTGCCTTTGTCATCAGTACCATATCCTTATGGAATTTCAGTCACCATTTTTTAATCAACCACTTAATCCAAACCTCCAAGTTTTTCTACAATGGTTTCGGCCATTAACATTCTGGTCTGGATTATTCTCAACCCAGTCTAAATATGTTTTATCTTTCATTTCCATAGACCTTGTCACTTGATAAACAACCAAATACATTCTTGTTCAAGTGCAGTAATTTATAAAGAAATGAATCATACTATTTTAGACCTAGATGATGAGTATGAGGAAGCACAGAGATATATTTCAGAAAGAAATGGAGATACTTTAGACGAAAGTCTAAAAGGTTCCGAGGTAACAAAGGCAACAAATGCTTTATCTGTGGCAAGCCAGGACATTTTGCAAAAAATTGTCCCCAAAACCAAAAGGGAGTAAAGTTAATTTCAGAAATTCAAAGTGAACTTCATTTTTCTATATCTGATTTAGAATCTGAATTTTCTGAACAGGAAGAACCTACTGATACAACTCTTTTGGCTTTACAGGTTCCTGAAGAAATATTAAGCATAAGCCCTGTTGCATCTATCCATAAGGAAAAGATTGAAAAGGATGTTTATCCCCAAACTCTTATTCATATTCTTTTGGATAAATATTCTAAACCTATACCCCTTATTGCATTTTTTGATACAGGAGCTTATATTTCCATTATGAGTAAAGACATCTTACCAGACCCATATTGGATCCCAGAAGTAAATAAATTCCGGGCAGCTGATACTCATTGTCGTGTCAAAGATAAAATCTGTAGCTTGGCCATTGATGGGAGTTGTGAAGTCAACCTTGCAAGTGCTATCATGGTTGAGAAATTAAATCTCCCAACCATTGATCATCTTCAACCGTACAAGTTGATGAGTACTCATGGTGATGTTTGGGTTACTAAACACACACTTGTACCTATTCAAATCGGCAAATATGTGAATGAAGTGTTGTGTGATGTAGTCCCAATTCAAGTGACACATGTGTAGTTGGGCAAGGCATGGATGTCGAGGCGAGAAGTTAAATATGACGGACATACTAAAAAGTATTCCTTCTTATTTAATGGTCGTCATTTTGCACTTGTATCACTTACTTGTGACCAGCTTTGTATTGATCTAGCATACATGAAAAGGGAGCATGAGCGTTATAGGATGGAGAAAAAGCTAGATGAGGGATTTGAGCCTGAAGAGGTAGAATCTGAGGGAGTTGAAAGCAATGAGATAAAAGGGTCAGCTGTTGAACTAGAATAAGCGATGGACAAATCTGATGAGATGGGTGATGAAAAGGAAGAGAAGGGAGAAAGTGGGCTGATCTTGAGCAAGAGCGATGTGTTCATGGATGAGGGCCAGCGCAATGACCCAGTCCGAGTCCCATTGGGCACAGTCACACGTGCATGAGCCAAGCTCTTCAAAGAATCCCTCCAAGCCCTTGTTCGAGTTGTCCAAGACCAACATGGAGCCCATAGAGATATTGAAGTCTTAGAAAGAAAACAATCAAGTAACTTACACCTTGATCCAAACCCGTGAAAAATCAAGTGGGCCTCTTTGTGAGTCGGCCGATTAGGGCCTTAGTCTTTGTTACTTATTCAGTTGGACTAGTTGCTTAGTAGAAGGCATGGGCCGCCCCATCTTGGAGTCAAGATGGCCGACTTCCCACTTAGGGTTTCTTTAGGGTTTTTCTTGTTACCCTAAGCCTATAAATAGGCTAGCTTTGTAAGGTTAAAGACACAAGTTTTATGAATAAAATTCTTAGTATTTTCGTTTTCTTCCTAGGAGAGAATTCGAGCCTTTAACTTGCTTTGGCAAGGGTTCTTGAGCAATCTTGCGTCCTGTCCTTGATTGTTCAGCCGACCTATTCCCCTGGAGTATTCACCTTCATCGGAGTGTCGATCTACCGCTTTAAATATAAAACGTGCCGTTCGTGTTGATTTAGAGTCCCGCAATCCAAACGTAGGACAACCTCGCTAGATCCTTGGGCAAACGTGCAACGTGTCTCGAAACGCGTTGATCGAGGAACGTATCAGTTGGCTTCAGAGCTTTGGTTGAGGTACCTTCCGTTATATCCGTTACATTTTAGGAACACTCTCCTATATTTCCAACATTTTAGGAACACTCCCCTATATTCTCTCCTACATTTTAGAAACACTCTCCTACATTTTAGGAACACACTCCTACATTTTATGAAGCTAAGTTTTCATTGAGATTCCATTCACACTAGCGCATCCATCAAATCTGTCCAAAACTTCCCTTCAAATTCCAGCCACTTAAACGTTGCAATCTCGGAGTACTTGGAGAGAAGTTGATGGAAAACTCATTGAGAAATTCCATTTCTTCAAGGGGAACAATCTGTGACTTGAGAAGTGTCGTGAGATCATTAGAGTGACATCCATATACACGAGTGCGATTGGATACACGTAAGGGAGCGTGAAAGGCAATATCTTCGGTTTCATTGCTAACTTTTTGCAGGTTCCCTCATACGTCATGGCGAATACAAGACGCATAAAAGCTAGCCCACACCATTGTCATCCTGATCCTACGGGAGTCAAAGAAGTGGCATTACGTGGTGTAGATGAGCAATTGGACCTCGTCAAATCTCAGAAATTGGCCCACATATTGATTTCTGATTCTTTCAATATTTTCCTTTTCCCATGGATAAGGAATTTCGTGAATATCAGGTGGGTCACTGGAAATAGGTGAAAACATTAGACATGGGGAAACAGCTTGTTGAGGCAAAGGTTCTTTTCGGGAAAAGAAATCAGCAACAATATTCTTTTTTCCCTTGATATGTTTGACATCAAAGGAGTATTGAGAAAACCATGCTGACCATCTAAGAAGTTGAGGATTGGGAATGGTTTTTTGTTTGAAGCACAGCATTTTTGGAAATGATCCCATATCCATTTCAACCAAGAAATGAGAAGATATAAGGAAGAAAGAGAATTTCTTTATACCATTTTTTACTGCAAGAATCTCCTTGAAAGTGGAATGATAATGTTGTTCAGAGACTTTGAATTTTCCACTGGCAAATCCACAACAATGTTTTGTTCCCTGTTCATCTTCTTCAAGTAGTACAGCTCCCCAATATTTATCGCTGGCATCAGTTTGTAGAATCTTTTTTCCATCAGATGGAATATGCAGTGTAGGAAGGTGTATCAGTGTTTCCTTGAGACTTTGGATTGCTTGGGTTTGTGAAACTCCCCATGGTGGAGGTTTCTTTCTGAGCATTTTTGTCAAAGGACTAATATGCTTTGAAACTTTGGGAATGAATTCCCGGACATAATTTACAACTCCAAGGAATTGTTGAACTTGTGTTGTCGAAAGATTGTTTTCAGGAAAATCCTTAACAGACTGTCCAACATGTTGTTCTGGAGTACATATTCCTTTAGCAATTTTCATGCCAAGGAATGAAATTTCTTGCTGGGCCAAAAACATTTTCTTTTCAGAGAGCATTATCCCATATTGCTTAATAAGATGATGAAAATCTTTAAGCAATTCAAGATGTTCCTCAAAGGTATTACTGAAAAGAAGAATATCATCAATGTAAACCAAGGCTGAATGTAAGATAGGCTGGAAAATCTTGATCATTGCTTTTTGAAAAAGAGAAGGTGCAGTTTTTAAGCCAAAAGGCATCACCTTCCATTGGAAATGATGATTTGGAATACAAAATCCAGTTTTATGCCTATCTTCAGGATGAATTCCCAATTGCCAGAATCCAGATTTTAAATCAAATTTTGAAAACCAATTTGCTTTGGATATCTGGGAAAAGATAGTAAATCTGTTGGGTATTGGGAACTTGATATCAAGTAGGAAAATATTAAGGGGTTGGTAATTGATTACCAGCCTCATTTTCCCTCTTACCTGTTCAGATCTTTTGTTGACATAGAATGCTTGACATGCCCATTGAGAATGAGAAATCTCAATAAGTTCAAACTTTAGAAGCTCTTGACATTCCTGTTCTGCAAGTTTCGTATCATCAGGGTTCATACCAGAATGACTGGCTTTTGTGGGATTGATATCTTCATTCTTCTTAAAAGGAAGTCGAATGTAAAAATCAGGATTTTCCCACAATGGATGATTACATTTTTTCAAGAAATCCTGATGATTGGCTGAACATGACTCCTGTACAATCTGAGTCTGAATTTGTTGGAGTTGATCTTTTTGAACACTATCTTCTTGTATCATATACAGTTTAGGGATTTCAATAAAAGGTTTAAAAAACTTTTTTGATTTTATCCCATGGCCTGTAATAAGATACTTGTTTTGTTTATAAAGATCAAATCCTAATATTAAATCCTTACCAGTAAAATTTGCTCCCAAAAATTTTGAACTGACACAGCAATCTGGGAGAAGTTTGAGAGTGATGGAACTTTTTGTAATAAACTTATATCTTTTCCAGGAAAACAGATGTATTCCACCTGAAATATGGCCTGGTCATTATGGCTCATGGAACTATCATTCTAGTCATCCTCACTGGACTAGGATTAAACGAGCAAAAAAGGAATACCAAGACAAAATGAATGATACTGTGATGCAAGACTCCCAAGACCCAAATGATGGCATAGGAACATCACAAAGATCAACAGCAACTTCATCAGTATCCCAATACAGTTTCAAAAACCGATCAGAATGGAAAAGCATCGAAAACAAAAGGAAAAATAAACAAGCACATCAATATCACAATGAAATGCTCAACATTACTGATCCAGATACTACACCTTCGGACACACCAGATGAAGACTACCAGTGGGCCTGGAATGACATTGATATGTGTGGGTCCCCTTAAAGTTGTTTTTACTTTCTTGAAGAGTCGTGACCTCTGTTGGTTTGAAAGGTCAAGTTGTTTTTATTTCTTGAAGAGTCGTGACCTCTGTTGGTTTGAAAGGTCAAGTTGTTTTTACTTTCTTGAAGAGTCATGACCTCTGTAGGTTTGAAAGGTCAAGACAAGTCTGTATAAATGAACGATGCATTCTGAGTCAAGGGGGGCATCGAGGAAAAAATGTGTGCAAACGTCAAAATAAACATGACCAGAGATTGGATCCTGAAACCATGAGATTGGAAGTCCATTCTTGTTAAAGGACTGGATGATATCCTGACTTCGGTGTACTTGTTGTAGGTTTTGAGGATGATCATCATGTATTTTCCATTCTTTCTCAAACTTTGAAGGATAATACATGGGCACCTGTATACACATAATAGAAGGAATATGAGATTTTGAATTCAAGCTCTTAAAATGAGAATGATCGAATGAGATTGAGGTTCTCCCTTCTTTTGTGTGATTGATCCTTGAATTAGATCATTCAAGGGGTTCATTGGCCTGAGTATGTAGATTCTCATAATCTGTAATCCAATCATTTGGTAATAATTGGATCAGTTCTTGCTTTGAGATTTGTCTGGGAACATGAGAGCAGGATGCTCCATTCTTCTCATCTACTCTTATTAAAAGAGCATTTTCTCCCCCTGGGATAGCAAGATCTAGAGCATGATTTTGTACACGGTAGACCATCTGGTAGTGAAGAGTTGCAGCTATAGAGTCTGAAACTTGTTCAGCACCAATGATTTGGACCTGCACTTTGAGAGCTTCAAGCAGATGTGGATCTGCTAAGGACATATTAAAGTTAGGAAAGAGAGTAACAAAAACAGTTCCAGCATTAAGTGTAGTTTCAGTTGTTGCAATACACGCATGCTGATATTGTTTGAATCTGGTGTCCAATAGTGCAATTCGAGCAACTATTGGAAGTCCTTTCCTTCCATGAAATGATAGGGAAATCCTGATAGCTCCAAAGTGTATATGGGAATAGCCTTGCTGCTTCCATTGCATAGGGAAATCATTAGGAATGTGCAAGGTTATGAATTGTTCCTTTCTTGTAGCAGGGATAGGATGTTGATCAACCTTTGATGCCTGAATATACTCTTTAACTCCTTTTGGATGAGCGCGTATTAAAGATTTAATAACACGTGTAGGAGAAAAAGATTGTTTACCATAAGCACTATAAGGATTAATAGTAGGGATAGAGGTAGGATTAACCACCTCAGGTTCAATAGAAATCTCATACAAATAATCTAGTTTATTACTATGGACTGTCTTTATTTGTAATCCACTATCAGTAGTAACAACAGAAGACTTTGAAGAAGAAGCCATAGATTACTGAAAACGAATACTTAAATCGTTATTAATAACTACCTTCTTTTTGGAGTTTTTAAGATTTTGCTGTTCTTCCTGATCTCGTTCTTCAGAACAAATAACACAAATACGATGATGCAAAAGATCTATACGTACTTGATTACTTACAATACTATAAGCCCAAGGATGAAGAAAGGTAAGATAATCCTGGATTGAAGACTGTAAATGAGATATTCTATTTAAACACTGTAGATTGGTTGAACCACGACCCTGCAAACCAGATCCAGAAACATGAGGTCCAGATTCAGATGCTGAGAGTTTTATCTCTCCGAGAAGTAAGTTTAATGGTTACCAAATCCCTTCTGACTGGGTTTCTAAAATACCTAAGACACCTCGATCTTTTTCAAAAAAGGATCTTCATCCTTATTACCAACAGTGTCTGGATATTTTGGCAAAAGAAGAAACAGTTTGGAAACCAAAACCATTTTGTAAATCAGAACCTTTGGTTCAGATTCCAACCTCACAGGTCCAAGAGTGCTTTATGTTTAGTGAAGCAGATTTTCCAAAGTTAGAAACTTTCAACAAAAATGGTTCAAGACATTCCCCAAAAATCCAAAATATTTCTTCAACAGTTTTACCAAGTGGAGAAACTGTTCGTCCTAATCCCTCAGAAGATGTTCTTAATTGGCAGACTGAGAATTCTCTTGTTCAAAATACTGCTCTTATATCTATCCATAAGAACATTTCAGAAACCAAAGACAAGATCGAACAAATTGATACAACTGTGTCAACACAACAGTCTCAAGTTTCTCATATGATTGAAGTATTTGAGAAAAGACTTCAAGAACTAAAATACATCATGCCTGCAGATCCTTCCATGTTAGTTGATTTCATTCTGAATAAAGAAAAAGAAACAAAGTTTATTCAAGATCAACTACATATTCTGAAAACAACAGGACAAGTTCCTGTGTATGATGTAGGACCGTCAACACCTCTTTCCAAGGTAAGTTCTATGTATGGTGCAGTACCTCTCAGAAATTGGCCAACACCTTTTTATTTCAATATGAGCTTGAAATCTTTAGTTCATATGGAGGATCCATTCTAAATCCCTTTGGAACAACTCCTGAATACCCTTTTTGTCAAATCTTTATTGCCAGACATGACGATTTTCCAAAACCACTATTATGGTATTTTTGGTGCCTTTGTCATCAGTACCATATCCTTATGGAATTTCAGTCACCATTTTTTAATCAACCACTTAATCCAAACCTCCAAGTTTTTCTACAATGGTTTCGGCCATTAACATTCTGGTCTGGATTATTCTCAACCCAGTCTAAATATGTTTTATCTTTCATTTCCATAGACCTTGTCACTTGATAAACAACCAAATACATTCTTGTTCAAGTGCAGTAATTTATAAAGAAATGAATCATACTATTTTAGACCTAGATGATGAGTATGAGGAAGCACAGAGATATATTTCAGAAAGAAATGGAGATACTTTAGACGAAAGTCTAAAAGGTTCCGAGGTAACAAAGGCAACAAATGCTTTATCTGTGGCAAGCCAGGACATTTTGCAAAAAATTGTCCCCAAAACCAAAAGGGAGTAAAGTTAATTTCAGAAATTCAAAGTGAACTTCATTTTTCTATATCTGATTTAGAATCTGAATTTTCTGAACAGGAAGAACCTACTGATACAACTCTTTTGGCTTTACAGGTTCCTGAAGAAATATTAAGCATAAGCCCTGTTGCATCTATCCATAAGGAAAAGATTGAAAAGGATGTTTATCCCCAAACTCTTATTCATATTCTTTTGGATAAATATTCTAAACCTATACCCCTTATTGCATTTTTTGATACAGGAGCTTATATTTCCATTATGAGTAAAGACATCTTACCAGACCCATATTGGATCCCAGAAGTAAATAAATTCCGGGCAGCTGATACTCATTGTCGTGTCAAAGATAAAATCTGTAGCTTGGCCATTGATGGGAGTTGTGAAGTCAACCTTGCAAGTGCTATCATGGTTGAGAAATTAAATCTCCCAACCATTGATCATCTTCAACCGTACAAGTTGATGAGTACTCATGGTGATGTTTGGGTTACTAAACACACACTTGTACCTATTCAAATCGGCAAATATGTGAATGAAGTGTTGTGTGATGTAGTCCCAATTCAAGTGACACATGTGTAGTTGGGCAAGGCATGGATGTCGAGGCGAGAAGTTAAATATGACGGACATACTAAAAAGTATTCCTTCTTATTTAATGGTCGTCATTTTGCACTTGTATCACTTACTTGTGACCAGCTTTGTATTGATCTAGCATACATGAAAAGGGAGCATGA
The DNA here is from genome assembly GCF_036785885.1 of Coffea arabica. Lineage (NCBI taxonomy): Eukaryota > Viridiplantae > Streptophyta > Magnoliopsida > Gentianales > Rubiaceae > Coffea > Coffea arabica. The sequence goes on from NC_092325.1 coordinate 16,745,222, forward strand.
GCGTTATAGGATGGAGAAAAAGCTAGATGAGGGATTTGAGCCTGAAGAGGTAGAATCTGAGGGAGTTGAAAGCAATGAGATAAAAGGGTCAGCTGTTGAACTAGAATAAGCGATGGACAAATCTGATGAGATGGGTGATGAAAAGGAAGAGAAGGGAGAAAGTGGGCTGATCTTGAGCAAGAGCGATGTGTTCATGGATGAGGGCCAGCGCAATGACCCAGTCCGAGTCCCATTGGGCACAGTCACACGTGCATGAGCCAAGCTCTTCAAAGAATCCCTCCAAGCCCTTGTTCGAGTTGTCCAAGACCAACATGGAGCCCATAGAGATATTGAAGTCTTAGAAAGAAAACAATCAAGTAACTTACACCTTGATCCAAACCCGTGAAAAATCAAGTGGGCCTCTTTGTGAGTCGGCCGATTAGGGCCTTAGTCTTTGTTACTTATTCAGTTGGACTAGTTGCTTAGTAGAAGGCATGGGCCGCCCCATCTTGGAGTCAAGATGGCCGACTTCCCACTTAGGGTTTCTTTAGGGTTTTTCTTGTTACCCTAAGCCTATAAATAGGCTAGCTTTGTAAGGTTAAAGACACAAGTTTTATGAATAAAATTCTTAGTATTTTCGTTTTCTTCCTAGGAGAGAATTCGAGCCTTTAACTTGCTTTGGCAAGGGTTCTTGAGCAATCTTGCGTCCTGTCCTTGATTGTTCAGCCGACCTATTCCCCTGGAGTATTCACCTTCATCGGAGTGTCGATCTACCGCTTTAAATATAAAACGTGCCGTTCGTGTTGATTTAGAGTCCCGCAATCCAAACGTAGGACAACCTCGCTAGATCCTTGGGCAAACGTGCAACGTGTCTCGAAACGCGTTGATCGAGGAACGTATCAGTTGGCTTCAGAGCTTTGGTTGAGGTACCTTCCGTTATATCCGTTACATTTTAGGAACACTCTCCTATATTTCCAACATTTTAGGAACACTCCCCTATATTCTCTCCTACATTTTAGAAACACTCTCCTACATTTTAGGAACACACTCCTACATTTTATGAAGCTAAGTTTTCATTGAGATTCCATTCACACTAGCGCATCCATCAAATCTGTCCAAAACTTCCCTTCAAATTCCAGCCACTTAAACGTTGCAATCTCGGAGTACTTGGAGAGAAGTTGATGGAAAACTCATTGAGAAATTCCATTTCTTCAAGGGGAACAATCTGTGACTTGAGAAGTGTCGTGAGATCATTAGAGTGACATCCATATACACGAGTGCGATTGGATACACGTAAGGGAGCGTGAAAGGCAATATCTTCGGTTTCATTGCTAACTTTTTGCAGGTTCCCTCATACGTCATGGCGAATACAAGACGCATAAAAGCTAGCCCACACCATTGTCATCCTGATCCTACGGGAGTCAAAGAAGTGGCATTACGTGGTGTAGATGAGCAATTGGACCTCGTCAAATCTCAGAAATTGGCCCACATATTGATTTCTGATTCTTTCAATATTTTCCTTTTCCCATGGATAAGGAATTTCGTGAATATCAGGTGGGTCACTGGAAATAGGTGAAAACATTAGACATGGGGAAACAGCTTGTTGAGGCAAAGGTTCTTTTCGGGAAAAGAAATCAGCAACAATATTCTTTTTTCCCTTGATATGTTTGACATCAAAGGAGTATTGAGAAAACCATGCTGACCATCTAAGAAGTTGAGGATTGGGAATGGTTTTTTGTTTGAAGCACAGCATTTTTGGAAATGATCCCATATCCATTTCAACCAAGAAATGAGAAGATATAAGGAAGAAAGAGAATTTCTTTATACCATTTTTTACTGCAAGAATCTCCTTGAAAGTGGAATGATAATGTTGTTCAGAGACTTTGAATTTTCCACTGGCAAATCCACAACAATGTTTTGTTCCCTGTTCATCTTCTTCAAGTAGTACAGCTCCCCAATATTTATCGCTGGCATCAGTTTGTAGAATCTTTTTTCCATCAGATGGAATATGCAGTGTAGGAAGGTGTATCAGTGTTTCCTTGAGACTTTGGATTGCTTGGGTTTGTGAAACTCCCCATGGTGGAGGTTTCTTTCTGAGCATTTTTGTCAAAGGACTAATATGCTTTGAAACTTTGGGAATGAATTCCCGGACATAATTTACAACTCCAAGGAATTGTTGAACTTGTGTTGTCGAAAGATTGTTTTCAGGAAAATCCTTAACAGACTGTCCAACATGTTGTTCTGGAGTACATATTCCTTTAGCAATTTTCATGCCAAGGAATGAAATTTCTTGCTGGGCCAAAAACATTTTCTTTTCAGAGAGCATTATCCCATATTGCTTAATAAGATGATGAAAATCTTTAAGCAATTCAAGATGTTCCTCAAAGGTATTACTGAAAAGAAGAATATCATCAATGTAAACCAAGGCTGAATGTAAGATAGGCTGGAAAATCTTGATCATTGCTTTTTGAAAAAGAGAAGGTGCAGTTTTTAAGCCAAAAGGCATCACCTTCCATTGGAAATGATGATTTGGAATACAAAATCCAGTTTTATGCCTATCTTCAGGATGAATTCCCAATTGCCAGAATCCAGATTTTAAATCAAATTTTGAAAACCAATTTGCTTTGGATATCTGGGAAAAGATAGTAAATCTGTTGGGTATTGGGAACTTGATATCAAGTAGGAAAATATTAAGGGGTTGGTAATTGATTACCAGCCTCATTTTCCCTCTTACCTGTTCAGATCTTTTGTTGACATAGAATGCTTGACATGCCCATTGAGAATGAGAAATCTCAATAAGTTCAAACTTTAGAAGCTCTTGACATTCCTGTTCTGCAAGTTTCGTATCATCAGGGTTCATACCAGAATGACTGGCTTTTGTGGGATTGATATCTTCATTCTTCTTAAAAGGAAGTCGAATGTAAAAATCAGGATTTTCCCACAATGGATGATTACATTTTTTCAAGAAATCCTGATGATTGGCTGAACATGACTCCTGTACAATCTGAGTCTGAATTTGTTGGAGTTGATCTTTTTGAACACTATCTTCTTGTATCATATACAGTTTAGGGATTTCAATAAAAGGTTTAAAAAACTTTTTTGATTTTATCCCATGGCCTGTAATAAGATACTTGTTTTGTTTATAAAGATCAAATCCTAATATTAAATCCTTACCAGTAAAATTTGCTCCCAAAAATTTTGAACTGACACAGCAATCTGGGAGAAGTTTGAGAGTGATGGAACTTTTTGTAATAAACTTATATCTTTTCCAGGAAAACAGATGTATTCCACCTGAAATATGGCCTGGTCATTATGGCTCATGGAACTATCATTCTAGTCATCCTCACTGGACTAGGATTAAACGAGCAAAAAAGGAATACCAAGACAAAATGAATGATACTGTGATGCAAGACTCCCAAGACCCAAATGATGGCATAGGAACATCACAAAGATCAACAGCAACTTCATCAGTATCCCAATACAGTTTCAAAAACCGATCAGAATGGAAAAGCATCGAAAACAAAAGGAAAAATAAACAAGCACATCAATATCACAATGAAATGCTCAACATTACTGATCCAGATACTACACCTTCGGACACACCAGATGAAGACTACCAGTGGGCCTGGAATGACATTGATATGTGTGGGTCCCCTTAAAGTTGTTTTTACTTTCTTGAAGAGTCGTGACCTCTGTTGGTTTGAAAGGTCAAGTTGTTTTTATTTCTTGAAGAGTCGTGACCTCTGTTGGTTTGAAAGGTCAAGTTGTTTTTACTTTCTTGAAGAGTCATGACCTCTGTAGGTTTGAAAGGTCAAGACAAGTCTGTATAAATGAACGATGCATTCTGAGTCAAGGGGGGCATCGAGGAAAAAATGTGTGCAAACGTCAAAATAAACATGACCAGAGATTGGATCCTGAAACCATGAGATTGGAAGTCCATTCTTGTTAAAGGACTGGATGATATCCTGACTTCGGTGTACTTGTTGTAGGTTTTGAGGATGATCATCATGTATTTTCCATTCTTTCTCAAACTTTGAAGGATAATACATGGGCACCTGTATACACATAATAGAAGGAATATGAGATTTTGAATTCAAGCTCTTAAAATGAGAATGATCGAATGAGATTGAGGTTCTCCCTTCTTTTGTGTGATTGATCCTTGAATTAGATCATTCAAGGGGTTCATTGGCCTGAGTATGTAGATTCTCATAATCTGTAATCCAATCATTTGGTAATAATTGGATCAGTTCTTGCTTTGAGATTTGTCTGGGAACATGAGAGCAGGATGCTCCATTCTTCTCATCTACTCTTATTAAAAGAGCATTTTCTCCCCCTGGGATAGCAAGATCTAGAGCATGATTTTGTACACGGTAGACCATCTGGTAGTGAAGAGTTGCAGCTATAGAGTCTGAAACTTGTTCAGCACCAATGATTTGGACCTGCACTTTGAGAGCTTCAAGCAGATGTGGATCTGCTAAGGACATATTAAAGTTAGGAAAGAGAGTAACAAAAACAGTTCCAGCATTAAGTGTAGTTTCAGTTGTTGCAATACACGCATGCTGATATTGTTTGAATCTGGTGTCCAATAGTGCAATTCGAGCAACTATTGGAAGTCCTTTCCTTCCATGAAATGATAGGGAAATCCTGATAGCTCCAAAGTGTATATGGGAATAGCCTTGCTGCTTCCATTGCATAGGGAAATCATTAGGAATGTGCAAGGTTATGAATTGTTCCTTTCTTGTAGCAGGGATAGGATGTTGATCAACCTTTGATGCCTGAATATACTCTTTAACTCCTTTTGGATGAGCGCGTATTAAAGATTTAATAACACGTGTAGGAGAAAAAGATTGTTTACCATAAGCACTATAAGGATTAATAGTAGGGATAGAGGTAGGATTAACCACCTCAGGTTCAATAGAAATCTCATACAAATAATCTAGTTTATTACTATGGACTGTCTTTATTTGTAATCCACTATCAGTAGTAACAACAGAAGACTTTGAAGAAGAAGCCATAGATTACTGAAAACGAATACTTAAATCGTTATTAATAACTACCTTCTTTTTGGAGTTTTTAAGATTTTGCTGTTCTTCCTGATCTCGTTCTTCAGAACAAATAACACAAATACGATGATGCAAAAGATCTATACGTACTTGATTACTTACAATACTATAAGCCCAAGGATGAAGAAAGGTAAGATAATCCTGGATTGAAGACTGTAAATGAGATATTCTATTTAAACACTGTAGATTGGTTGAACCACGACCCTGCAAACCAGATCCAGAAACATGAGGTCCAGATTCAGATGCTGAGAGTTTTATCTCTCCGAGAAGTAAGTTTAATGGTTACCAAATCCCTTCTGACTGGGTTTCTAAAATACCTAAGACACCTCGATCTTTTTCAAAAAAGGATCTTCATCCTTATTACCAACAGTGTCTGGATATTTTGGCAAAAGAAGAAACAGTTTGGAAACCAAAACCATTTTGTAAATCAGAACCTTTGGTTCAGATTCCAACCTCACAGGTCCAAGAGTGCTTTATGTTTAGTGAAGCAGATTTTCCAAAGTTAGAAACTTTCAACAAAAATGGTTCAAGACATTCCCCAAAAATCCAAAATATTTCTTCAACAGTTTTACCAAGTGGAGAAACTGTTCGTCCTAATCCCTCAGAAGATGTTCTTAATTGGCAGACTGAGAATTCTCTTGTTCAAAATACTGCTCTTATATCTATCCATAAGAACATTTCAGAAACCAAAGACAAGATCGAACAAATTGATACAACTGTGTCAACACAACAGTCTCAAGTTTCTCATATGATTGAAGTATTTGAGAAAAGACTTCAAGAACTAAAATACATCATGCCTGCAGATCCTTCCATGTTAGTTGATTTCATTCTGAATAAAGAAAAAGAAACAAAGTTTATTCAAGATCAACTACATATTCTGAAAACAACAGGACAAGTTCCTGTGTATGATGTAGGACCGTCAACACCTCTTTCCAAGGTAAGTTCTATGTATGGTGCAGTACCTCTCAGAAATTGGCCAACACCTTTTTATTTCAATATGAGCTTGAAATCTTTAGTTCATATGGAGGATCCATTCTAAATCCCTTTGGAACAACTCCTGAATACCCTTTTTGTCAAATCTTTATTGCCAGACATGACGATTTTCCAAAACCACTATTATGGTATTTTTGGTGCCTTTGTCATCAGTACCATATCCTTATGGAATTTCAGTCACCATTTTTTAATCAACCACTTAATCCAAACCTCCAAGTTTTTCTACAATGGTTTCGGCCATTAACATTCTGGTCTGGATTATTCTCAACCCAGTCTAAATATGTTTTATCTTTCATTTCCATAGACCTTGTCACTTGATAAACAACCAAATACATTCTTGTTCAAGTGCAGTAATTTATAAAGAAATGAATCATACTATTTTAGACCTAGATGATGAGTATGAGGAAGCACAGAGATATATTTCAGAAAGAAATGGAGATACTTTAGACGAAAGTCTAAAAGGTTCCGAGGTAACAAAGGCAACAAATGCTTTATCTGTGGCAAGCCAGGACATTTTGCAAAAAATTGTCCCCAAAACCAAAAGGGAGTAAAGTTAATTTCAGAAATTCAAAGTGAACTTCATTTTTCTATATCTGATTTAGAATCTGAATTTTCTGAACAGGAAGAACCTACTGATACAACTCTTTTGGCTTTACAGGTTCCTGAAGAAATATTAAGCATAAGCCCTGTTGCATCTATCCATAAGGAAAAGATTGAAAAGGATGTTTATCCCCAAACTCTTATTCATATTCTTTTGGATAAATATTCTAAACCTATACCCCTTATTGCATTTTTTGATACAGGAGCTTATATTTCCATTATGAGTAAAGACATCTTACCAGACCCATATTGGATCCCAGAAGTAAATAAATTCCGGGCAGCTGATACTCATTGTCGTGTCAAAGATAAAATCTGTAGCTTGGCCATTGATGGGAGTTGTGAAGTCAACCTTGCAAGTGCTATCTTGGTTGAGAAATTAAATCTCCCAACCATTGATCATCTTCAACCGTACAAGTTGATGAGTACTCATGGTGATGTTTGGGTTACTAAACACACACTTGTACCTATTCAAATCGGCAAATATGTGAATGAAGTGTTGTGTGATGTAGTCCCAATTCAAGTGACACATGTGTAGTTGGGCAAGGCATGGATGTCGAGGCGAGAAGTTAAATATGACGGACATACTAATAAGTATTCCTTCTTATTTAATGGTCGTCATTTTGCACTTGTATCACTTACTTGTGACCAGCTTTGTATTGATCTAGCATACATGAAAAGGGAGCATGAGCGTTATAGGATGGAGAAAAAGCTAGATGAGGGATTTGAGCCTGAAGAGGTAGAATCTGAGGGAGTTGAAAGCAATGAGATAAAAGGGTCAGCTGTTGAACTAGAATAAGCGATGGACAAATCTGATGAGATGGGTGATGAAACGGAAGAGAAGGGAGAAAGTGGGCTGATCTTGAGCAAGAGCGATGTGTTCATGGATGAGGGCCAGCGCAATGACCAAGTCCGAGTCCCATTGGGCACAGTCACACGTGCATGAGCCAAGCTCTTCAAAGAATCCCTCCAAGCCCTTGTTCGAGTTGTCCAAGACCAACATGGAGCCCATAGAGATATTGAAGGCTTAGAAAGAAACAATCAAGTAACTTACACCTTGATCCAAACCCGTGAAAAATCAAGTGGGCCTCTTTGTGAGTCGGCCGATTAGGGCCTTAGTCTTTGTTACTTATTCAGTTGGACTAGTTGCTTAGTAGAAGGCATGGGCCGCCCCATCTTGGAGTCAAGATGGCCGACTTCCCACTTAGGGTTTCTTTAGGGTTTTTCTTGTTACCCTAAGCCTATAAATAGGCTAGCTTTGTAAGGTTAAAGACACAAGTTTTATGAATAAAATTCTTAGTATTTTCGTTTTCTTCCTAGGAGAGAATTCGAGCCTTTAACTTGCTTTGGCAAGGGTTCTTGAGCAATCTTGCGTCCTGTCCTTGATTGTTCAGCCGACCTATTCCCCTGGAGTATTCACCTTCATCGGAGTGTCGATCTACCGCTTTAAATATAAAACGTGCCGTTCGTGTTGATTTAGAGTCCCGCAATCCAAACGTAGGACAACCTCGCTAGATCCTTGGGCAAACGTGCAACGTGTCTCGAAACGCGTTGATCGAGGAACGTATCAGTTGGCTTCAGAGCTTTGGTTGAGGTACCTTCCGTTATATCCGTTACATTTTAGGAACACTCTCCTATATTTCCAACATTTTAGGAACACTCCCCTATATTCTCTCCTACATTTTAGAAACACTCTCCTACATTTTAGGAACACACTCCTACATTTTATGAAGCTAAGTTTTCATTGAGATTCCATTCACACTAGCGCATCCATCAAATCTGTCCAAAACTTCCCTTCAAATTCCAGCCACTTAAACGTTGCAATCTCGGAGTACTTGGAGAGAAGTTGATGGAAAACTCATTGAGAAATTCCATTTCTTCAAGGGGAACAATCTGTGACTTGAGAAGTGTCGTGAGATCATTAGAGTGACATCCATATACACGAGTGCGATTGGATACACGTAAGGGAGCGTGAAAGGCAATATCTTCGGTTTCATTGCTAACTTTTTGCAGGTTCCCTCATACGTCATGGCGAATACAACACGCATAAAAGCTAGCCCACACCATTGTCATCCTGATCCTACGGGAGTCAAAGAAGTGGCATTACGTGGTGTAGATGAGGAATTGGACCTCGTCAAATCTCAGTTGCTTGGTTGGTTTTACACTCATTGTCGTGTCAAAGATAAAATCTGTAGCTTGGCCATTGATGGGAGTTGTGAAGTCAACCTTGCAAGTGCTATCATGGTTGAGAAATTAAATCTCCCAACCATTGATCATCTTCAACCGTACAAGTTGATGAGTACTCATGGTGATGTTTGGGTTACTAAACACACACTTGTACCTATTCAAATCGGCAAATATGTGAATGAAGTGTTGTGTGATGTAGTCCCAATTCAAGTGACACATGTGTAGATGGGCAAGGCATGGATGTCGAGGCGAGAAGTTAAATATGACGGACATACTAATAAGTATTCCTTCTTATTTAATGGTCGTCATTTTGCACTTGTATCACTTACTTGTGACCAGCTTTGTATTGATCTAGCATACATGAAAAGGGAGCATGAGCGTTATAGGATGGAGAAAAAGCTAGATGAGGGATTTGAGCCTGAAGAGGTAGAATCTGAGGGAGTTGAAAGCAATGAGATAAAAGGGTCAGCTGTTGAACTAGAATAAGCGATGGACAAATCTGATGAGATGGGTGATGAAAAGGAAGAGAAGGGAGAAAGTGGGCTGATCTTGAGCAAGAGCGATGTGTTCATGGATGAGGGCCAGCGCAATGACCAAGTCCGAGTCCCATTGGGCACAGTCACACGTGCATGAGCCAAGCTCTTCAAAGAATCCCTCCAAGCCCTTGTTCGAGTTGTCCAAGACCAACATGGAGCCCATAGAGATATTGAAGGCTTAGAAAGAAACAATCAAGTAACTTACACCTTGATCCAAACCCGTGAAAAATCAAGTGGGCCTCTTTGTGAGTCGGCCGATTAGGGCCTTAGTCTTTGTTACTTATTCAGTTGGACTAGTTGCTTAGTAGAAGGCATGGGCCGCCCCATCTTGGAGTCAAGATGGCCGACTTCCCACTTAGGGTTTCTTTAGGATTTTTCTTGTTACCCTAAGCCTATAAATAGGCTAGCTTTGTAAGGTTAAAGACACAAGTTTTATGAATAAAATTCTTAGTATTTTCGTTTTCTTCCTAGGAGAGAATTCGAGCCTTTAACTTGCTTTGGCAAGGGTTCTTGAGCAATCTTGCGTCCTGTCCTTGATTGTTCAGCCGACCTATTCCCCTGGAGTATTCACCTTCATCGGAGTGTCGATCTACCGCTTTAAATAAAAAACGTGCCGTTCGTGTTGATTTAGCGTCCCGCAATCCAAACGTAGGACAACCTCGCTAGATCCTTGGGCAAACGTGCAACGTGTCTCGAAACGCGTTGATCGAGGAACGTATCAGTTGGCTTCAGAGCTTTGGTTGAGGTACCTTCCGTTATATCCGTTACATTTTAGGAACACTCTCCTATATTTCCAACATTTTAGGAACACTCCCCTATATTCTCTCCTACATTTTTGAAACACTCTCCTACATTTTAGGAACACACCCCTACATTTTATGAAGCTAAGTTTTCATTGAGATTCCATTCACACTAGCGCATCCATCAAATCTGTCCAAAACTTCCCTTCAAATTCCAGCCACTTAAACGTTGCAATCTCGGAGGACTTGGAGAGAAGTTGATTGAAAACTCATTGAGAAATTCCATTTCTTCAAGGGGAACAATCTGTGACTTGAGAAGTGTCGTGAGATCATTTGAGTGACATCCATATACACGAGTGCGAGTGGAGTGTGTAAGGGAGCGTGAAAGGCAATATCTTCGGTTTCGTTGCTAACTTTTTGTAGGTTCCCTCATACGTCATGGCGAATACAAGACGCATAAAAGCTAGCCCACAGCATTGTCTTCCTGATCCTAAGGGTGTCAAAGAAGTGGCATTACGTGGTGTAGATGAGCAATTGGACCTCGTCAAACTCAGTTGCTTGGTTGGTTTTATACTCATTGTCGTGTCAAAGATAAAATCTGTAGCTTGGCCATTGATGGGAGTTGTGAAGTCAACCTTGCAAGTGCTATCATGGTTGAGAAATTAAATCTCCCAACCATTGATCATCTTCAACCGTACAAGTTGATGAGTACTCATGGTGATGTTTGGGTTACTAAACACACACTTGTACCTATTCAAATCGGCAAATATGTGAATGAAGTGTTATGTGATGTAGTCCCAATTCAAGTGACACATGTGTTGTTGGGCAAGGCATGGATGTCGAGGCGAGAAGTTAAATATGACGGACATACTAATAAGTATTCCTTCTTATTTAATGGTCGTCATTTTGCACTTGTATCACTTACTTGTGACCAGCTTTGTATTGATCTAGCATACATGAAAAGGGAGCATGAGCGTTATAGGATGGAGAAAAAGCTAGATGAGGGATTTGAGCCTGAAGAGGTAGAATCTGAGGGAGTTGAAAGCAATGAGATAAAAGGGTCAGCTGTTGAACTAGAATAAGCGATGGACAAATCTGATGAGATGGGTGATGAAAAGGAAGAGAAGGGAGAAAGTGGGCTGATCTTGAGCAAGAGCGATGTGTTCATGGATGAGGGCCAGCGCAATGACCAAGTCCGAGTCCCATTGGGCACAGTCACACGTGCATGAGCCAAGCTCTTCAAAGAATCCCTCCAAGCCCTTGTTCGAGTTGTCCAAGACCAACATGGAGCCCATAGAGATATTGAAGGCTTAGAAAGAAACAATCAAGTAACTTACACCTTGATCCAAACCCGTGAAAAATCAAGTGGGCCTCTTTGTGAGTCGGCCGATTAGGGCCTTAGTCTTTGTTACTTATTCAGTTGGACTAGTTGCTTAGTAGAAGGCATGGGCCGCCCCATCTTGGAGTCAAGATGGCCGACTTCCCACTTAGGGTTTCTTTAGGGTTTTTCTTGTTACCCTAAGCCTATAAATAGGCTAGCTTTGTAAGGTTAAAGACACAAGTTTTATGAATAAAATTCTTAGTATTTTCGTTTTCTTCCTAGGAGAGAATTCGAGCCTTTAACTTGCTTTGGCAAGGGTTCTTGAGCAATCTTGCGTCCTGTCCTTGATTGTTCAGCCGACCTATTCCCCTGGAGTATTCACCTTCATCGGAGTGTCGATCTACCGCTTTAAATAAAAAACGTGCCGTTCGTGTTGATTTAGAGTCCCGCAATCCAAACGTAGGACAACCTCGCTAGATCCTTGGGCAAACGTGCAACGTGTCTCGAAACGCGTTGATCGAGGAACGTATCAGTTGGCTTCAGAGCTTTGGTTGAGGTACCTTCCGTTATATCCGTTACATTTTAGGAACACTCTCCTATATTTCCAACATTTTAGGAACACTCCCCTATATTCTCTCTACATTTTAGAAACACTCTCCTACATTTTAGGAACACACTCCTACATTTTATGAAGCTAAGTTTTCATTGAGATTCCATTCACACTAGCGCATCCATCAAATCTGTCCAAAACTTCCCTTCAAATTCCAGCCACTTAAACGTTGCAATCTCGGAGTACTTGGAGAGAAGTTGATGGAAAACTCATTGAGAAATTCCATTTCTTCAAGGGGAACAATCTGTGACTTGAGAAGTGTCGTGAGATCATTAGAGTGACATCCATATACACGAGTGCGATTGGATACACGTAAGGGAGCGTGAAAGGCAATATCTTCGGTTTCATTGCTAACTTTTTGCAGGTTCCCTCATACGTCATGGCGAATACAAGACGCATAAAAGCTAGCCCACACCATTGTCATCCTGATCCTACGGGAGTCAAAGAAGTGGCATTACGTGGTGTAGATGAGCAATTGGACCTCGTCAAATCTCAGTTGCTTGGTTGGTTTTACACTCATTGTCGTGTCAAAGATAAAATCTGTAGCTTGGCCATTGATGGGAGTTGTGAAGTCAACCTTGCAAGTGCTATCATGGTTGAGAAATTAAATCTCCCAACCATTGATCATCTTCAACCGTACAAATTGATGAGTACTCATGGTGATGTTTGGGTTACTAAACACACACTTGTACCTATTCAAATCGGCAAATATGTGAATGAAGTGTTGTGTGATGTAGTCCCAATTCAAGTGACACATGTGTAGATGGGCAAGGCATGGATGTCGAGGCGAGAAGTTAAATATGACGGACATACTAATAAGTATTCCTTCTTATTTAATGGTCGTCATTTTGCACTTGTATCACTTACTTGTGACCAGCTTTGTATTGATCTAGCATACATGAAAAGGGAGCATGAGCGTTATAGGATGGAGAAAAAGCTAGATGAGGGATTTGAGCCTGAAGAGGTAGAATCTGAGGGAGTTGAAAGCAATGAGATAAAAGGGTCAGCTGTTGAACTAGAATAAGCGATGGACAAATCTGATGAGATGGGTGATGAAAAGGAAGAGAAGGGAGAAAGTGGGCTGATCTTGAGCAAGAGCGATGTGTTCATGGATGAGGCCCAGCGCAATGACCAAGTCCGAGTCCCATTGGGCACAGTCACACGTGCATGAGCCAAGCTCTTCAAAGAATCCCTCCAAGCCCTTGTTCGAGTTGTCCAAGACCAACATGGAGCCCATAGAGATATTGAAGGCTTAGAAAGAAACAATCAAGTAACTTACACCTTGATCCAAACCCGTGAAAAATCAAGTGGGCCTCTTTGTGAGTCAGCCGATTAGGGCCTTAGTCTTTGTTACTTATTCAGTTGGACTAGTTGCTTAGTAGAAGGCATGGGCCGCCCCATCTTGGAGTCAAGATGGCCGACTTCCCACTTAGGGTTTCTTTAGGATTTTTCTTGTTACCCTAAGCCTATAAATAGGCTAGCTTTGTAAGGTTAAAGACACAAGTTTTATGAATAAAATTCTTAGTATTTTCGTTTTCTTCCTAGGAGAGAATTCGAGCCTTTAACTTGCTTTGGCAAGGGTTCTTGAGCAATCTTGCGTCCTGTCCTTGATTGTTCAGCCGACCTATTCCCCTGGAGTATTCACCTTCATCGGAGTGTCGATCTACCGCTTTAAATAAAAAACGTGCCGTTCGTGTTGATTTAGCGTCCCGCAATCCAAACGTAGGACAACCTCGCTAGATCCTTGGGCAAACGTGCAACGTGTCTCGAAACGCGTTGATCGAGGAACGTATCAGTTGGCTTCAGAGCTTTGGTTGAGGTACCTTCCGTTATATCCGTTACATTTTAGGAACACTCTCCTATATTTCCAACATTTTAGGAACACTCCCCTATATTCTCTCCTACATTTTTGAAACACTCTCCTACATTTTAGGAACACACCCCTACATTTTATGAAGCTAAGTTTTCATTGAGATTCCATTCACACTAGCGGATCCATCAAATCTGTCCAAAACTTCCCTTCAAATTCCAGCCACTTAAACGTTGCAATCTCGGAGGACTTGGAGAGAAGTTGATTGAAAACTCATTGAGAAATTCCATTTCTTCAAGGGGAACAATCTGTGACTTGAGAAGTGTCGTGAGATCATTTGAGTGACATCCATATACACGAGTGCGAGTGGAGTGTGTAAGGGAGCGTGAAAGGCAATATCTTCGGTTTCGTTGCTAACTTTTTGTAGGTTCCCTCATACGTCATGGCGAATACAAGACGCATAAAAGCTAGCCCACAGCATTGTCTTCCTGATCCTAAGGGTGTCAAAGAAGTGGCATTACGTGGTGTAGATGAGCAATTGGACCTCGTCAAACTCAGTTGCTTGGTTGGTTTTATACTCATTGTCGTGTCAAAGATAAAATCTGTAGCTTGGCCATTGATGGGAGTTGTGAAGTCAACCTTGCAAGTGCTATCATGGTTGAGAAATTAAATCTCCCAACCATTGATCATCTTCAACCGTACAAGTTGATGAGTACTCATGGTGATGTTTGGGTTACTAAACACACACTTGTACCTATTCAAATCGGCAAATATGTGAATGAAGTGTTATGTGATGTAGTCCCAATTCAAGTGACACATGTGTTGTTGGGCAAGGCATGGATGTCGAGGCGAGAAGTTAAATATGACGGACATACTAATAAGTATTCCTTCTTATTTAATGGTCGTCATTTTGCACTTGTATCACTTACTTGTGACCAGCTTTGTATTGATCTAGCATACATGAAAAGGGAGCATGAGCGTTATAGGATGGAGAAAAAGCTAGATGAGGGATTTGAGCCTGAAGAGGTAGAATCTGAGGGAGTTGAAAGCAATGAGATAAAAGGGTCAGCTGTTGAACTAGAATAAGCGATGGACAAATCTGATGAGATGGGTGATGAAAAGGAAGAGAAGGGAGAAAGTGGGCTGATCTTGAGCAAGAGCGATGTGTTCATGGATGAGGGCCAGCGCAATGACCAAGTCCGAGTCCCATTGGGCACAGTCACACGTGCATGAGCCAAGCTCTTCAAAGAATCCCTCCAAGCCCTTGTTCGAGTTGTCCAAGACCAACATGGAGCCCATAGAGATATTGAAGGCTTAGAAAGAAACAATCAAGTAACTTACACCTTGATCCAAACCCGTGAAAAATCAAGTGGCCCTCTTTGTGAGTCGGCCGATTAGGGCCTTAGTCTTTGTTACTTATTCAGTTGGACTAGTTGCTTAGTAGAAGGCATGGGCCGCCCCATCTTGGAGTCAAGATGGCCGACTTCCCACTTAGGGTTTCTTTAGGGTTTTTCTTGTTACCCTAAGCCTATAAATAGGCTAGCTTTGTAAGGTTAAAGACACAAGTTTTATGAATAAAATTCTTAGTATTTTCGTTTTCTTCCTAGGAGAGAATTCGAGCCTTTAACTTGCTTTGGCAAGGGTTCTTGAGCAATCTTGCGTCCTGTCCTTGATTGTTCAGCCGACCTATTCCCCTGGAGTATTCACCTTCATCGGAGTGTCGATCTACCGCTTTAAATATAAAACGTGCCGTTCGTGTTGATTTAGAGTCCCGCAATCCAAACGTAGGACAACCTCGCTAGATCCTTGGGCAAACGTGCAACGTGTCTCGAAACGCGTTGATCGAGGAACGTATCAGTTGGCTTCAGAGCTTTGGTTGAGGTACCTTCCGTTATATCCGTTACATTTTAGGAACACTCTCCTATATTTCCAACATTTTAGGAACACTCCCCTATATTCTCTCCTACATTTTAGAAACACTCTCCTACATTTTAGGAACACACTCCTACATTTTATGAAGCTAAGTTTTCATTGAGATTCCATTCACACTAGCGCATCCATCAAATCTGTCCAAAACTTCCCTTCAAATTCCAGCCACTTAAACGTTGCAATCTCGGAGTACTTGGAGAGAAGTTGATGGAAAACTCATTGAGAAATTCCATTTCTTCAAGGGGAACAATCTGTGACTTGAGAAGTGTCGTGAGATCATTAGAGTGACATCCATATACACGAGTGCGATTGGATACACGTAAGGGAGCGTGAAAGGCAATATCTTCGGTTTCATTGCTAACTTTTTGCAGGTTCCCTCATACGTCATGGCGAATACAACACGCATAAAAGCTAGCCCACACCATTGTCATCCTGATCCTACGGGAGTCAAAGAAGTGGCATTACGTGGTGTAGATGAGCAATTGGACCTCGTCAAATCTCAGTTGCTTGGTTGGTTTTACACTCATTGTCGTGTCAAAGATAAAATCTGTAGCTTGGCCATTGATGGGAGTTGTGAAGTCAACCTTGCAAGTGCTATCATGGTTGAGAAATTAAATCTCCCAACCATTGATCATCTTCAACCGTACAAGTTGATGAGTACTCATGGTGATGTTTGGGTTACTAAACACACACTTGTACCTATTCAAATCGGCAAATATGTGAATGAAGTGTTGTGTGATGTAGTCCCAATTCAAGTGACACATGTGTAGATGGGCAAGGCATGGATGTCGAGGCGAGAAGTTAAATATGACGGACATACTAATAAGTATTCCTTCTTATTTAATGGTCGTCATTTTGCACTTGTATCACTTACTTGTGACCAGCTTTGTATTGATCTAGCATACATGAAAAGGGAGCATGAGCGTTATAGGATGGAGAAAAAGCTAGATGAGGGATTTGAGCCTGAAGAGGTAGAATCTGAGGGAGTTGAAAGCAATGAGATAAAAGGGTCAGCTGTTGAACTAGAATAAGCGATGGACAAATCTGATGAGATGGGTGATGAAAAGGAAGAGAAGGGAGAAAGTGGGCTGATCTTGAGCAAGAGCGATGTGTTCATGGATGAGGGCCAGCGCAATGACCAAGTCCGAGTCCCATTGGGCACAGTCACACGTGCATGAGCCAAGCTCTTCAAAGAATCCCTCCAAGCCCTTGTTCGAGTTGTCCAAGACCAACATGGAGCCCATAGAGATATTGAAGGCTTAGAAAGAAACAATCAAGTAACTTACACCTTGATCCAAACCCGTGAAAAATCAAGTGGGCCTCTTTGTGAGTCGGCCGATTAGGGCCTTAGTCTTTGTTACTTATTCAGTTGGACTAGTTGCTTAGTAGAAGGCATGGGCCGCCCCATCTTGGAGTCAAGATGGCCGACTTCCCACTTAGGGTTTCTTTAGGGTTTTTCTTGTTACCCTAAGCCTATAAATAGGCTAGCTTTGTAAGGTTAAAGACACAAGTTTTATGAATAAAATTCTTAGTATTTTCGTTTTCTTCCTAGGAGAGAATTCGAGCCTTTAACTTGCTTTGGCAAGGGTTCTTGAGCAATCTTGCGTCCTGTCCTTGATTGTTCAGCCGACCTATTCCCCTGGAGTATTCACCTTCATCGGAGTGTCGATCTACCGCTTTAAATATAAAACGTGCCGTTCGTGTTGATTTAGAGTCCCGCAATCCAAACGTAGGACAACCTCGCTAGATCCTTGGGCAAACGTGCAACGTGTCTCGAAACGCGTTGATCGAGGAACGTATCAGTTGGCTTCAGAGCTTTGGTTGAGGTACCTTCCGTTATATCCGTTACATTTTAGGAACACTCTCCTATATTTCCAACATTTTAGGAACACTCCCCTATATTCTCTCCTACATTTTAGAAACACTCTCCTACATTTTAGGAACACACTCCTACATTTTATGAAGCTAAGTTTTCATTGAGATTCCATTCACACTAGCGCATCCATCAAATCTGTCCAAAACTTCCCTTCAAATTCCAGCCACTTAAACGTTGCAATCTCGGAGTACTTGGAGAGAAGTTGATGGAAAACTCATTGAGAAATTCCATTTCTTCAAGGGGAACAATCTGTGACTTGAGAAGTGTCGTGAGATCATTAGAGTGACATCCATATACACGAGTGCGATTGGATACACGTAAGGGAGCGTGAAAGGCAATATCTTCGGTTTCATTGCTAACTTTTTGCAGGTTCCCTCATACGTCATGGCGAATACAACACGCATAAAAGCTAGCCCACACCATTGTCATCCTGATCCTACGGGAGTCAAAGAAGTGGCATTACGTGGTGTAGATGAGCAATTGGACCTCGTCAAATCTCAGTTGCTTGGTTGGTTTTACACTCATTGTCGTGTCAAAGATAAAATCTGTAGCTTGGCCATTGATGGGAGTTGTGAAGTCAACCCTGCAAGTGCTATCATGGTTGAGAAATTAAATCTCCCAACCATTGATCATCTTCAACCGTACAAGTTGATGAGTACTCATGGTGATGTTTGGGTTACTAAACACACACTTGTACCTATTCAAATCGGCAAATATGTGAATGAAGTGTTGTGTGATGTAGTCCCAATTCAAGTGACACATGTGTAGTTGGGCAAGGCATGGATGTCGAGGCGAGAAGTTAAATATGACGGACATACTAATAAGTATTCCTTCTTATGTAATGGTCGTCATTTTGCACTTGTATCACTTACTTGTGACCAGCTTTGTATTGATCTAGCATACATGAAAAGGGAGCATGAGCGTTATAGGATGGAGAAAAAGCTAGATGAGGGATTTGAGCCTGAAGAGGTAGAATCT
Organism: Coffea arabica; assembly: GCF_036785885.1. NCBI lineage: Eukaryota > Viridiplantae > Streptophyta > Magnoliopsida > Gentianales > Rubiaceae > Coffea > Coffea arabica. The sequence continues at coordinate 16,763,841 of NC_092325.1, forward strand.
GAGGGAGTTGAAAGCAATGAGATAAAAGGGTCAGCTGTTGAACTAGAATAAGCGATGGACAAATCTGATGAGATGGGTGATGAAAAGGAAGAGAATGGAGAAAGTGGGCTGATCTTGAGCAAGAGCGATGTGTTCATGGATGAGGGCCAGCGCAATGACCCAGTCCGAGTCCCATTGGGCACAGTCACACGTGCATGAGCCAAGCTCTTCAAAGAATCCCTCCAAGCCCTTGTTCGAGTTGTCCTTGACCAACATGGAGCCCATAGAGATATTGAAGGCTTAGAAAGAAACAATCAAGTAACTTACACCTTGATCCAAACCCGTGAAAAATGAAGTGGGCCTCTTTGTGAGTCGGCCGATTAGGGCCTTAGTCTTTGTTACTTATTCAGTTGGACTAGTTGCTTAGTAGAAGGCATGGGCCGCCCCATCTTGGAGTCAAGATGGCCGACTTCCCACTTAGGGTTTCTTTAGGATTTTTCTTGTTACCCTAAGCCTATAAATAGGCTAGCTTTGTAAGGTTAAAGACACAAGTTTTATGAATAAAATTCTTAGTATTTTCGTTTTCTTCCTAGCAGAGAATTCGAGCCTTTAACTTGGCAAGGGTTCTTGAGCAATCTTGCGTCCTGTCCTTGATTGTTCAGCCGACCTATTCCCCTGGAGTATTCACCTTCATCGGAGTGTCGATCTACCGCTTTAAATAAAAAACGTGCCGTTCGTGTTGATTTAGAGTCCCGCAATCCAAACGTACGACAACCTCGCTAGATCCTTGGGCAAACGTGCAACGTGTCTCGAAACGCGTTGATCGAGGAACGTATCAGTTGGTTTCAGAGCTTTGGTTGAGGTACCTTCCGTTATATCCGTTACATTTTATCAACACTCTCCTATATTTCCAACATTTTAGGAACACTCCCCTATATTCTCTCCTACATTTTAGAAACACTCTCCTACATTTTAGGAACACACTCCTACATTTTATGAAGCTAAGTTTTCATTGAGATTCCATTCACACTAGCGCATCCATCAAATCTGTCCAAAACTTCCCTTCAAATTCCAGCCACTTAAACGTTGTAATCTCGGAGTACTTGGAGAGAAGTTGATGGAAAACTCATTGAGAAATTCCATTTCTTCAAGGGGAACAATCTGTGACTTGAGAAGTGTCGTGACATCATTAGAGTGACATCCATATACACGAGTGCGATTGGATACACGTAAGGGAGCGTGAAAGGCAATATCTTCGGTTTCATTGCTAACTTTTTGCAGGTTCCCTCATACGTCATGGCGAATACAAGACGCATAAAAGCTAGCCCGCACCATTGTCATCCTGATCCTACGGGAGTCAAAGAAGTGGCATTACGTGGTGTAGATGAGCAATTGGACCTCGTCAAATCTCAGCTGCTTGGTTGGTTTTACACTCATTGTCGTGTCAAAGATAAAATCTGTAGCTTGGCTGTGACAGCCCCACTTTCCCCTAAGGCGAACCAAAGGGGTTAGCGGACTGCCTGCCCAGCTCTCGCCAGGACTACGGATCAGAGTAGAGCTATTAATAGCGATCCGGAACTTACAAACGAGCGTAAACAAGTCGAGATGGTAAAATAACCCAAAACAAAAAAAAAATGAAATCCGGAGTCGGCCATGAATAGTAACCGACCCGTCAGAACGCAACCGAAAAAGCACACAAACATTCACATCTGAACTTTAGCGATTACAATCCAAAAGGACATACAAAAGTTTTCAAAAGTTGATACATATACACGGTTTGCCAAATCAGAAGAGAAAACGCCCCAAAAGTGCACTTAGGGTTTTAATACATGAGCTATACAAAAGATATGTTCGACTAGCTCAATTTGGCAGCCATTTGTCAAATCCAGACCAAAAGGGGTTTATTTTCCTGTAAGGAAAACAAAAGGAACAGAAAGGGGTGAGCTTGCGCTCAATGAGGTACCAAACATATAGCAGAAAAATCATGGCATTTCACATTTTACAAAATCAGATACACATGCTAGATGTAAAGCAAAGGAACCAAGGATTCAAATCAGAAGGATACGGGTGGCTCTCAGGAGCCAAATTTCCAGCGCCGTACTTGATCCAAATCGGTTGACTCTCCGTCAACGTATATAGAACCAATGCGTCCGTAGACCCCTCTTTACACCGAATTCCGTCCACCAAACACTCCTTTACCGGGCCCGCTCACCGTAACCGAACAGAAATGGTAATACTCGAGTATACCCGGAATCAAGGGTCTCAATACCCAAAATCCCCGAACAGACTACCGTGGTTCGTTATCTAATCGTCCAGGCCCTTGCCGGCCCGACTCGAATAACTTAGCCACAGGATTGAGCTCATAATGCGGTAATGACACCACTTTCACTACGATTATCGGATGGGGGTGCAAGACCCACCGTTTCGAAGCTATGAAACAGAGCTACAACAATGTAGAAGGCCACTCAATCCAGTTCCTAACACAACTAGGTCAAATATGCCAAATACTAACCCAGAATTCCCAAAACAGGTTTGCAAAACACAGAAAACTGTAATCGGTATATCTCAGTCCATACAAGTCCAAATGCCAAAATTCCAAAGGCATATGTTAGCTAAGACATTCAGCTACATTTCATCAAAAGACACCAACTTCAAAATCCAAACCAATTCCAGTCAAAAGGGCCAATTACTATCGCAGTTTTCGCATTCTGATCAAAGCAGAACAGCTACAGTAAAAACGGCATAACTCACTCTACACTCATCCAAATGACCTGAAATTTTACAGGCACCTCAAACACATCAATACCTACAAATTTCATGTTTTGAGTAAAGTCTAATTCGGCCTCTAACCACATGATATAAAACCGGACAGAAATTGGGGATGATAGAACCCTAACTTTCACTTTTCCTTCCAAATCCAAAATTGGTTGCAATTATCTATCATTCACACCTACCATAGTCATTACCCCTCATTATCAACCATCATAAACAACCACAACACCATGATCATATTAAACCAGAAAATTCCTCAAAAAAATAAAAACTTCACCAATTCATCACAAACCAAGAAATAAATCACATAATCCATCACTTTAGCTCCCATTAGGCACAAATTAAACATCATTAAGTGTAGGAGGAAGTTCAAGTACCACTTACCTAGTAAACAAGAGAGAGATAGTGGTGGAACACCTTAGCTTCTCCAAAAACTTCACCAAGTCACTTACTAGCTCCTAATGGAGTGATTTTATGGAGCAAATCTAAGTTTAATTGGTTGGAATGGAAGATTGAGATAGTTTGAAGCTTGTAAATTGAAGAAGTTTTTCTTCCTTGTCCAAGAGAGAGAATCGGCCAACAAGAGGTAAGAAAGAATGAATTTTTAGTCAATTTTTGAGATATTTAATCCATGATAAGAAAAATAAAAAATGTCCAACAAGTGGACCAATCACATAGTGCCACTTGGCACTTCATTTAATGCCTTCCTATCACTTGGTTCCTCCCACATCAATGCCATGTCACCCTCTACTTATCTCTTAACACCCGATAAATTTCCACCAGTATCCGAAACTTAACCTTATTGGCCGAATTTTTCCGTACTTTTCGCACTAGTGGGTCCCACGTCCAAAATATATTCTTAATTTTCTAAAAACTCACCAATACTAGAAAAATCATTTAAATACAATAATTACTCATAAAATCTACCAGAAAATATTCCTAGGCCCGAAAATGCAGAAAACATGCAATTAAGGGGGAAATAAACCCTAGGAAAAATATTAGGGCAAAACGGGTTCTCACATTGGCCATTGATGGGAGTTGTGAAGTCAACCTTGCAAGTGCTATCATGGTTGAGAAATTAAATCTCCCAACCATTGATCATCTTCAACCGTACAAGTTGATGAGTACTCATGGTGATGTTTGGGTTACTAAACACACACTTGTACCTATTCAAATCGGCAAATATGTGAATGAAGTGTTGTGTGATGTAGTCCCAATTCAAGTGACACATGTGTTGTTGGCCAAGACATGGATGTCGAGGCGAGAAGTTAAATATGACGGACATACTAATAAGTATTCCTTCTTATTTAATGGTCGTCATTTTGCACTTGTATCACTTACTTGTGACCAGCTTTGTATTGATTTAGCATACATGAAAAGGGAGCTTGAGCGTTATAGGATGGAGAGAAAGCTAGATGAGGGAATTGAGCCTGATGAGGTAGACTCCGAGGGAGTTGAAAGCAATGAGATAAAAGGATCAGCTGTTGAACTAGAAAAAGAGATGGACAAATCTGATGAGATGGGTGATAAAAAGGAAGAGAAGAGAGAAAGTGGGCTGATCTTGAGCAAGAGTGATGTGTTCATGGATGAGGGCCAGCGCAATGACCCAGTCCGAGTCCCAATGGGCACAGTCACACGTGCACGAGCCGAGCTCTTCAAAGAATCCCTCCAAGCCCTTGTTCGAGTTGTCCAAGACCAACATTGAGCCCACAGAGATATTGAAGGCTTAGAAAGAAACAATCAAGTAACTTACACCTTGATCCAAGCCCATGAAAAATCAAGTGGGCCTCTTTGTGAGTCGGCCGATTAGGGCCTTAGTCTTTGTTACTCATTCAGTTGGACTAGTTGCTTAGTAGAAGGCATGGGCCGGCCCATCTTGGAGTCAAGATGGCCGACTTCCCACTTAGGGTTCCTTTAGGGTTTTTCTTGTTACCTTTAGCCTATAAATAGGCTAGCTTTGTACGGTTAAAGACACATGTTTTACGAATAAAATTCTTAGTATTTTCGTTTTCTTCCTAAGTGAGAATTCGAGCCTTTAACTTGCTTTGGCAAGGGTTCTTGAGCAATCTTGAGTCCTGTCCCCGATTGTTCAGCCGACCTATTCCCCTGGAGTATTCACCTTCATCGGAGTGTGGTTCTACCGCTTTAAATAAAAAACGTGCCGTTCGTGTTGATTTAGGGTCCCGCAATCCAAACGTAGGACAACCTCGCTAGATCCTTGGGCAAACGTGCTACGTGTCTCGAAACGCGTTGATCGAGGAACGTAACAGTTGGCTTCAGAGCTTTGGTTGAGGTACCTTCCGTTATATCCGTTACATTTTAGCAATACTCTCCAATATTTCCAACATTTTAGGAACACTCCCCTATATTCTTTCCTACATTTTAGAAACACTCTCCTACAGTTTAGGAACACACTCCTATATTTTATGAAGCTAAGTTTTTATTGAGATTCCATTCACACTAGCGCATCCATCAAATCTGTCCAAAACTTCCCTTCAAATTCCAGCCACTTAAACGTTGCAATCTCGGAGCACTTGGAGAGAAGTTGATTGAAAACTCATTGAGAAATTCCATTTCTTCAAGGGGAACAATCTGTGACTTGAGAAGTGTCGTGAGATCATTAGAGTGACATCCATATACACGAGTGCGAGTGGATACACATAAGGGAGCGTGAAAGGCAATATGTTCGGTTTCATTGCAAACTTTTTGCAGGTTCCCTCATACGTCATGGCGAATACAAGACGCATAAAAGCTAGCCCACACCATTGTCTTCCTGATCCTACGGGAGTCAAAGAAGGGGTATTACGTGGTGTAGATGAGCAATTGGACCTCGTCAAATCTCAGTTGCTTGGTTGGTTTTATACTCATTGTCGTGTCAAAGATAAAATCTGTAGCTTGGCCATTGATGGGAGTTGTGAAGTCAACCTTGCAAGTGCTATCATGGTTGAGAAATTAAATCTCCCAACCAGTGATCATCTTCAACCGTACAAGTTGATGAGTACTCATGGTGATGTTTGGGTTACTAAACACACACTTGTACCTATTCAAATCGACAAATATGTGAATGAAGTGTTGTGTGATGTAGTCCCAATTCAAGTGACACATGTGTTGTTGGGCAAGGCATGGATGTCGAGGCGAGAAGTTACATATGACGGACATACTAATAAGTATTCCTTATTATTTAATGGTCGTCATTTTGCACTTGTATCACTTACTTGTGACCAGCTTTGTATTGATTTAGCATACATGAAAAGGGAGCTTGAGCGTTATAGGATGGAGAAAAAGCTAGATGAGGGAATTGAGCCTGATGAGGTAGAATCTGAGGGAGTTGAAAGCAATGAGATAAAAGGATCAGCTGTTGAACTAGAAAAAGAGATGGACAAATCTGATGAGATGGGTGATGAAAAGGAAGAGAAGAGAGAAAGTGGGCTGATCTTGAGCAAGAGTGATGTGTTCATGGAAGAGGGCCAGCGCAATGACCCAGTCCGAGTCCCAATGGGCACAGTCACACGTGCACGAGCCGAGCTCTTCAAAGAATCCCTCCAAGCCCTTGTTCGAGTTGTCCAAGACCAACATGGAGCCCATAGAGATATTGAAGGCTTAGAAAGAAACAATCAAGTAACTTACACCTTGATCCAAGCCCATGAAAAATCAAGTGGGCCTCTTTGTGAGTCGGCCGATTAGGGCCTTAGTCTTTGTTACTCATTCAGTTGGACTAGTTGCTTAGTAGAAGGCATGGGCCGGCCCATCTTTGAGTCAAGATGGCCGACTTCCCACTTAGGGTTCCTTTAGGGTTTTTCTTGTTACCTTTAGCCTATAAATAGGCTAGCTTTGTAAGGTTAAAGACACATGTTTTATGAATGAAATTCTTAGTATTTTCGTTTTCTTCCTAAGTGAGAATTCGAGCCTTTAACTTGCTTTGGCAAGGGTTCTTTAGCAATCTTGAGTCCTGTCCCCGATTGTTCAGCCGACCTATTCCCCTGGAGTATTCACCTTCATCGGAGTGTCGTTCTACCGCTTTAAATAAAAAATGTGCCTTTCGTGTTAATTTAGAGTCCCGCAATCCAAACGTAGGACAACCTCACTAGATCCTTGGGCAAACGTGCTACGTGTCTCGAAACGCGTTGATCGAGGAACGTATCAGTTGGCTTCAGAGCTTTGGTTGAGGTACATTCCGTTATATCCGTTACATTTTAGCAATACTCTCCAATATTTCCAACATTTTAGGAACACTCCCCTATATTCTTTCCTACATTTTAGAAACACTCTCCTACAGTTTAGGAACACACTCCTACATTTTATGAAGCTAAGTTTTTATTGAGATTCCATTCACACTAGCGCATCCATCAAATCTGTCCAAAACTTCCCTTCAAATTCCAGCCACTTAGACGTTGCAATCTCGGAGCACTTGGAGAGAAGTTGATTGAAAACTCATTGAGAAATTCCATTTCTTCAAGGGGAACAATCTGTGACTTGAGAAGTGTCGTGAGATCATTAGAGTGACATCCATATACACGTGTGCGAGTGGATACACGTAAGGGAGCGTGAAAGGCAATATCTTCGGTTTCGTTGCTAACTTTTTGCAGGTTCCCTCATACGTCATGGCGAATACAAGACGCATAAAAGCTAGCCCACACCATTGTCTTCCTGATCCTACGGGAGTCAAAGAAGTGGTATTACGTGGTGTAGATGAGCAATTGGACCTCGTCAAATCTCAGTTGCTTGGTTGGTTTTACACTCATTGTCGTGTCAAAGATAAAATCTGTAGCTTGGCCATTGATGGGAGTTGTGAAGTCAACCTTGCAAGTGCTATCATGGTTGAGAAATTAAATCTCCCAACCATTGATCATCTTCAACCGTACAAGTTGATGAGTACTCATGGTGATGTTTGGGTTACAAAACACACACTTGTACCTATTCAAATCGGCAAATATGTGAATGAAGTGTTGAGTGATGTAGTCCCAATTCAAGTGACACATGTGTTGTTGGGCAAGGCATGGATGTCGAGGCGAGAAGTTACATATGACGGACATACTAATAAGTATTCCTTATTATTTAATGGTCGTCATTTTGCACTTGTATCACTTACTTGTGACCAACTTTGTATTGATCCAGCACACATGAAAAGGGAGCTTGAGCGTTATAGGATGGAGAAAAAGCTAGATAGGGAATTGAGCCTGAAGAGGTAGAATCCGAGGGAGTTGAAAGCAATGAGATAAAAGGGTCAGCTGTTGAACTAGAAAAAGAGATGGACAAATCTGATGAGATGGGCGATGAAAAGGAAGAGAAGAGAGAAAGTGGGCTGATCTTGAGCAAGAGTGATGTGTTCATGGATGAGGGCCAGCGCAATGACCCAGTCCGAGTCCCAATGGGCACAGTCACACGTGCACGAGCCAAGCTCTTCAAAGAATCCCCCCAAACCCTTGTTCGAGTTGTCCAAGACCAACATGGAGCCCATAGAAACAATCAAGTAACTTACACCTTGATCCAAGCCCATGAAAAATCAAGTGGGCCTCTTTGTGAGTCGGCCGTTTAAGGCCTTAGTCTTTGTTACTCATTCAGTTGGACTAGTTGCTTAGTAGAAGGCATGGGCCGCCCCATCTTGGAGTCAAGATGGCCGACTTCCCACTTAGGGTTTCTTTAGGATTTTTCTTGTTACCCTAAGCCTATAATTAGGCTAGCTTTGTAAGGTTAAAGACACAAGTTTTATGAATAAAATTCTTAGTATTTTCGTTTTCTTCCTAGGAGAGAATTCGAGCCTTTAACTTGCTTTGGCAAGGGTTCTTGAGCAATCTTGCGTCCTGTCCTTGATTGTTCAGCCGACCTATTCCCCTGGAGTATTCACCTTCATCGGAGTGTCGATCTACCGCTTTAAATAACAAACGTGCCGTTCGTGTTGATTTAGCGTCCCGCAATCCAAACGTAGGACAACCTCGCTAGATCCTTGGGCAAACATGCAACGTGTCTCGAAACGCGTTGATCGAGGAACGTATCAGTTGGCTTCAGAGCTTTGGTTGAGGTACCTTCCGTTATATCCGTTACATTTTAGGAACACTCTCCTATATTTCCAACATTTTAGGAACACTCCCCTATATTCTCTCCTACATTTTTGAAACACTCTCCTACATTTTAGGAACACACCCCTACATTTTATGAAGCTAAGTTTTCATTGAGATTCCATTCACACTAGCGCATCCATCAAATCTGTCCAAAGCTTCCCTTCAAATTCCAGCCACTTAAACGTTGCAATCTCGGAGTACTTGGAGAGAAGTTGATTGAAAACTCATTGAGAAATTCCATTTCTTCAAGGGGAACAATCTGTGACTTGAGAAGTGTCGTGAGATCATTAGAGTGACATCCATATACACGAGTGCGAGTGGATACACGTAAGGGAGCGTGAAAGACAATATCTTCGGTTTCGTTGCTAACTTTTTGCAGGTTCCCTCATACGTCATGGCGAATACAAGACGCATAAAAGCTAGCCCACAGCATTGTCTTCCTGATCCTAAGGGTGTCAAAGAAGTGGCATTACGTGGTGTAGATGAGCAATTGGACCTCGTCAAATCTCAGTTGCTTGGTTGGTTTTATACTCATTGTCGTGTCAAAGATAAAATCTGTAGCTTGGCCATTGATGGGAGTTGTGAAATCAACCTTGCAAGTGCTATCATGGTTGAGAAATTAAATCTCCCAACCATTGATCATCTTCAACCGTACAAGTTGATGAGTGCTCATGGTGATGTTTGGGTTACTAAACACACACTTGTACCTATTCAAATCGGCAAATATGTGAATGAAGTGTTGTGTGATGTAGTCCCAATTCAAGTGACACATGTGTTGTTGGGCAAGGCATGGATGTCGAGGCGAGAAGTTACATATGACGGACATACTAATAAGTATTCCTTATTATTTAATGGTCGTCATTTTGCACTTGTATCACTTACTTGTGACCAACTTTGTATTGATCCAGCACACATGAAAAGGGAGCTTGAGCGTTATAGGATGGAGAAAAAGCTAGATAGGGAATTGAGCCTGAAGAGGTAGAATCCGAGGGAGTTGAAAGCAATGAGATAAAAGGGTCAGCTGTTGAACTAGAATAAGCGATGGACAAATCTGATGAGATGGGTGATGAAAAGGAAGAGAAGGGAGAAAGTGGGCTGATCTTGAGCAAGAGCGATGTGTTCATGGATGAGGGCCAGCGCAATGACCAAGTCCGAGTCCCATTGGGCACAGTCACACATGCATGAGCCAAGCTCTTAAAAGAATCCCTCCAAGCCCTTGTTCGAGTTGTCCAAGACCAACATGGAGCCCATAGAGATATTGAAGGCTTAGAAAGAAACAATCAAGTAACTTACACCTTGATCCAAACCCGTGAAAAATCAAGTGGGCCTCTTTGTGAGCCGGCCGATTAGGGCCTTAGTCTTTGTTACTTATTCAGTTGGACTAGTTGCTTAGTAGAAGGCATGGGCCGTCCCATCTTGGAGTCAAGATGGCCGACTTCCCACTTAGGGTTTCTTTAGGATTTTTCTTGTTACCCTAAGCCTATAAATAGGCTAGCTTTGTAAGGTTAAAGACACAAGTTTTATGAATAAAATTCTTAGTATTTTCGTTTTCTTCCTAGGAGAGAATTCGAGCCTTTAACTTGCTTTGGCAAGGGTTCTTGAGCAATCTTGCGTCCTGTCCTTGATTGTTCAGCCGACCTATTCCCCTGGAGTATTCACCTTCATCGGAGTGTCGATCTACCGCTTTAAATAAAAAACGTGCCGTTCGTGTTGATTTAGCGTCCCGCAATCCAAACGTAGGACAACCTCGCTAGATCCTTGGGCAAACGTGCAACGTGTCTCGAAACGCGTTGATCGAGGAACGTATCAGTTGGCTTCAGAGCTTTGGTTGAGGTACCTTCCGTTATATCCGTTACATTTTAGGAACACTCTCCTATATTTCCAACATTTTAGGAACACTCCCCTATATTCTCTCCTACATTTTTGAAACACTCTCCTACATTTTAGGAACACACCCCTACATTTTATGAAGCTAAGTTTTCATTGAGATTCCATTCACACTAGCGCATCCATCAAATCTGTCCAAAACTTCCCTTCAAATTCCAGCCACTTAAACGTTGCAATCTCGGAGGACTTGGAGAGAAGTTGATTGAAAACTCATTGAGAAATTCCATTTCTTCAAGGGGAACAATCTGTGACTTGAGAAGTGTCGTGAGATCATTTGAGTGACATCCATATACACGAGTGCGAGTGGAGTGTGTAAGGGAGCGTGAAAGGCAATATCTTCGGTTTCGTTGCTAACTTTTTGTAGGTTCCCTCATACGTCATGGCGAATACAAGACGCATAAAAGCTAGCCCACAGCATTGTCTTCCTGATCCTAAGGGTGTCAAAGAAGTGGCATTACGTGGTGTAGATGAGCAATTGGACCTCGTCAAACTCAGTTGCTTGGTTGGTTTTATACTCATTGTCGTGTCAAAGATAAAATCTGTAGCTTGGCCATTGATGGGAGTTGTGAAGTCAACCTTGCAAGTGCTATCATGGTTGAGAAATTAAATCTCCCAACCATTGATCATCTTCAACCGTACAAGTTGATGAGTACTCATGGTGATGTTTGGGTTACTAAACACACACTTGTACCTATTCAAATCGGCAAATATGTGAATGAAGTGTTGTGTGATGTAGTCCCAATTCAAGTGACACATGTGTTGTTGGGCAAGGCATGGATGTCGAGGCGAGAAGTTAAATATGACGGACATGCTAATAAGCATTCCTTCTAATTTAATGGTCGTCATTTTGCACTTGTATCACTTACTTGTGACCAACTTTGTATTGATTTAGCATACATGAAAAGGGAGCTTGAGCGTTATAGGATGGAGAAAAAGCTAGATGAGGGGATTGAGCCTGATGAGGTAGAATTTGAGGGAGTTGAAAGCAATGAGATAAAAGGATCAGCTGTTGAACTAGAAAAAGAGATGGACAAATCTGATGAGATGGGTGATGAAAAGGAAGAGAAGAGTGAAAGTGGGCTGATCTTGAGCAAGAGTGATGTGTTCATGGATGAGGGCCAGCGCAATGACCCAGTCCGAGTCCCATTGGGCACAGTCACACGTGCACGAGCCAAGCTCTTCAAAGAATCCCTCCAAGCCCTTGTTCGAGTTGTCCAAGACCAACATGGAACCCATAGAGATATTGAAGGCTTAGAAAGAAACAATCAAGTAACTTCCACCTTGATCCAAGCCCATGAAAAATCAAGTGGGCCTCTTTGTGAGTCGGCCGATTCCCACTTAGGGTTCCTTTAGGGTTTTTCTTGTTACCTTTAGCCTATAAATAGGCTAGCTTTGTAAGGTTAAAGACACATGTTTTATGAATAAAATTCTTAAAATTTTCGTTTTCTTCCTAAGTGAGAATTCGAGCCTTTAACTTGCTTTGGCAAGGGTTCTTGAGCAATCTTGAGTCCTGTCCCCGATTGTTCAGCTGACCTATTCCCCTGGAGTATTCACCTTCATCGGAGTGTCGTTCTACCGCTATAAATAAAAAACGTGCCGTTCGTGTTGATTTAGAGTCCCGCAATCCAAACGTAGGACAACCTCGCTAGATCCTTGGGCAAACGTGCTACGTGTCTCAAAACGCGTTGATCGAGGAACGTATCAGTTGGCTTCAGAGCTTTGGTTGAGGTACCTTCCGTTATATCCGTTACATTTTAGCAATACTCTCCAATATTTCCAACATTTTAGAAACACTCTCCTACAGTTTAGGAACACACTCCTACATTTTATGAAGCTAAGTTTTTATTGAGATTCCATTCACACTAGCGCATCCATCAAATCTGTCCAAAACTTCCCTTCAAATTCCAGCCACTTAGACGTTGCAATCTCGGAGCACTTGGAGAGAAGTTGATTGAAAACTCATTGAGAAATTCCATTTCTTCAAGGGGAACAATCTGTGACTTGAGAAGTGTCGTGAGATCATTAGAGTGACATCCATATACACGTGTGCGAGTGGATACACGTAAGGGAGCGTGAAAGGCAATATCTTCGGTTTCGTTGCTAACTTTTTGCAGGTTCCCTCATACGTCATGGCGAATACAAGACGCATAAAAGCTAGCCCACACCATTGTCTTCCTGATCCTACGGGAGTCAAAGAAGTGGTATTACGTGGTGTAGATGAGCAATTGGACCTCGTCAAATCTCAGTTGCTTGGTTGGTTTTACACTCATTGTCGTGTCAAAGATAAAATCTGTAGCTTGGCCATTGATGGGAGTTGTGAAGTCAACCTTGCAAGTGCTATCATGGTTGAGAAATTAAATCTCCCAACCATTGATCATCTTCAACCGTACAAGTTGATGAGTACTCATGGTGATGTTTGGGTTACAAAACACACACTTGTACCTATTCAAATCGGCAAATATGTGAATGAAGTGTTGAGTGATGTAGTCCCAATTCAAGTGACACATGTGTTGTTGGGCAAGGCATGGATGTCGAGGCGAGAAGTTACATATGACGGACATACTAATAAGTATTCCTTATTATTTAATGGTCGTCATTTTGCACTTGTATCACTTACTTGTGACCAACTTTGTATTGATCCAGCACACATGAAAAGGGAGCTTGAGCGTTATAGGATGGAGAAAAAGCTAGATAGGGAATTGAGCCTGAAGAGGTAGAATCCGAGGGAGTTGAAAGCAATGAGATAAAAGGGTCAGCTGTTGAACTAGAAAAAGAGATGGACAAATCTGATGAGATGGGCGATGAAAAGGAAGAGAAGAGAGAAAGTGGGCTGATCTTGAGCAAGAGTGATGTGTTCATGGATGAGGGCCAGCGCAATGACCCAGTCCGAGTCCCAATGCGCACAGTCACACGTGCACGAGCCAAGCTCTTCAAAGAATCCCCCCAAACCCTTGTTCGAGTTGTCCAAGACCAACATGGAGCCCATAGAAACAATCAAGTAACTTACACCTTGATCCAAGCCCATGAAAAATCAAGTGGGCCTCTTTGTGAGTCGGCCGTTTAAGGCCTTAGTCTTTGTTACTCATTCAGTTGGACTAGTTGCTTAGTAGAAGGCATGGGCCGCCCCATCTTGGAGTCAAGATGGCCGACTTCCCACTTAGGGTTTCTTTAGGATTTTTCTTGTTACCCTAAGCCTATAATTAGGCTAGCTTTGTAAGGTTAAAGACACAAGTTTTATGAATAAAATTCTTAGTATTTTCGTTTTCTTCCTAGGAGAGAATTCGAGCCTTTAACTTGCTTTGGCAAGGGTTCTTGAGCAATCTTGCGTCCTGTCCTTGATTGTTCAGCCGACCTATTCCCCTGGAGTATTCACCTTCATCGGAGTGTCGATCTACCGCTTTAAATAAAAAACGTGCCGTTCGTGTTGATTTAGCGTCCCGCAATCCAAACGTAGGACAACCTCGCTAGATCCTTGGGCAAACATGCAACGTGTCTCGAAACGCGTTGATCGAGGAACGTATCAGTTGGCTTCAGAGCTTTGGTTGAGGTACCTTCCGTTATATCCGTTACATTTTAGGAACACTCTCCTATATTTCCAACATTTTAGGAACACTCCCCTATATTCTCTCCTACATTTTTGAAACACTCTCCTACATTTTAGGAACACACCCCTACATTTTATGAAGCTAAGTTTTCATTGAGATTCCATTCACACTAGCGCATCCATCAAATCTGTCCAAAGCTTCCCTTCAAATTCCAGCCACTTAAACGTTGCAATCTCGGAGTACTTGGAGAGAAGTTGATTGAAAACTCATTGAGAAATTCCATTTCTTCAAGGGGAACAATCTGTGACTTGAGAAGTGTCGTGAGATCATTAGAGTGACATCCATATACACGAGTGCGAGTGGATACACGTAAGGGAGCGTGAAAGACAATATCATCGGTTTCGTTGCTAACTTTTTGCAGGTTCCCTCATACGTCATGGCGAATACAAGACGCATAAAAGCTAGCCCACAGCATTGTCTTCCTGATCCTAAGGGTGTCAAAGAAGTGGCATTACGTGGTGTAGATGAGCAATTGGACCTCGTCAAATCTCAGTTGCTTGGTTGGTTTTATACTCATTGTCGTGTCAAAGATAAAATCTGTAGCTTGGCCATTGATGGGAGTTGTGAAATCAACCTTGCAAGTGCTATCATGGTTGAGAAATTAAATCTCCCAACCATTGATCATCTTCAACCGTACAAGTTGATGAGTGCTCATGGTGATGTTTGGGTTACTAAACACACACTTGTACCTATTCAAATCGGCAAATATGTGAATGAAGTGTTGTGTGATGTAGTCCCAATTCAAGTGACACATGTGTTGTTGGGCAAGGCATGGATGTCGAGGCGAGAAGTTACATATGACGGACATACTAATAAGTATTCCTTATTATTTAATGGTCGTCATTTTGCACTTGTATCACTTACTTGTGACCAACTTTGTATTGATCCAGCACACATGAAAAGGGAGCTTGAGCGTTATAGGATGGAGAAAAAGCTAGATAGGGAATTGAGCCTGAAGAGGTAGAATCCGAGGGAGTTGAAAGCAATGAGATAAAAGGGTCAGCTGTTGAACTAGAATAAGCGATGGACAAATCTGATGAGATGGGTGATGAAAAGGAAGAGAAGGGAGAAAGTGGGCTGATCTTGAGCAAGAGCGATGTGTTCATGGATGAGGGCCAGCGCAATGACCAAGTCCGAATCCCATTGGGCACAGTCACACATGCATGAGCCAAGCTCTTCAAAGAATCCCTCCAAGCCCTTGTTCGAGTTGTCCAAGACCAACATGGAGCCCATAGAGATATTGAAGGCTTAGAAAGAAACAATCAAGTAACTTACACCTTGATCCAAACCCGAGAAAAATCAAGTGGGCCTCTTTGTGAGTCGGCCGATTAGGGCCTTAGTCTTTGTTACTTATTCAGTTGGACTAGTTGCTTAGTAGAAGGCATGGGCCGTCCCATCTTGGAGTCAAGATGGCCGACTTCCCACTTAGGGTTTCTTTAGGATTTTTCTTGTTACCCTAAGCCTATAAATAGGCTAGCTTTGTAAGGTTAAAGACACAAGTTTTATGAATAAAATTCTTAGTATTTTCGTTTTCTTCCTAGGAGAGAATTCGAGCCTTTAACTTGCTTTGGCAAGGGTTCTTGAGCAATCTTGCGTCCTGTCCTTGATTGTTCAGCCGACCTATTCCCCTGGAGTATTCACCTTCATCGGAGTGTCGATCTACCGCTTTAAATAAAAAACGTGCCGTTCGTGTTGATTTAGCGTCCCGCAATCCAAACGTAGGACAACCTCGCTAGATCCTTGGGCAAACGTGCAACGTGTCTCGAAACGCGTTGATCGAGGAACGTATCAGTTGGCTTCAGAGCTTTGGTTGAGGTACCTTCCGTTATATCCGTTACATTTTAGGAACACTCTCCTATATTTCCAACATTTTAGGAACACTCCCCTATATTCTCTCCTACATTTTTGAAACACTCTCCTACATTTTAGGAACACACCCCTACATTTTATGAAGCTAAGTTTTCATTGAGATTCCATTCACACTAGCGCATCCATCAAATCTGTCCAAAACTTCCCTTCAAATTCCAGCCACTTAAACGTTGCAATCTCGGAGGACTTGGAGAGAAGTTGATTGAAAACTCATTGAGAAATTCCATTTCTTCAAGGGGAACAATCTGTGACTTGAGAAGTGTCGTGAGATCATTTGAGTGACATCCATATACACGAGTGCGAGTGGAGTGTGTAAGGGAGCCTGAAAGGCAATATCTTCGGTTTCGTTGCTAACTTTTTGCAGGTTCCCTCATACGTCATGGCGAATACAAGACGCATAAAAGCTAGCCCACAGCATTGTCTTCCTGATCCTAAGGGTGTCAAAGAAGTGGCATTACGTGGTGTAGATGAGCAATTGGACCTCGTCAAATCTCAGTTGCTTGGTTGGTTTTATACTCATTGTCGTGTCAAAGATAAAATCTGTAGCTTGGCCATTGATGGGAGTTGTGAAATCAACCTTGCAAGTGCTATCATGGTTGAGAAATTAAATCTCCCAACCATTGATCATCTTCAACCGTACAAGTTGATGAGTGCTCATGGTGATGTTTGGGTTACTAAACACACACTTGTACCTATTCAAATCGGCAAATATGTGAATGAAGTGTTGTGTGATGTAGTCCCAATTCAAGTGACACATGTGTTGTTGGGCAAGGCATGGATGTCGAGGCGAGAAGTTAAATATGACGGACATGCTAATAAGCATTCCTTCTAATTTAATGGTCGTCATTTTGCACTTGTATCACTTACTTGTGACCAACTTTGTATTGATTTAGCATACATGAAAAGGGAGCTTGAGCGTTATAGGATGGAGAAAAAGCTAGATGAGGGGATTGAGCCTGATGAGGTATAATTTGAGGGAGTTGAAAGCAATGAGATAAAAGGATCAGCTGTTGAACTAGAAAAAGAGATGGACAAATCTGATGAGATGGGTGATGAAAAGGAAGAGAAGAGTGAAAGTGGGCTGATCTTGAGCAAGAGTGATGTGTTCATGGATGAGGGCCAGCGCAATGACCCAGTCCGAGTCCCATTGGGCACAGTCACACGTGCACGAGCCAAGCTCTTCAAAGAATCCCTCCAAGCCCTTGTTCGAGTTGTCCAAGACCAACAAGGAACCCATAGAGATATTGAAGGCTTAGAAAGAAACAATCAAGTAACTTCCACCTTGATCCAAGCCCATGAAAAATCAAGTGGGCCTCTTTGTGAGTCGGCCGATTCCCACTTAGGGTTCCTTTAGGGTTTTTCTTGTTACCTTTAGCCTATAAATAGGCTAGCTTTGTAAGGTTAAAGACACATGTTTTATGAATAAAATTCTTAAAATTTTCGTTTTCTTCCTAAGTGAGAATTCGAGCCTTTAACTTGCTTTGGCAAGGGTTCTTGAGCAATCTTGAGTCCTGTCCCCGATTGTTCAGCTGACCTATTCCCCTGGAGTATTCACCTTCATCGGAGTGTCGTTCTACCGCTATAAATAAAAAACGTGCCGTTCGTGTTGATTTAGAGTCCCGCAATCCAAACGTAGGACAACCTCGCTAGATCCTTGGGCAAACGTGCTACGTGTCTCAAAACGCGTTGATCGAGGAACGTATCAGTTGGCTTCAGAGCTTTGGTTGAGGTACCTTCCGTTATATCCGTTACATTTTAGCAATACTCTCCAATATTTCCAACATTTTAGGAACACTCCCCTATATTCTTTCCTACATTTTAGAAACACTCTCCTACAGTTTAGGAACACACTCCTACATTTTATGAAGCTAAGTTTTTATTGAGATTCCATTTACACTAGCGCATCCATCAAATCTGTCCAAAACTTCCCTTCAAATTCCAGCCACTTAAACGTTGCAATCTCGGAGCACTTGGAGAGAAGTTGATTGAAAACTCATTGAGAAATTCCATTTCTTCAAGGGGAACAATCTGTGACTTGAGAAGTGTCGTGAGATCATTAGAGTGACATCCATATACACGTGTGCGAGTGGATACACGTAAGGGAGCGTGAAAGGCAATATCTTCGGTTTCGTTGCTAACTTTTTGCAGGTTCCCTCATACGTCATGGCGAATACAAGACGCATAAAAGCTAGCCCACACCATTGTCTTCCTGATCCTACGGGAGTCAAAGAAGTGGTATTACGTGGTGTAGATGAGCAATTGGACCTCGTCAAATCTCAGTTGCTTGGTTGGTTTTACACTCATTGTCGTGTCAAAGATAAAATCTGTAGCTTGGCCATTGATGGGAGTTGTGAAGTCAACCTTGCAAGTGCTATCATGGTTGAGAAATTAAATCTCCCAACCATTGATCATCTTCAACCGTACAAATTGATGAGTACTCATGGTGATGTTTGGGTTACAAAACACACACTTGTACCTATTCAAATCGGCAAATATGTGAATGAAGTGTTGAGTGATGTAGTCCCAATTCAAGTGACACATGTGTTGTTGGGCAAGGCATGGATGTCGAGGCGAGAAGTTACATATGACGGACATACTAATAAGTATTCCTTATTATTTAATGGTCGTCATTTTGCACTTGTATCACTTACTTGTGACCAACTTTGTATTGATCCAGCACACATGAAAAGGGAGCTTGAGCGTTATAGGATGGAGAAAAAGCTAGATAGGGAATTGAGCCTGAAGAGGTAGAATCCGAGGGAGTTTAAAGCAATGAGATAAAAGGGTCAGCTGTTGAACTAGAAAAAGAGATGGACAAATCTGATGAGATGGGCGATGAAAAGGAAGAGAAGAGAGAAAGTGGGCTGATCTTGAGCAAGAGTGATGTGTTCATGGATGAGGGCCAGCGCAATGACCCAGTCCGAGTCCCAATGGGCACAGTCACACGTGCACGAGCCAAGCTCTTCAAAGAATCCCCCCAAACCCTTGTTCGAGTTGTCCAAGACCAACATGGAGCCCATAGAAACAATCAAGTAACTTACACCTTGATCCAAGCCCATGAAAAATCAAGTGGGCCTCTTTGTGAGTCGGCCGTTTAGGGCCTTAGTCTTCGTTACTCATTCAGTTGGACTAGTTGCTTAGTAGAAGGCATGGGCCGCCCCATCTTGGAGTCAAGATGGCCGACTTCCCACTTAGGGTTTCTTTAGGATTTTTCTTGTTACCTTAAGCCTATAAATAGGCTATCTTTGTAAGGTTAAAGACACAAATTTTATGAATAAAATTCTTAATATTTTCGTTTTCTTCCTAAGTGAGAATTCGAGCCTTTAACTTGCTTTGGCAAGGGTTCTTGAGCAATCTTGCATCCTGTCCTTGATTGTTCAGCCGATCTATTCCCCTGGAGTATTCACCTTCATCGGAGTGTCGATCTACCGCTTTAAATAAAAAACGTGCCGTTCGTGTTGATTTACAGTCCTGCAATCCAAACGTAGGACAACCTCAATAGATCCTTGGGCAAACGTGCAACATGTCTCGAAACGCGTTGATCGAGGAACGTATCAGTTGGCTTCAGAGCTTTGGTTGAGGTACCTTCCGTTATATCCGTTACATTTTAGCAACACTCTCCTATATTTCCAACATTTTGGGAACACTCCCCTATATTCTCTCCTACATTTTAGAAACACTCTCCTACATTTTTGGAACACACTCCTACATTTTATGAAAATAAGTTTTCATTGAGATTCCATTCACACTAGCGCATCCATCAAATCTGTCCAAAACTTCCCTTCAAATTCCAGCCACTTAAACGTTTCAATCTCGGAGTACTTGGAGAGAAGTTGATTGAAAACTCATTGAGAAATTCCATTTCTTCAAGGGGAACAATCTGTGACTTGAGAAGTGTCGTGAGATCATTAGAGTGACATCCATATACACGAGTGCGAGTGGATACACGTAAGGGAGCGTGAAAGACAATATCTTCGGTTTCGTTGCTAACTTTTTGCAGGTTCCCTCATACGTCATGGCGAATACAAGACGCATAAAAGCTAGCCCACAGCATTGTCTTCCTGATCCTAAGGGTGTCAAAGAAGTGGCATTACGTGGTGTAGATGAGCAATTGGACCTCGTCAAATCTCAGTTACTTGGTTGGTTTTATACTCATTGTCGTGTCAAAGATAAAATCTGTAGCTCGGCCATTGATGGGAGTTGTGAAGTCAACCTTGCAAGTGCTATCATGGTTGAGAAATTAAATCTCCCAACCATTGATCATCTTCAACCGTACAAGTTGATGAGTACTCATGGTGATGTTTGGGTTACTAAACACACACTTGTACCTATTCAAATCGGCAAATATGTGAATGAAGTGTTGTGTGATGTAGTCCCAATTCAAGTGACACATGTGTTGTTGGGCAAGGCATGGATGTCGAGGCGAGAAGTTACATATGACGGACATACTAATAAGTATTCCTTATTATTTAATGGTCGTCATTTTGCACTTGTATCACTTACTTGTGACCAACTTTGTATTGATCCAGCACACATGAAAAGGGAGCTTGAGCGTTATAGGATGGAGAAAAAGCTAGATAGGGAATTGAGCCTGAAGAGGTAGAATCCGAGGGAGTTGAAAGCAATGAGATAAAAGGGTCAGCTGTTGAACTAGAATAAGCGATAGACAAATCTGATGAGATGGGTGATGAAAAGGAAGAGAAGGGAGAAAGTGGGCTGATCTTGAGCTAGAGCGATGTGTTCATGGATGAGGGCCAGCGCAATGACCAAGTCCGAGTCCCATTGGGCACAGTCACACGTGCATGAGCCAAGCTCTTCAAAGAATCCCTCCAAGCCCTTGTTCGAGTTGTCCAAGACCAACATGGAGCCCATAGAGATATTGAAGGCTTAGAAAGAAACAATCAAGTAACTTACACCTTGATCCAAACCCGTGAAAAATCAAGTGGGCCTCTTTGTGAGTCGGCCGATTAGGGCCTTAGTCTTTGTTACTTATTCAGTTGGACTAGTTGCTTAGTAGAAGGCATGGGCCGCCCCATCTTGGAGTCAAGATGGCCGACTTCCCACTTAGGGTTTCTTTAGGATTTTTCTTGTTACCCTAAGCCTATAAATAGGCTAGCTTTGTAAGGTTAAAGACACAAGTTTTATGAATAAAATTCTTAGTATTTTCGTTTTCTTCCTAGGAGAGAATTCGAGCCTTTAACTTGCTTTGGCAAGGGTTCTTGAGCAATCTTGCGTCCTGTCCTTGATTGTTCAGCCGACCTATTCCCCTGGAGTATTCACCTTCATCGGAGTGTCGATCTACCGCTTTAAATAAAAAACGTGCCGTTCGTGTTGATTTAGCGTCCCGCAATCCAAACGTAGGACAACCTCGCTAGATCCTTGGGCAAACGTGCAACGTGTCTCGAAACGCGTTGATCGAGGAACGTATCAGTTGGCTTCAGAGCTTTGGTTGAGGTACCTTCCGTTATATCCGTTACATTTTAGGAACACTCTCCTATATTTCCAACATTTTAGGAACACTCCCCTATATTCTCTCCTACATTTTTGAAACACTCTCCTACATTTTAGGAACACACCCCTACATTTTATGAAGCTAAGTTTTCATTGAGATTCCATTCACACTAGCGCATCCATCAAATCTGTCCAAAACTTCCCTTCAAATTCCAGCCACTTAAACGTTGCAATCTCGGAGGACTTGGAGAGAAGTTGATTGAAAACTCATTGAGAAATTCCATTTCTTCAAGGGGAACAATCTGTGACTTGAGAAGTGTCGTGAGATCATTTGAGTGACATCCATATACACGAGTGCGAGTGGAGTGTGTAAGGGAGCGTGAAAGGCAATATCTTCGGTTTCGTTGCTAACTTTTTGTAGGTTCCCTCATACGTCATGGCGAATACAAGACGCATAAAAGCTAGCCCACAGCATTGTCTTCCTGATCCTAAGGGTGTCAAAGAAGTGGCATTACGTGGTGTAGATGAGCAATTGGACCTCGTCAAACTCAGTTGCTTGGTTGGTTTTATACTCATTGTCGTGTCAAAGATAAAATCTGTAGCTTGGCCATTGATGGGAGTTGTGAAGTCAACCTTGCAAGTGCTATCATGGTTGAGAAATTAAATCTCCCAACCATTGATCATCTTCAACCGTACAAGTTGATGAGTACTCATGGTGATGTTTGGGTTACTAAACTTGTACCTATTCAAATCGGCAAATATGTGAATGAAGTGTTGTGTGATGTAGTCCCAATTCAAGTGACACATGTGTTGTTGGGCAAGGCATGGATGTCGAGGCGAGAAGTTAAATATGACGGACATGCTAATAAGCATTCCTTCTAATTTAATGGTCGTCATTTTGCACTTGTATCACTTACTTGTGACCAACTTTGTATTGATTTAGCATACATGAAAAGGGAGCTTGAGCGTTATAGGATGGAGAAAAAGCTAGATGAGGGGATTGAGCCTGATGAGGTAGAATTTGAGGGAGTTGAAAGCAATGAGATAAAACGATCAGCTGTTGAACTAGAAAAAGAGATGGACAAATCTGATGAGATGGGTGATGAAAAGGAAGAGAAGAGTGAAAGTGGGCTGATCTTGAGCAAGAGTGATGTGTTCATGGATGAGGGCCAGCGCAATGACCCAGTCCGAGTCCCATTGGGCACAGTCACACGTGCACGAGCCAAGCTCTTCAAAGAATCCCTCCAAGCTCTTGTTCGAGTTGTCCAAGACCAACATGGAACCCATAGAGATATTGAAGGCTTAGAAAGAAACAATCAAGTAACTTCCACCTTGATCCAAGCCCATGAAAAATCAAGTGGGCCTCTTTGTGAGTCGGCCGATTCCCACTTAGGGTTCCTTTAGGGTTTTTCTTGTTACCTTTAGCCTATAAATAGGCTAGCTTTGTAAGGTTAAAGACACATGTTTTATGAATAAAATTCTTAAAATTTTCGTTTTCTTCCTAAGTGAGAATTCGAGCCTTTAACTTGCTTTGGCAAGGGTTCTTGAGCAATCTTGAGTCCTGTCCCCGATTGTTCAGCTGACCTATTCCCCTGGAGTATTCACCTTCATCGGAGTGTCGTTCTACCGCTATAAATAAAAAACGTGCCGTTCGTGTTGATTTAGAGTCCCGCAATCCAAACGTAGGACAACCTCGCTAGATCCTTGGGCAAACGTGCTACGTGTCTCGAAACGCGTTGATCGAGGAACGTATCAGTTGGCTTCAGAGCTTTGGTTGAGGTACCTTCCGTTATATCCGTTACATTTTAGCAATACTCTCCAATATTTCCAACATTTTAGGAACTCTCCCCTATATTCTTTCCTACATTTTAGAAACACTCTCCTAAAGTTTAGGAACACACTCCTACATTTTATGAAGCTAAGTTTTTATTGAGATTCCATTCACACTAGCGCATCCATCAAATCTGTCCAAAACTTCCCTTCAAATTCCAGCCACTTAAACGTTGCAATCTCGGAGCACTTGGAGAAAAGTTGATTGAAAACTCATTGAGAAATTCCATTTCTTCAAGGGGAACAATCTGTGACTTGAGAAGTGTCGTGAGATCATTAGAGTGACATCCGTATACACGAGTGCGAGTGGATACACGTAAGGGAGCGTGAAAGGCAATATCTTCGGTTTCGTTGCTAACTTTTTGCAGGTTCCCTCATACGTCATGACGAATACAAGACGCATAAAAGCTAGCCCACACCATTGTCTTCCTGATCCTACGGGAGTCAAAGAAGTGGTATTACGTGGTGTAGATGAGCAATTGGACCTCGTCAAATCTCAGTTGCTTGGTTGGTTTTAGGGAGCTTGAGCGTTATAGGATGGAGAAAAAGCTAGATGAGGGAATTGAGCCTGAAGAGGTAGAATCTGAGGGAGTTGAAAGCAATGAGATAAAAGGGTCAGCTGTTGAACTAGAAAAAGAGATGGACAAATCTGATGAGATGGGTGATGAAAAGGAAGAGAAGAGAGAAAGTGGGCTGATCTTGAGCAAGAGTGATGTGTTCATGGATCAGGGCCAGCGCAATGACCCAGTCCGAGTCCCATTGGGCGCAGTCACACGTGCACGAGCCAAGCTCTTCAGAGAATCCCTCCAAGCCCTTGTTCGAGTTGTCCAAGACCAACATGGATCCCATAGAGATATTGAAGGCTTAGAAAGAAACAATCAAGTAACTTGCACCTTGATCCAAGCCCATGAAAAATCAAGTGGGCCTCTTTGTGAGTCGGCCGATTAGGGCCTTAGTCTTTGTTACTTATTTAGTTGGACTAGTTGCTTAGTAGAAGGCATGGGTCGGCCCATCTTGGAGTCAAGATGGCCGACTTCCCACTTAGGGTTTCTTTAGGGTTTTTCTTGTTACCTTTAGCCTATAAATAGGCTAGCTTTGTAAGGTTAAAGATACAAGTTTTATGAATAAAATTCTTAGTATTTTCGCTTTCTTCCTAAGAGAGAATTCGAGCCTCTATCTTGCTTTGGCATGAGTTCTTGAGCAATCTTGCGTCCTTTCCTCGATTGTTCAGCCGACCTATTCCCTGGAGTATTCACCTTCATCGGAGTGTCGTTCTACCGCTTTAAATAAAAAACGTGCCGTTCGTGTTGATTTAGAGTCCCGCAATCCAAACGCAGGACAACCTCGCTAGATCCTTGGGCAAACGTGCTACGTGTCTCGAAACGCGTTGATCGAGGAACGTATCAGTTGGCTTCAGAGCTTTGGTTGAGGCACCTTCCGTTATATCCGTTACATTTTAGCAACACTCTCCTATATTTCCAACATTTCACGCTTCTACATTTTAGCAACACTCTCCTATATTTCCAACATTTGAGGAACACTCCCCTATATTCTCTCCTACATTTTGGAAACACTCTCCTACATTTTATGAACACACTCCTACATTTTATGAAGCTAAGTTTTCATTGAGATTCCATTCACACTAGCGCATCCATCAAATCAGTCCAAAACTTCCCTTCAAATTCCAACCACTTAGACGTTGCAATCTTGGAGTACTTGGAGAGAAGTTGATTGAAAGCTCATTGAGAAATTCCATTTCTTCAAGGGGAACAATCTGTGACTTGAGAAGTGTCGTGAGATCATTAGATTGACACCCATATACACGAGTGCGAGTGGATACACGTAAGGGAGCGTGAAAGGCAATATCTTCGGTTTCGTTGCTAACGTTTTGCAGGTTCCCTCATACGTCAAGCCGAATACAAGCTAGCCCACACCATTGTCTTCCTGATCCTACGGGAGTCAAAGAATTGGCATTACGTGGTGTGGATGAGCAGTTGGACCTCGTCAAATCTCAGTTGCTTGGTTGGTTTTATACTCATTGTCGTGTCAAAGATAAAATCTGTAGCTTGGCCATTGATGGGAGTTGTGAAGTCAACCTTGCAAGTGCTATCATGGTTGAGAAATTAAATCTTCCAACCATTGATCATCTTCAATCGTACAAGTTGATGAGTACTCATGGTGATGTTTGGGTTAATAAACACACACTTGTACCTATTCAAATCGGCAAATATGTGGATGAAGTGTTGTGTGATGTAGTCCAAATTCAAGTGACACATGTGTTGTTGGGCAAGGCATGGATGTCGAGGCGAGAAGTTAAATATGACGGACATACTAATAAGTATTCCTTCTTATTTAATGGTCGTCATTTTGCACTTGTATCACTTACTTGTGACCGGCTCTGTGTTGATCTAGCATACATGAAAAGGGAGCTTGAGCGTTATAGGATGGAGAAAAAGCTAGATGAGGGAATTGAGCCTGAAGAGGTAGAATCTGAGGGAGTTGAAAGCAATGAGATAAAAGGGTCAGCTGTTGAACTAGAAAAAGAGATGGACAAATCTGATGAGATGGGTGATGAAAAGGAAGAGAAGAGAGAAAGTGGGCTGATATTGAGCAAGAGTGATGTGTTCATGGATCAGGGACAGCGCAATGACCCAGTCCGAGTCCCATTGGGCGCAGTCACACGTGCACGAGCCAAGCTCTTCAAAGAATCCCTCCAAGCCCTTGTTCGAGTTGTCCAAGACCAACATGGAGCCCATAGAGATATTGAAGGCTTAGAAAGAAACAATCAAGTAACTTACACCTTGATCCAAGCCCATGAAAAATCAAGTGGGCCTCTTTGTGAGTCGGCCGATTAGGGCCTTAGTCTTTGTTACTTATTTAGTTGGACTAGTTGCTTAGTAGAAGGCATGGGTCGGCCCATCTTGGAGTCAAGATGGCCGACTTCCCACTTAGGGTTTCTTTAGGGTTTTTCTTGTTACCTTTAGCCTATAAATAGGCTAGCTTTGTAAGGTTAAAGATACAAGTTTTATGAATAAAATTCTTAGTATTTTCGCTTTCTTCCTAAGAGAGAATTCGAGCCTCTATCTTGCTTTGGCATGAGTTCTTGAGCAATCTTGCGTCCTTTCCTCGATTGTTCAGTCGACCTATTCCCCTGGAGTATTCACCTTCATCGGAGTGTCGTTCTACCGCTTTAAATAAAAAACGTGCCGTTCGTGTTGATTTAGAGTCCCGCAATCCAAACGCAGGACAACCTCGCTAGATCCTTGGGCAAACGTGCTACGTGTCTCGAAACGCGTTGATCGAGGAACGTATCAGTTGGCTTCAGAGCTTTGGTTGAGGCACCTTCCGTTATATCCGTTACATTTTAGCAACACTCTCCTATATTTCCAACATTTCACGCTTCTACATTTTAGCAACACTCTCCTATATTTCCAACATTTGAGGAACACTCCCCTATATTCTCTCCAACATTTTGGAAACACTCTCCTACATTTTAGGAACACACTCCTACATTTTATGAAGCTAAGTTTTCATTGAGATTCCATTCACACAAGCGCATCCATCAAATCAGTCCAAAACTTCCCTTCAAATTCCAACCACTTAGACGTTGCAATCTTGGAGTACTTGGAGAGAAGTTGATTGAAAGCTCATTGAGAAATTCCATTTCTTCAAGGGGAACAATCTGTGACTTGAGAAGTGTCGTGAGATCATTAGATTGACACCCATATACACGAGTGCGAGTGGTTACACGTAAGGGAGCGTGAAAGGCAATATCTTCGGTTTCGTTGCTAACGTTTTGCAGGATCCCTCATACGTCATGGCGAATACAAGCTAGCCCACACCATTGTCTTCCTGATCCTACGGGAGTCAAAGAAGTGGCATTACGTGGTGTGGATGAGCAGTTGGACCTCGTCAAATCTCAGTTGCTTGGTTGGTTTTATACTCATTGTCGTATCAAAGATAAAATCTGTAGCTTGGCCATTGATGGGAGTTGTGAAGTCAACCTTGCAAGTGCTATCATGGTTAAGAAATTAAATCTTCCAACAATTGATCATCTTCAACCGTACAAGTTGATGAGTACTCATAGTGATGTTTGGGTTAATAAACACACACTTGTACATATTCAAATCGGCAAATATGTGGATGAAGTGTTGTGTGGTGTAGTCCAAATTCAAGTGACACATGTGTTGTTGGGCAAGGCATGGATGTCGAGGCGAGAAGTTAAATATGACGGACATACTAATAAGTATTCCTTCTTATTTAATGGTCGTCATTTTGCACTTGTATCACTTACTTGTGACCGGCTCTGTGTTGATCTAGCATACATGAAAAGGGAGCTTGAGCGTTATAGGATGGAGAAAAAGCTAGATGAGGGAATTGAGCCTGAAGAGGTAGAATCTGAGGGAGTTGAAAGCAATGAGATAAAAGGGTCAGCTGTTGAACTAGAAAAAGAGATGGACAAATCTGATGAGATGGGTGATGAAAAGGAAGAGAAGAGAGAAAGTGGGCTGATCTTGAGCAAGAGTGATGTGTTCATGGATCAGGGCCAGCGCAATGACCCAGTCCGAGTCCCATTGGGCGCAGTCACACGTGCACGAGCCAAGCTCTTCAAAGAATCCCTCCAAACCCTTGTTCGAGTTGTCCAAGACCAACATGGATCCCATAGAGATATTGAAGGCTTAGAAAGAAACAATCAAGTAACTTGCACCTTGATCCAAGCCCATGAAAAATCAAGTGGGCCTCTTTGTGAGTCGGCCGATTAGGGCCTTAGTCTTTGTTACTTATTTAGTTGGACTAGTTGCTTAGTAGAAGGCATGGGTCGGCCCATCTTGGAGTCAAGATGGCCGACTTCCCACTTAGGGTTTCTTTAGGGTTTTTCTTGTTACCTTTAGCCTATAAATAGCCTAGCTTACTAAGGTTAAAGACACAAGTTTTATGAATAAAATTCTTAGTATTTTCGCTTTCTTCCTGAGAGAGAATACGAGCCTCCAACTTGCTTTGGCATGAGTTCTTGAGCAATCTTGCGTCCTTTCCTCGATTGTTCAGCCGACCTATTCCCCAGGAGTATTCACCTTCATCGGAGTGTCGTTCTACCGCGTTAAATAAAAAACGTGCCGTTCGTGTTGGTTTAGAGTCCCGCAATCCAAACGCAGGACAACCTCGCTAGATCCTTGGGCAAACGTGCTACGTGTCTCGAAACGCGTTGATCGAGGAACGTATCAGTTGGCTTCAGAGCTTTGGTTGAGGTACCTTCCGTTATATCCGTTACATTTTAGCAACACTCTCCTATATTTCCAACATTTCACGCTCCTACATTTTAGCAACACTCTCCTATATTTCCAACATTTGAGGAACACTCCCCTATATTCTCTCCTACATTTTGGAAACACTCTCCTACATTTTAGGAACACACTCCTACATTTTATGAAGCTAAGTTTTCATTGAGATTCCATTCACACTAGCGCATCCATCAAATCAGTCCAAAACTTTCCTTCAAATTCCAACCAATTAGACGTTGCAATCTTGGAGTACTTGGAGAGAAGTTGATTGAAAACACATTGAGAAATTCCATTTCTTCAAGGGGAACAATCTGTGACTTGAGAAGTGTCGTGAGATCATTAGATTGACACCCATATACACGAGTGCGAGTGGATACACGTAAGGGAGCGTGAAAGGCAATATCTTCGGTTTCGTTGCTAACGTTTTGCAGGTTCCCTCATACGTCATGGCGAATACAAGCTAGCCCACACCATTGTCTTCCTGATCCTACGGGAGTCAAAGAATTGGCATTACGTGGTGTTGATGAGCAGTTGGACCTCGTCAAATCTCAGTTGCTTGGTTGGTTTTATACTCATTGTCGTATCAAAGATAAAATCTGTAGCTTGGCCATTGATGGGAGTTGTGAAGTCAACCTTGCAAGTGCTATCATGGTTAAGAAATTAAATCTTCCAACCATTGATCATCTTCAACCGTACAAGTTGATGAGTACTCACGGTGATGTTTGGGTTAATAAACACACACTTGTACCTATTCAAATCGGCAAATATGTGGATGAAGTGTTGTGTGATGTAGTCCAAATTCAAGTGACACATGTGTTGTTGGGCAAGGCATGGATGTCGAGGCGAGAAGTTAAATATGACGGACATACTAATAAGTATTCCTTCTTATTTAATGGTCGTCATTTTGCACTTGTATCACTTACTTGTGACCGGCTCTGTGTTGATCTAGCATACATGAAAAGGGAGCTTGAGCGTTATAGGATGGAGAAAAAGCTAGATGAGGGAATTGAGCCTGAAGAGGTAGAATCTGAGGGAGTTGAAAGCAATGAGATAAAAGGGTCAGCTGTTGAACTAGAAAAAGAGATGGACAAATCTGATGAGATGGGTGATGAAAAGGAAGAGAAGAGAGAAAGTGGGCTGATCTTGAGCAAGAGTGATGTGTTCATGGATCAGGGCCAGCGCAATGACCCAGTCCGAGTCCCATTGGGCGCAGTCACACGTGCACGAGCCAAGCTCTTCAAAGAATCCCTCCAAACCCTTGTTCGAGTTGTCCAAGACCAACATGGATCCCATAGAGATATTGAAGGCTTAGAAAGAAACAATCAAGTAACTTGCACCTTGATCCAAGCCCATGAAAAATCAAGTGGGCCTCTTTGTGAGTCGGCCGATTAGGGCCTTAGTCTTTGTTACTTATTTAGTTGGACTAGTTGCTTAGTAGAAGGCATGGGTCGGCCCATCTTGGAGTCAAGATGGCCGACTTCCCACTTAGGGTTTCTTTAGGGTTTTTCTTGTTACCTTTAGCCTATAAATAGCCTAGCTTACTAAGGTTAAAGACACAAGTTTTATGAATAAAATTCTTAGTATTTTCGCTTTCTTCCTGAGAGAGAATACGAGCCTCCAACTTGCTTTGGCATGAGTTCTTGAGCAATCTTGCGTCCTTTCCTCGATTGTTCAGCCGACCTATTCCCCAGGAGTATTCACCTTCATCGGAGTGTCGTTCTACCGCGTTAAATAAAAAACGTGCCGTTCGTGTTGGTTTAGAGTCCCGCAATCCAAACGCAGGACAACCTCGCTAGATCCTTGGGCAAACGTGCTACGTGTCTCGAAACGCGTTGATCGAGGAACGTATCAGTTGGCTTCAGAGCTTTGGTTGAGGTACCTTCCGTTATATCCGTTACATTTTAGCAACACTCTCCTATATTTCCAACATTTCACGCTCCTACATTTTAGCAACACTCTCCTATATTTCCAACATTTGAGGAACACTCCCCTATATTCTCTCCTACATTTTGGAAACACTCTCCTACATTTTAGGAACACACTCCTACATTTTATGAAGCTAAGTTTTCATTGAGATTCCATTCACACTAGCGCATCCATCAAATCAGTCCAAAACTTTCCTTCAAATTCCAACCAATTAGACGTTGCAATCTTGGAGTACTTGGAGAGAAGTTGATTGAAAACACATTGAGAAATTCCATTTCTTCAAGGGGAACAATCTGTGACTTGAGAAGTGTCGTGAGATCATTAGATTGACACCCATATACACGAGTGCGAGTGGATACACGTAAGGGAGCGTGAAAGGCAATATCTTCGGTTTCGTTGCTAACGTTTTGCAGGTTCCCTCATACGTCATGGCGAATACAAGCTAGCCCACACCATTGTCTTCCTGATCCTACGGGAGTCAAAGAATTGGCATTACGTGGTGTTGATGAGCAGTTGGACCTCGTCAAATCTCAGTTGCTTGGTTGGTTTTATACTCATTGTCGTATCAAAGATAAAATCTGTTGCTTGGCCATTGATGGGAGTTGTGAAGTCAACCTTGCAAGTGCTATCATGGTTAAGAAATTAAATCTTCCAACCATTGATCATCTTCAACCGTACAAGTTGATGAGTACTCACGGTGATGTTTGGGTTAATAAACACACACTTGTACCTATTCAAATCGGCAAATATGTGGATGAAGTGTTGTGTGATGTAGTCCAAATTCAAGTGACACATGTGTTGTTGGGCAAGGCATGGATGTCGAGGCGAGAAGTTAAATATGACGGACATACTAATAAGTATTCCTTCTTATTTAATGGTCGTCATTTTGCACTTGTATCACTTACTTGTGACCGGCTCTGTGTTGATCTAGCATACATGAAAAGGGAGCTTGAGCGTTATAGGATGGAGAAAAAGCTAGATGAGGGAATTGAGCCTGAAGAGGTAGAATCTGAGGGAGTTGAAAGCAATGAGATAAAAGAGTCAGCTGTTGAACTAGAAAAAGAGATGGACAAATCTGATGAGATGGGTGATGAAAAGGAAGAGAAGAGAGAAAGTGGGATGATCTTGAGCAAGAGTGATGTGTTCATGGATCAGGGCCAGCGCAATGACCCAGTCCGAGTCCCATTGGGCGCAGTCACACGTGCACGAGCCAAGCTCTTCAAAGAATCCCTCCAAGCCCTTGTTCGAGTTGTCCAAGACCAACATGGAGCCCATAGAGATATTGAAGGCTTAGAAAGAAACAATCAAGTAACTTACACCTTGATCCAAGCCCATGAAAAATCAAGTGGGCCTCTTTGTGAGTCGGCCGATTAGGGCCTTAGTCTTTGTTACTTATTTAGTTGGACTAGTTGCTTAGTAGAAGGCATGGGTCGGCCCATCTTGGAGTCAAGATGGCCGACTTCCCACTTAGGGTTTCTTTAGGGTTTTTCTTGTTACCTTTAGCCTATAAATAGCCTAGCTTACTAAGGTTAAAGACACAAGTTTTATGAATAAAATTCTTAGTATTTTCGCTTTCTTCCTAAGAGAGAATTCGAGCCTCTAACTTGCTTTGGCATGAGTTCTTGAGCAATCTTGCGTCCTTTCCTCGATTGTTCAGCCGACCTATTCCCCTGGAGTATTCACCTTCATCGGAGTGTCGTTCTACCGCTTTAAATAAAAAACGTGTCGTTCGTGTTGATTTAGAGTCCCGCAATCCAAACGCAGGACAACCTCGCTAGATCATTGGGCAAACGTGCTACGTGTCTCGAAACGCGTTGATCGAGGAACGTATCAGTTGGCTTCAGAGCTTTGGTTGAGGCACCTTCCGTTATATCCGTTACATTTTAGCAACACTCTCCTATATTTCCAACATTTCACGCTTCTACATTTTAGCAACACTCTCCTATATTTCCAACATTTGAGGAACACTACCCTATATTCTCTCCTACATTTTGGAAACACTCTCCTACATTTTAGGAACACACTCCTACATTTTATGAAGCTAAGTTTTCATTGAGATTCCATTCACACTAGCGCATCCATCAAATCAGTCCAAAACTTCCCTTCAAATTCCAACCACTTAGACGTTGCAATCTTGGAGTACTTGGAGAGAAGTTGATTGAAAGCTCATTGAGAAATTCCATTTCTTCAAGGGGAACAATCTGTGACTTGAGAAGTGTCGTGAGATCATTAGATTGACACCCATATACACGAGTGCGAGTGGATACACGTAAGGGAGCGTGAAAGGCAATATCTTCGGTTTCGTTGCTAACGTTTTGCAGGTTCCCTCATACGTCATGGCGAATACAAGCTAGCCCACACCATTGTCTTCCTGATCCTACGGGTGTCAAAGAATTGGCATTACGTGGTGTTGATGAGCAGTTGGACCTCGTCAAATCTCAGTTGCTTGGTTGGTTTTATACTCATTGTCGTGTCAAAGATAAAATCTGTAGCTTGGCCATTGATGGGAGTTGTGAAGTCAACCTTGCAAGTGCTATCATGGTTGAGAAATTAAATCTTCCAACCATTGATCATCTTCAATCGTACAAGTTGATGAGTACTCATGGTGATGTTTGGGTTAATAAACACACACTTGTACCTATTCAAATCGGCAAATATGTGGATGAAGTGTTGTGTGATGTAGTCCAAATTCAAGTGACACATGTGTTGTTGGGCAAGGCATGGATGTCGAGGCGAGAAGTTAAATATGACGGACATACTAATAAGTATTCCTTCTAATTTAGTGGTCGTCATTTTGCACTTGTATCACTTACTTGTGACCGGCTCTGTGTTGATCTAGCATACGTGAAAAGGGAGCTTGAGCGTTATAGGATGGAGAAAAAGCTAGATGAGGGAATTGAGCCTGAAGAGGTAGAATCTGAGGGAGTTGAAAGCAATGAGATAAAAGGGTCAGCTGTTGAACTAGAAAAAGAGATGGACAAATCTGATGAGATGGGTGATGAAAAGGAAGAGAAGAGAGAAAGTGGGCTGATCTTGAGCAAGAGTGATGTGTTCATGGATCAGGGCCAGCGCAATGACCCAGTCCGAGTCCCATTGGGCGCAGTCACACGTGCACGAGCCAAGCTCTTCAAAGAATCCCTCCAAACCCTTGTTCGAGTTGTCCAAGACCAACATGGATCCCATAGAGATATTGAAGGCTTAGAAAGAAACAATCAAGTAACTTGCACCTTGATCCAAGCCCATGAAAAATCAAGTGGGCCTCTTTGTGAGTCGGCCGATTAGGGCCTTAGTCTTTGTTACTTATTTAGTTGGACTGGTTGCTTAGTAGAAGGCATGGGTCGGCCCATCTTGGAGTCAAGATGGCCGACTTCCCACTTAGGGTTTCTTTAGGGTTTTTCTTGTTACCTTTAGCCTATAAATAGCCTAGCTTACTAAGGTTAAAGACACAAGTTTTATGAATAAAATTCTTAGTATTTTCGCTTTCTTCCTAAGAGAGAATACGAGCCTCCAACTTGCTTTGGCATGAGTTCTTGAGCAATCTTGCGTCCTTTCCTCGATTGTTCAGCCGACCTATTCCCCAGGAGTATTCACCTTCATCGGAGTGTCGTTCTACCGCGTTAAATAAAAAACGTGCCGTTCGTGTTGGTTTAGAGTCCCGTAATCCAAACGCAGGACAACCTCGCTAGATCCTTGGGCAAACGTGCTACGTGTCTCGAAACGCGTTGATCGAGGAACGTATCAGTTGGCTTCAGAGCTTTGGTTGAGGTACCTTCCGTTATATCCGTTACATTTTAGCAACACTCTCCTATATTTCCAACATTTCACGCTCTTACATTTTAGCAACACTCTCCTATATTTCCAACATTTGAGGAACACTCCCCTATATTCTCTCCTACATTTTGGAAACACTCTCCTACATTTTAGGAACACACTCCTACATTTTATGAAGCTAAGTTTTCATTGAGATTCCATTCACACTAGCGCATCCATCAAATCAGTCCAAAACTTCCCTTCAAATTCCAACCACTTAGACGTTGCAATCTTGGAGTACTTGGAGAGAAGTTGATTGAAAACTCATTGAGAAATTCCATTTCTTCAAGGGGAACAATCTGTGATTTGAGAAGTGTCGTGAAATCATTAGAGTGACACCCATATACACGAGTGCGAGTGGATACACGTAAGGGAGCGTGAAAGGCAATATCTTCGGATTCGTTGCTAACGTTTTGCAGGTTCCCTCATACGTCATGGCGAATACAAGCTAGCCCACACCATTGTCTTCCTGATCCTACGGGAGTCAAAGAAGTGGCATTACGTGGTGTGGATGAGCAGTTGGACCTCGTCAAATCTCAGTTGCTTGGTTGGTTTTATACTCATTGTCGTGTCAAAGATAAAATCTGTAGCTTGGCCATTGATGGGAGTTGTGAAGTCAACCTTGCAAGTGCTATCATGGTTGAGAAATTAAATCTTCCAACAATTGATCATCTTCAACCGTACAAGTTGATGAGTACTCATGGTGATGTTTGGGTTAATAAACACACACTTGTACCTATTCAAATCGGCAAATATGTGGATGAAGTGTTGTGTGGTGTAGTCCAAATTCAAGTGACACATGTGTTGTTGGGCAAGGCATGGATGTCGAGGCGAGAAGTTAAATATGACGGACATACTAATAAGTATTCCTTCTTATTTAATGGTCGTCATTTTGCACTTGTATCACTTACTTGTGACCGGCTCTGTGTTGATCTAGCATACATGAAAAGGGAGCTTGAGCGTTATAGGATGGAGAAAAAGCTAGATGAGGGAATTGAGCCTGAAGAGGTAGAATCTGAGGGAGTTAAAAGCAATGAGATAAAAGAGTCAGCTGTTGAACTAGAAAAAGAGATGGACAAATCTGATGAGATGGGTGATGAAAAGGAAGAGAAGAGAGAAAGTGGGATGATCTTGAGCAAGAGTGATGTGTTCATGGATCAGGGCCAGCGCAATGACCCAGTCCGAGTCCCATTGGGCGCAGTCACACGTGCACGAGCCAAGCTCTTCAAAGAATCCCTCCAAGCCCTTGTTCGAGTTGTCCAAAACCAACATGGAGCCCATAGAGATATTGAAGGCTTAGAAAGAAACAATCAAGTAACTTACACCTTGATCCAAGCCCATGAAAAATCAAGTGGGCCTCTTTGTGAGTCGGCCGATTAGGGCCTTAGTCTTTGTTACTTATTTAGTTGGACTAGTTGCTTAGTAGAAGGCATGGGTCGGCCCATCTTGGAGTCAAGATGGCCGACTTCCCACTTAGGGTTTCTTTAGGGTTTTTCTTGTTACCTTTAGCCTATAAATAGCCTAGCTTACTAAGGTTAAAGACACAAGTTTTATGAATAAAATTCTTAGTATTTTCGCTTTCTTCCTAAGAGAGAATTCGAGCCTCTAACTTGCTTTGGCATGAGTTCTTGAGCAATCTTGCGTCCTTTCCTCGATTGTTCAGCCGACCTATTCCCCTGGAGTATTCACCTTCATCGGAGTGTCGTTCTACCGCTTCAAAATAAAAAACGTGCCGTTCGTGTTGATTTTGATTCCCGCAATCCAAACGCAGGACAACCTTGCTAGATCCTTGGGCAAACGTGCTACGTGTCTCGAAACGCGTTGATCGAGGAACGTATCAGTTGGCTTCAGAGCTTTGGTTGAGGTACCTTCCGTTATATCCGTTACATTTTAGCAACACTCTCCTATATTTCCAACATTTCACGCTTCTACATTTTAGCAACACTCTCCTATATTTCCAACATTTGAGGAACACTCCCCTATATTCTCTCCTACATTTTGGAAACACTCTCCTACATTTTAGGAACACACTCCTACATTTTATGAAGCTAAGTTTTCATTGAGATTCCATTCACACTAGCGCATCCATCAAATCAGTCCAAAACTTCCCTTCAAATTCCAACCACTTAGACGTTGCAATCTTGGAGTACTTGGAGAGAAGTTGATTGAAAGCTCATTGAGAAATTCCATTTCTTCAAGGGGAACAATCTGTGACTTGAGAAGTGTCGTGAGATCATTAGATTGACACCCATATACACGAGTGCGAGTGGATACACGTAAGGGAGCGTGAAAGGCAATATCTTCGGTTTCGTTGCTAACGTTTTGCAGGTTCCCTCATACGTCATGGCGAATACAAGCTAGCCCACACCATTGTCTTCTTGATCCTACGGGAGTCAAAGAAGTGGCATTACGTGGTGTGGATGAGCAGTTGGACCTCGTCAAATCTCAATTGCTTGGTTGGTTTTATACTCATTGTCGTGTCAAAGATAAAATCTGTAGCTTGGCCATTGATGGGAGTTGTGAAGTCAACCTTGCAAGTGCTATCATGGTTGAGAAATTAAATCTTCCAACCATTGATCATCTTCAACCGTACAAGTTGATGAGTACTCATGGTGATGTTTGGGTTAATAAACACACACTTGTACCTATTCAAATCGGCAAATATGTGGATGAAGTGTTGTGTGATGTAGTCCAAATTCAAGTGACACATGTGTTGTTGGGCAAGGCATGGATGTCGAGGCGAGAAGTTAAATATGACGGACATACTAATAAGTATTCCTTCTTATTTAATGGTCGTCATTTTGCACTTGTATCACTTACTTGTGACCGGCTCTGTGTTGATCTAGCATACATGAAAAGGGAGCTTGAGCGTTATAGGATGGAGAAAAAGCTAGATGATGGAATTGAGCCTGAAGAGGTAGAATCTGAGGGAGTTGAAAGCAATGAGATAAAAGGGTCAGCTGTTGAACTAGAAAAAGAGATGGACAAATCTGATGAGATGGGTGATGAAAAGGAAGAGAAGAGAGAAAGTGGGCTGATCTTGAGCAAGAGTGATGTGTTCATGGATCAGGGCCAGCGCAATGACCCAGTCCGAGTCCCATTGGGCGCAGTCACACGTGCACGAGCCAAGCTCTTCAAAGAATCCCTCCAAGCCCTTGTTCGAGTTGTCCAAGACCAACATGGAGCCCATAGAGATATTGAAGGCTTAGAAAGAAACAATCAAGTAACTTACACCTTGATCCAAGCCCATGAAAAATCAAGTGGGCCTCTTTGTGAGTCGGCCGATTAGGGCCTTAGTCTTTGTTACTTATTTAGTTGGACTAGTTGCTTAGTAGAAGGCATGGGTCGGCCCATCTTGGAGTCAAGATGGCCGACTTCCCACTTAGGGTTTCTTTAGGGTTTTTCTTGTTACCTTTAGCCTATAAATAGCCTAGCTTACTAAGGTTAAAGACACAAGTTTTATGAATAAAATTCTTAGTATTTTCGCTTTCTTCCTAAGAGAGAATACGAGCCTCCAACTTGCTTTGGCATGAGTTCTTGAGCAATCTTGCGTCCTTTCCTCGATTGTTCAGCCGACCTATTCCCCTGGAGTATTCACCTTCATCGGAGTGTCGTTCTACCGCTTTAAATAAAAAACGTACCGTTCGTGTTGATTTAGAGTCCCGCAATCCAAACGCAGGACAACCTCGCTAGATCCTTGGGCAAACGTGCTACGTGTCTCGAAACGCGTTGATCGAGGAACGTATCAGTTGGCTTCAGAGCTTTGGTTGAGGTACCTTCCGTTATATCCGTTACATTTTAGCAATACTCTCCTATATTTCTAACATTTCACGCTCCTACAATTTAGCAACACTCTCCTATATTTCAAACATTTGAGGAACACTCCCCTATATTCTCTCCTACATTTTGGAAACACTCTCCTACATTTTAGGAACACACTCCTACATTTTATGAAGCTAAGTTTTCATTGAGATTCCATTCACACTAGCGCATCCATCAAATCAGTCCAAAACTTCCCTTCAAATTCCAACCACTTAGACGTTGCAATCTTGGAGTACTTGGAGAGAAGTTGATTGAAAGCTCATTGAGAAATTCCATTTCTTCAAGGGGAACAATCTGTGACTTGAGAAGTGTCGTGAGATAATTAGATTGACACCCATATACACGAGTGCGAGTGGATACACGTAAGGGAGCGTGAAAGGCAATATCTTCGGTTTCGTTGCTAACGTTTTGCAGGTTCCCTCATACGTCATGGCGAATACAAGCTAGCCCACACCATTGTCTTCCTGATCCTACGGGAGTCAAAGAAGTGGCATTACGTTATGTGGATGAGCAGTTGGACCTCGTCAAATCTCAGTTGCTTGGTTGGTTTTATACTCATTGTCGTATCAAAGATAAAATCTGTAGCTTGGCCATTGATGGGAGTTGTGAAGTCAACCTTGCAAGTGCTATCATGGTTAAGAAATTAAATCTTCCAACCATTGATCATCTTCAACCGTACAAGTTGATGAGTACTCACGGTGATGTTTGGGTTAATAAACACACACTTGTACCTATTCAAATCGGCAAATATGTGGATGAAGTGTTGTGTGATGTAGTCCAAATTCAAGTGACACATGTGTTGTTGGGCAAGGCATGGATGTCGAGGCGAGAAGTTAAATATGACGGACATACTAATAAGTATTCCTTCTTATTTAATGGTCGTCATTTTGCACTTGTATCACTTACTTGTGACCGGCTCTGTGTTGATCTAGCATACATGAAAAGGGAGCTTGAGCGTTATAGGATGGAGAAAAAGCTAGATGAGGGAATTGAGCCTGAAGAGGTAGAATCTGAGGGAGTTGAAAGCAATGAGATAAAAGGGTCAGCTGTTCAACTAGAAAAAGAGATGGACAAATCTGATGAGATGGGAGAAGAGAGAAAGTGGGCTGATCTTGAGCAAGAGTGATGTGTTCATGGATCAGGGCCAGCGCAATGACCCAGTCCGAGTCCCATTGGGCGCAGTCACACGTGCACGAGCCAAGCTCTTCAAAGAATCCCTCCAAGCCCTTGTTCGAGTTGTCCAAGACCAACATGGAGCCCATAGAGATATTGAAGGCTTAGAAAGAAACAATCAAGTAACTTACACCTTGATCCAAGCCCATGAAAAATCAAGTGGGCCTCTTTGTGAGTCGGCCGATTAGGGCCTTAGTCTTTGTTACTTATTTAGTTGGACTAGTTGCTTAGTAGAAGGCATGGGTCGGCCCATCTTGGAGTCAAGATGGCCGACTTCCCACTTAGGGTTTCTTTAGGGTTTTTCTTGTTACCTTTAGCCTATAAATAGCCTAGCTTACTAAGGTTAAAGACACAAGTTTTATGAATAAAATTCTTAGTATTTTCGCTTTCTTCCTAAGAGAGAATTCGAGCCTCTAACTTGCTTTGGCATGAGTTCTTGAGCAATCTTGCGTCCTTTCCTCGATTGTTCAGCCGACCTATTCCCCTGGAGTATTCACCTTCATCGGAGTGTCGTTCTACCGCTTTAAATAAAAAACGTGCCGTTCGTGTTGATTTAGAGTCCCGCAATCCAAACGCAGGACAACCTCGCTAGATCCTTGGGCAAACGTGCTACGTGTGTCGAAACGCGTTGATCGAGGAACGTATCAGTTGGCTTCAGAGCTTTGGTTGAGGTACCTTCCGTTATATCCGTTACATTTTAGCAACACTCTCCTATATTTCCAACATTTCACGCTCCTACATTTTAGCAACACTCTCCTATATTTCCAACATTTGAGGAACACTCCCCTATATTCTCTCCTACATTTTGGAAACACTCTCCTACATTTTAGGAACACACTCCTACATTTTATGAAGCTAAGTTTTCATTGAGATTCCATTCACACTAGCGCATCCATCAAATCAGTCCAAAACTTCCCTTCAAATTCCAACAACTTAAACGTTGCAATCTTGGAGTACTTGGAGAGAAGTTGATTGAAAACTCATTGAGAAATTCCATTTCTTCAAGGGGAACAATCTGTGATTTGAGAAGTGTCGTGAGATCATTAGAGTGACACCCATATACACGAGTGCTAGTGGATACACGTAAGGGAGCGTGAAAGGCAATATCTTCGGATTCGTTGCTAACGTTTTGCAGGTTCCCTCATACGTCATGGCGAATACAAGCTAGCCCACACCATTGTCTTCCTGATCCTACGGGAGTCAAAGAAGTGGCATTACGTGGTGTAGATGAGCAGTTGGACCTCGTCAAACTCAGTTGCTTGGTTGGTTTTATACTCAGTGTCGTGTCAAAGATAAAATCTGTAGCTTGGCCATTGATGGGAGTTGTGAAGTCAACCTTGCAAATGCTATCATGGTTGAGAAATTAAATCTCCCAACCATTGATCATCTTCAACCGTACAAGTTGAAGAGTACTCATGGTGATGTTTGGGTTAATAAACACACACTTGTACCTATTCAAATCGGCAAATATGTGGATGAAGTGTTGTGTGGTGTAGTCCAAATTCAAGTGACACATGTGTTGTTGGGCAAGGCATGGATGTCGAGGCGAGAAGTTAAATATGACGGACATACTAATAAGTATTCCTTCTTATTTAATGGTCGTCATTTTGCACTTGTATCACTTACTTGTGACCGGCTCTGTGTTGATCTAGCATACATGAAAAGGGAGCTTGAGCGTTATAGG
Organism: Coffea arabica; assembly: GCF_036785885.1. Taxonomy (NCBI): domain Eukaryota; kingdom Viridiplantae; phylum Streptophyta; class Magnoliopsida; order Gentianales; family Rubiaceae; genus Coffea; species Coffea arabica. The sequence continues at coordinate 16,804,987 of NC_092325.1, forward strand.
ATGGAGAAAAAGCTAGATGAGGGAATTGAGCCTGAAGAGGTAGAATCTGAGGGAGTTGAAAGCAATGAGATAAAAGGGTCAGCTGTTGAACTAGAAAAAGAGATGGACAAATCTGATGAGATGGGTGATGAAAAGGAAGAGAAGAGAGAAAGTGGGCTGATCTTGAGCAAGAGTGATGTGTTCATGGATCAGGGCCAGCGCAATGACCCAGTCCGAGTCCCATTGGGCGCAGTCACACGTGCACGAGCCAAGCTCTTCAAAGAATCCCTCCAAGCCCTTGTTCGAGTTGTCCAAGACCAACATGGAGCCCATAGAGATATTGAAGGCTTAGAAAGAAACAATCAAGTAACTTACACCTTGATCCAAGCCCATGAAAAATCAAGTGGGCCTCTTTGTGAGTCGGCCGATTAGGGCCTTAGTCTTTGTTACTTATTTAGTTGGACTAGTTGCTTAGTAGAAGGCATGGGTCGGCCCATCTTGGAATCAAGATGGCCGACTTCCCACATAGGGTTTCTTTAGGGTTTTTCTCGTTAACTTTAGCCTATAAATAGCCTAGCTTACTAAGGTTAAAGACACAAGTTTTATGAATAAAATTCTTAGTATTTTCGCTTTCTTCCTAAGAGAGAATACGAGCCTCCAACTTGCTTTGGCATGAGTTCTTGAGCAATCTTGCGTCCTTTCCTCGATTGTTCAGCCGACCTATTCCCCAAGAGTATTCACCTTCATCGGAGTGTCGTTCTACCGCGTTAAATAAAAAACGTGCCGTTCGTGTTGGTTTAGAGTCCCGCAATCCAAACGCAGGACAACCTCGCTAGATCCTTGGGCAAACGTGCTACGTGTCTCGAAACGCGTTGATCGAGGAACGTATCAGTTGGCTTCAGAGCTTTGGTTGAGGTACCTTCCGTTATATCCGTTACATTTTAGCAACACTCTCCTATATTTCCAACATTTCACGCTCCTACATTTTAGCAACACTCTCCTATATTTCCAACATTTGAGGAACACTCCCCTATATTCTCTCCTACATTTTGGAAACACTCTCCTACATTTTAGGAACACACTCCTACATTTTATGAAGCTAAGTTTTCATTGAGATTCCATTCACACTAGCGCATCCATCAAATCAGTCCAAAACTTCCTTTCAAATTCCAGCCACTTAAACGTTGCAATCTTGGAGTACTTGGAGAGAAGTTGATTGAAAACTCATTGAGAAATTCCATTTCTTCAAGGGGAACAATCTGTGACTTGAGAAGTGTCGTGAGATCATTAGAGTGACACCCATATACACGAGTGCGAGTGGATACACGTAAGGGAGCGTGAAAGGCAATATCTTCGATTTCGTTGCTAACGTTTTGCAGGTTCCCTAATACGTCATGATGAATACAAGCTAGCCTACACCATTGTCTTCCTGATCCTACGGGAGTCGAAGAAGTGGCATTACGTGGTGTAGATGAGCAGTTGGACCTCGTCAAACTCAGTTGCTTGGTTGGTTTTATACTCAGTGTCGTGTCAAAGATAAAATCTGTAGCTTGGCCATTGATGGGAGTTGTGAAGTCAACCTTGCAAATGCTATCATGGTTGAGAAATTAAATCTCCCAACCATTGATCATCTTCAACCGTACAAGTTGAAGAGTACTCATGGTGATGTTTGGGTTAATAAACACACACTTGTACCTATTCAAATCGGCAAATATGTGGATGAAGTGTTGTGTGGTGTAGTCCAAATTCAAGTGACACATGTGTTGTTGGGCAAGGCATGGATGTCGAGGCGAGAAGTTAAATATGACGGACATACTAATAAGTATTCCTTCTTATTTAATGGTCGTCATTTTGCACTTGTATCACTTACTTGTGACCGGCTCTGTGTTGATCTAGCATACATGAAAAGGGAGCTTGAGCGTTATAGGATGGAGAAAAAGCTAGATGAGGGAATTGAGCCTGAAGAGGTAGAATCTGAGGGAGTTGAAAGCAATGAGATAAAAGGGTCAGCTGTTGAACTAGAAAAAGAGATGGACAAATCTGATGAGATGGGTGATGAAAAGGAAGAGAAGAGAGAAAGTGGGCTGATCTTGAGCAAGAGTGATGTGTTCATGGATCAGGGCCAGCGCAATGACCCAGTCCGAGTCCCATTGGGCGCAGTCACACGTGCACGAGCCAAGCTCTTCAAAGAATCCCTCCAAGCCCTTGTTCGAGTTGTCCAAGACCAACATGGAGCCCATAGAGATATTGAAGGCTTAGAAAGAAACAATCAAGTAACTTACACCTTGATCCAAGCCCATGAAAAATCAAGTGGGCCTCTTTGTGAGTCGGCCGATTAGGGCCTTAGTCTTTGTTACTTATTTAGTTGGACTAGTTGCTTAGTAGAAGGCATGGGTCGGCCCATCTTGGAGTCAAGATGGCCGACTTCCCACTTAGGGTTTCTTTAGGGTTTTTCTTGTTACCTTTAGCCTATAAATAGCCTAGCTTACTAAGGTTAAAGACACAAGTTTTATGAATAAAATTCTTAGTATTTTCGCTTTCTTCCTAAGAGAGAATTCGAGCCTCTAACTTGCTTTGGCATGAGTTCTTGAGCAATCTTGCGTCCTTTCCTCGATTGTTCAGCCGACCTATTCCCCTGGAGTATTCACCTTCATCGGAGTGTCGTTCTACCGCTTCAAAATAAAAAACGTGCCGTTCGTGTTGATTTAGAGTCCCGCAATCCAAACGCAGGACAACCTCGCTAGATCCTTGGGCAAACGTGCTACGTGTCTCGAAACGCGTTGATCGAGGAACGTATCAGTTGGCTTCAGAGCTTTGGTTGAGGTACCTTCCGTTATATCCGTTACATTTTAGCAACACTCTCCTATATTTCCAACATTTCACGCTTCTACATTTTAGCAACACTCTCCTATATTTCCAACATTTGAGGAACACTCCCCTATATTCTCTCCTACATTTTGGAAACACTCTCCTACATTTTAGGAACACACTCCTACATTTTATGAAGCTAAGTTTTCATAGAGATTCCATTCACACTAGCGCATCCATCAAATCAGTCCAAAACTTCCCTTCAAATTCCAACCACTTAAACGTTGCAATCTTGGAGTACTTGGAGAGAAGTTGATTGAAAACTCATTGAGAAATTCCATTTCTTCAAGGGGAACAATCTGTGATTTGAGAAGTGTCGTGAGATCATTAGAGTGACACCCATATACACGAGTGCGAGTGGATACACGTAAGGGAGCGTGAAAGGCAATATCTTCGGATTCGTTGCTAACGTTTTGCAGGTTCCCTCATACGTCATGGCGAATACAAGCTAGCCCACACCATTGTCTTCCTGATCCTACGGGAGTCAAAGAAGTGGCATTACGTGGTGTGGATGAGCAGTTGGACCTTGTCAAATCTCAGTTGCTTGGTTGGTTTTATACTCATTGTCGTGTCAAAGATAAAATCTGTAGCTTGGCCATTGATGGGAGTTGTGAAGTCAACCTTGCAAGTGCTATCATGGTTGAGAAATTAAATCTTCCAACAATTGATCATCTTCAACCGTACAAGTTGATGAGTACTCATGGTGATGTTTGGGTTAATAAACACACACTTGTACCTATTCAAATCGGCAAATATGTGGATGAAGTGTTGTGTGGTGTAGTCCAAATTCAAGTGACACATGTGTTGTTGGGCAAGGCATGGATGTCGAGGCGAGAAGTTAAATATGACGGACATACTAATAAGTATTCCTTCTTATTTAATGGTCGTCATTTTGCACTTGTATCACTTACTTGTGACCGGCTCTGTGTTGATCTAGCATACATGAAAAGGGAGCTTGAGCGTTATAGGATGGAGAAAAAGCTAGATGAGGGAATTGAGCCTGAAGAGGTAGAATCTGAGGGAGTTGAAAGCAATGAGATAAAAGGGTCAGCTGTTGAACTAGAAAAAGAGATGGACAAATCTGATGAGATGGGAGAAGAGAGAAAGTGGGCTGATCTTGAGCAAGAGTGATGTGTTCATGGATCAGGGCCAGCGCAATGACCCAGTCCGAGTCCCATTGGGCGCAGTCACACGTGCACGAGCCAAGCTCTTCAAAGAATCCCTCCAAGCCCTTGTTCGAGTTGTCCAAGACCAACATGGAGCCCATAGAGATATTGAAGGCTTAGAAAGAAACAATCAAGTAACTTACACCTTGATCCAAACCCATGAAAAATCAAGTGGGCCTCTTTGTGAGTCGGCCGATTAGGGCCTTAGTCTTTGTTACTTATTTAGTTGGACTAGTTGCTTAGTAGAAGGCATGGGTCGGCCCATCTTGGAGTCAAGATGGCCGACTTCCCACTTAGGGTTTCTTTAGGGTTTTTCTTGTTACCTTTAGCCTATAAATAGCCTAGCTTACTAAGGTTAAAGACACAAGTTTTATGAATAAAATTCTTAGTATTTTCGCTTTCTTCCTAAGAGAGAATTCGAGCCTCTAACTTGCTTTGGCATGAGTTCTTGAGCAATCTTGCGTCCTTTCCTCGATTGTTCAGCCGACCTATTCCCCTGGAGTATTCACCTTCATCGGAGTGTCGTTCTACCGCTTTAAATAAAAAACGTGCCGTTCGTGTTGATTTAGAGTCCCGCAATCCAAACGCAGGACAACCTCGCTAGATCCTTGGGCAAACGTGCTACGTGTCTCGAAACGCGTTGATCGAGGAACGTATCAGTTGGCTTCAGAGCTTTGGTTGAGGTACCTTCCGTTATATCCGTTACATTTTAGCAACACTCTCCTATATTTCCAACATTTCACGCTTCTACATTTTAGCAACACTCTCCTATATTTCCAACATTTGAGGAACACTCCCCTATATTCTCTCCTACATTTTGGAAACACTCTCCTACATTTTAGGAACACACTCCTACATTTTATGAAGCTAAGTTTTCATTGAGATTCCATTCACACTAGCGCATCCATCAAATCAGTCCAAAACTTCCCTTCAAATTCCAAACACTTAGACGTTGCAATCTTGGAGTACTTGGAGAGAAGTTGATTGAAAGCTCATTGAGAAATTCCATTTCTTCAAGGGGAACAATCTGTGACTTGAGAAGTGTCGTGAGATCATTAGATTGACACCCATATACACGAGTGCGAGTGGATACACGTAAGGGAGCGTGAAAGGCAATATCTTCGGTTTCGTTGCTAACGTTTTGCAGGTTCCCTCATACGTCATGGCGAATACAAGCTAGCCCACACCATTGTCTTCCTGATCCTAAGGGAGTCAAAGAAATGGCATTACGTGGTGTGGATGAGCAGTTGGACCTCGTCAAATCTCAGTTGCTTGGTTGGTTTTATACTCATTGTCGTGTCAAAGATAAAATCTGTAGCTTGGCCATTGATGGGAGTTGTGAAGTCAACCTTGCAAGTGCTATCATGGTTGAGAAATTAAATCTTCCAACCATTGATCATCTTCAACCGTACAAGTTGATGAGTACTCATGGTGATGTTTGGGTTAATAAACACACACTTGTACCTATTCAAATCGGCAAATATGTGGATGAAGTGTTGTGTGATGTAGTCCAAATTCAAGTGACACATGTGTTGTTGGGCAAGGCATGGATGTCGAGGCGAGAAGTTAAATATGACGGACATACTAATAAGTATTCCTTCTTATTTAATGGTCGTCATTTTGCACTTGTATCACTTACTTGTGACCGGCTCTGTGTTGATCTAGCATACATGAAAAGGGAGCTTGAGCGTTATAGGATGGAGAAAAAGCTAGATGAGGGAATTGAGCCTGAAGAGGTAGAATCTGAGGGAGTTGAAAGCAATGAGATAAAAGGGTCAGCTGTTAAACTAGAAAAAGAGATGGACAAATCTGATGAGATGGGTGATGAAAAGGAAGAGAAGAGAGAAAGTGGGCTGATCTTGAGCAAGAGTGATGTGTTCATGGATCAGGGCCAGCGCAATGACCCAGTCCGAGTCCCATTGGGCGCAGTCACACGTGCACGAGCCAAGCTCTTCAAAGAATCCCTCCAAGCCCTCGTTCGAGTTGTCCAAGACCAACATGGAGCCCATAGAGATATTGAAGGCTTAGAAAGAAACAATCAAGTAACTTACACCTTGATCCAAGCCCATGAAAAATCAAGTGGGCCTCTTTGTGAGTCGGCCGATTAGGGCCTTAGTCTTTGTTACTTATTTAGTTGGACTAGTTGCTTAGTAGAAGGCATGGGTCGGCCCATCTTGGAGTCAAGATGGCCGACTTCCCACTTAGGGTTTCTTTAGGGTTTTTCTTGTTACCTTTAGCCTATAAATAGCCTAGCTTACTTAGGTTAAAGACACAAGTTTTATGAATAAAATTCTTAGTATTTTCGCTTTCTTCCTAAGAGAGAATACGAGCCTCCAACTTGCTTTGGCATGAGTTCTTGAGCAATCTTGCGTCCTTTCCTCGATTGTTCAGCCGACCTATTCCCCTGGAGTATTCACCTTCATCGGAGTGTCGTTCTTCCGCTTTAAATAAAAAACGTGCCGTTCATGTTGATTTAGAGTCCCGCAATCCAAACGCAGGACAACCTCGCTAGATCCTTGGGCAAACGTGCTACGTGTCTCAAAACGCGTTGATCGAGGAACGTATCAGTTGGCTTCAGAGCTTTGGTTGAGGTACCTTCCGTTATATCCGTTACATTTTAGCAACACTCTCCTATATTTCCAACATTTCACGCTCCTACATTTTAGCAACACTCTCCTATATTTCCAACATTTGAGGAACACTCCCCTATATTCTCTCCTACATTTTGGAAACACTCTCCTACATTTTAGGAACACACTCCTACATTTTATGAAGCTAAGTTTTCATTGAGATTCCATTCACACTAGCGCATCCATCAAATCAGTCCAAAACTTCCTTTCAAATTCCAGCCACTTAAACGTTGCAATCTTGGAGTACTTGGAGAGAAGTTGATTGAAAACTCATTGAGAAATTCCATTTCTTCAAGGGGAACAATCTGTGACTTGAGAAGTGTCGTGAGATCATTAGAGTGACACCCATATACACGAGTGCGAGTGGATACACGTAAGGGAGCGTGAAAGGCAATATCTTCGATTTCGTTGCTAACGTTTTGCAGGTTCCCTAATACGTCATGATGAATACAAGCTAGCCTACACCATTGTCTTCCTGATCCTACGGGAGTCGAAGAAGTGGCATTACGTGGTGTAGATGAGCAGTTGGACCTCGTCAAACTCAGTTGCTTGGTTGGTTTTATACTCAGTGTCGTGTCAAAGATAAAATCTGTAGCTTGGCCATTGATGGGAGTTGTGAAGTCAACCTTGCAAATGCTATCATGGTTGAGAAATTAAATCTCCCAACCATTGATCATCTTCAACCGTACAAGTTGAAGAGTACTCATGGTGATGTTTGGGTTAATAAACACACACTTGTACCTATTCAAATCGGCAAATATGTGGATGAAGTGTTGTGTGATGTAGTCCAAATTCAAGTGACACATGTGTTGTTGGGCAAGGCATGGATGTCGAGGCGAGAAGTTAAATATGACGGACATACTAATAAGTATTCCTTCTTATTTAATGGTCGTCATTTTGCACTTATATCACTTACTTGTGACCGGCTCTGTATTGATCTAGCATACATGAAAAGGGAGCTTGAGCGTTATAGGATGGAGAAAAAGCTAGATGAGGGAATTGAGCCTGAAGAGGTAGAATCTGAGAGAGTTGAAAGCAATGAGATAAAAGGGTCAGCTGTTGAACTAGAAAAAGAGATGGACAAATCTGATGAGATGGGTGATGAAAAGGAAGAGAAGAGAAAACGTGGGCTGATCTTGAGCAAGAGTGATGTGTTCATGGATCAGGGCCAGCGCAATGACCCAGTCCGAGTCCCATTGGGCGCAGTCACACGTGCACGAGCCAAGCTCTTCAAAGAATCCCTCCAAGCCCTTGTTCGAGTTGTCCAAGACCAACATGGAGCCCATAGAGATATTGAAGGCTTAGAAAGAAACAATCAAGTAACTTACACCTTGATCCAAGCCCATGAAAAATCAAGTGGGCCTCTTTGTGAGTCGGCCGATTAGGGCCTTAGTCTTTGTTACTTATTTAGTTGGACTAGTTGCTTAGTAGAAGGCATGGGTCGGCCCATCTTGGCGTCAAGATGGCCGACTTCCCACTTAGGGTTTCTTTAGGGTTTTTCTTGTTACCTTTAGTGTGACGACCCCACTTCTCCCAAGGGGGAACCCAAGGGTATCGGCGGGCCGCCTGCCTAGCTCGCGCCAGGACTCAAAACTTAAAGTTCGAAAGAGCACTAAATACAATATATACAATCCCAAAAGAGTTATAATTACATTCTCCAAAAGTATCGAGTCAAACCACCAAAACAAAAACAAACATCCTAACTGTTCAACTATTACAAGCCAAACTAACTATACTAGTATACGAGCCAAAAGTCCCCGCGTCGGCCCTGCTAAGGAAAACAAAAGGAATGGGGTAAGCTATATGCTTAGTAAGTAAACAGGGGCGAAAGCATAAATTTCACGTAACAGTTACACAATAAGAGTAAAGCAAAAGCAGAAAAGAACAACATCATATAATAAGTATACGGGTGGCTCCAAAGCCAATTCATGTGCCATGCATGATCTCCTGCCGACACTCCGTCGACCACAAATAATAGTCCGTAGAACTTCACTTGTGCACCCACCGACACCTTATCACCCTCACTGGCCAGTCACCTCACAAACTTGCCCGGGCGAACGAAATCACAAACTTGAGCTTGAGTCACAAGCTCGGGTCACAAACTTGGTCACCTTTTCGGTGAACCGGATTCACAAAATTGGTTCATAACATGAACCTACAAACTTGGTGACCTCAGACTAAGTTGGACTGCCTTCGACCAAGCCCGAACCGGCTCGAATAGTCCAACCAGGTCAAGAGTTCGCCCCAAACTCACAAACTTCATAAAATTATTCAAAATCACAAACTTTGCAAACTTCACAAACTTTATTCGAAAGTCACCCCGAGCCGCAAGCTCAAGGGTTTTGGTTCCAAAAGGTTCATATACATATGCCAAGTACAATTATACATTCAAATTAGGGTTTAGGTCGAATGCGATAAAGTACACCCTCGCCTAAGTGCCCTTTTCACATATCTCAAACACATAGCAAAGAAAACACACCAAACTGGCCTGAATACTTACCCAAAATACAAAATTAGTACTAAAGCAAAATCGCTTCGCGCGTGTTCGCTAGTAGTGGGCCCCACCGGCTCCACCTAGCTCACCACTGTCTGAAATAGAAAATTGTGTCATAATATATCACAAACGGCCACTAACGTACTTAAAACAAGCAAAACGGCAAAATTGGCACGCGCCAGTGCGGAAACGGCAAACGGGACGGCCAGATCTGCCATCTCAAACCGTTTTGGTCAAAAGTTAGGCTAGGAGTGTCGGATCAAGGTGGGTGAGACACCGTTTCAAAGCTAAAAGGAAGAGCTACAACTTTAATTTAGGTATCTCAACCCAGATCTCAATAGGTATAGGTCAAAAATGCACGAAACAGTGCCAGCTGTTTCATTGCGGTTTACCAAACAGGCCCTGTTTTCAAGGCCGTAACTCACGGCTCAGAAATCGAAATCAAGAAATTCCAGAGGCGTTAGAAAGCTGAAACATAAGGTTAAAACTTTGATGTTTTGGCCAAGATCTGAATCCACTCAGAATAGAACGAAAATCGAGTGCCAAAATACCCGTCAGAACTGTCCAGATACAAGGCAGTTCTGACGATCTATATTGTTTGGGTCATAACAGAAGCTACGGAACTCGGATTCCGACGTACTTTATACCGTTTCGAAGCTGAGACCAAGATCTAAATTTCTTATGAAGGAGTCGACACCCAGATCGAATGGGATCAATACGGAAAAACCCACGGTCAGAAACTGAAATTCAAAACGTACACAAACGAACGTCTAAAACAGGCCTGATGGTTTTGTCCATAACTCAGGATACACTAATCCGTTTGACCTGAAATTTTACAAGTAGATTCAGGACATAAGAGGCTACAATGTTGAAGAAGGCCACTCAATCCAGTTTCGAGTGTAACTAGGTCAAAAATGCAAGATACTACACCAGCATCGCAAAAACAGATTCACAAAATGTATTCTAGCACAAACATCATAAAACAGGCTACCTAAGTCCAAATTCCGAGATTCCAAAGCCATATGAAAGCTAAGATTTAAGGCTACATTTCATCAGAAGACTATAACAACCAATTCAGAAGCAATCCCAACCAAAACAACCAATTACAATCGCAGTTCTTACATTCGGCCAAAACCAGAACAGCAAGGGTAAATTCGACTTTTCTCACTCTACGCTACTCCGATTGACCTGAAATTTTACAGGCACCTATAAAATGTCATTACCTACAACTTTCATGTTTTAAGCCAAGGCCAATTCGGCCTCTATCTATGACCAAAATTTTCGGACAGAATGAAGAACCAAGAACCCTAATTTTTCCAGATTTCTTCCAAAACAGAAATTACTTGAAATCTTCCACTTTTTCCACCCTCTAGAATGATTATATACCATTTCCAATCATCATAAACAACCACACCATCATAATCCAATTAAACCAGAAAAATCATCATAAAATAGAAAACTTCACCAAATCACTCCAAACCAAGATAAAAACCAGAAATTTCAGCACTTGAATCACCAATAAGCATAACATAAGCATCATTAGGTGTAGTAGGGTGGTTCAAGCCTCACTTACCAAGAAACAAGAGAGAGGAAGATGTTGGTCACCTTAGCTCTTCCAAAAAGCTTCACTAAACAACTTACTAACACTAATAGGAGAGGTTTTATGGAGTAAGTTCAAGATTAAACGGTTAAGTTGTTGATTTGGGCAAGATTAGAGCAAGGAATTGAGAGAGGTTTTTCTTCTTTTGCTTGGAGAGAGAGTCGGCCAAGAGGGAGAAAAGAATGAGGAATTTTTGGTTATTTTTGGTGATTTATTTGGTCAAAATAGAAAAAGGTGAATAGTGGTCTTATGGTAAGATTAAATCTTATGGTGACACTTGTCACCTTTTATTAAATATCTACCTAACTTTTCTCTCTCATATCAATCCAAATTGCAACCTCTACTTATCTCTTAACACCCGATAAATTAAACTCAGTATCCGAAACTTAACCTAATCGGCCGAATTTTTCCGAACTTTTCGCACTAGTGGGTCCCACGTCCGATATACGTTCTTAATTTCTCAAAAACTAACTAATCCTAGAAAAATCATCTAAAAACTCTAGTTACTCAATAAAAATTATCTGGGGAATTTTCTAATAAAGAAAATGTAGGAAAACGGGTTTTCAATCTTAACCGGAACTGAGGGTTTAAATCTTAATCCCTACTTAGGGTTTTCGAAATACTCCCAAAACCAAACGTTACCGCCCAATTAATGAATATATCAACGTAGAACGAACTGGGACCTCACATTTAGCCTATAAATAGCCTAGCTTTGTAAGGTTAAAGATACAAGTTTTATGAATAAAATTCTTAGTAATTTCGCTTTCTTCCTAAGAGAGAATTCGAGCCTCTATCTTGCTTTGGCATGAGTTCTTGAGCAATCTTGCGTCCTTTCCTCGATTGTTCAGCCGACATATTCCCCTGGAGTATTCACCTTCATCGGAGTGTCGTTCTACCGCTTTAAATAAAAAAACGTGCCGTTCGTGTTGATTTAGAGTCCCGCAATCCAAACGCAGGACAACCTCGCTAGATCCTTGGGCAAACGTGCTACGTGTCTCGAAACGCGTTGATCGAGGAACGTATCAGTTGGCTTCAGAGCTTTGGTTGAGGTACCTTCCGTTATATCCGTTACATTTTAGCAACACTCTCCTATATTTCCAACATTTGAGGAACACTCCCCTATATTCTCTCCTACATTTTGGAAACACTCTCCTACATTTTAGGAACACACTCCTACATTTTATGAAACTAAGTTTTAATTGAGATTCCATTCACACTAGCGCATCCATCAAATCAGTCCAAAACTTCCCTTCAAATTCCAACCACTTAGACGTTGCAATCTTGGAGTACTTGGAGAGAAGTTGATTGAAAACTCATTGAGAAATTCCATTTCTTCAAGGGGAACAATCTGTGACTTGAGAAGTGTCGTGAGATCATTAGAGTGACACCCATATACACGAGTGCGAGTGGATACACGTAAGGGAGCGTGAAGGGCAATATCTTCGGTTTCGTTGCTAACGTTTTGCAGGTTCCCTCATACGTCATGGCGAATACAAGCTAGCCCACACCATTGTCTTCCTGATCCTACGGGAGTCAAAGAAGTGGCATTACGTGGTGTGGATGAGCAGTTGGACCTCGTCAAATCTCAGTTGCTTGGTTGGTTTTATACTCATTGTCGTGTCAAAGATAAAATCTGTAGCTTGGCCATTGATGGGAGTTGTGAAGTCAACCTTGCAATTGCTATCATGGTTGAGAAATTAAATCTCCCAACCATTGATCATCTTCAACCGTACAAGTTGAAGAGTACTCATGGTGATGTTTGGGTTAATAAACACACACTTGTACCTATTCAAATCGGCAAATATGTGGATAAAGTGTTGTGCGATGTAGTCCAAATTCAAGTGACACATGTGTTGTTGGGCAAGGCATGGATGTCGAGGCGAGAAGTTAAATATGACGGACATACTAATAAGTATTCCTTCTTATTTAATGGTCGTCATTTTGCACTTGTATCACTTACTTGTGACCGGCTCTGTGTTGATCTAGCATACATGAAAAGGGAGCTTGAGCGTTATAGGATGGAGAAAAAGCTAGATGAGGGAATTGAGCCTGAAGAGGTAGAATCTGAGGGAGTTGAAAGCAATGAGATAAAAGGGTCAGCTGTTGAACTAGAAAAAAAGATGGACAAATCTGATGAGATGGGAGAAGAGAGAAAGTGGGCTGATCTTGAGCAAGAGTGATGTGTTCATGGATCAGGGCCAGCGCAATGACCCAGTCCGAGTCCCATTGGGCGCAGTCACACGTGCACGAGCCAAGCTCTTCAAAGAATCCCTCCAAGCCCTTGTTCGAGTTGTCCAAGACCAACATGGAGCCCATAGAGATATTGAAGGCTTAGAAAGAAACAATCAAGTAACTTACACCTTGATCCAAGCCCATGAAAAATCAAGTGGGCCTCTTTGTGAGTCGGCCGATTAGGGCCTTAGTCTTTGTTACTTATTTAGTTGGACTAGTTGCTTAGTCGAAGGCATGGGCTGGCCCATCTTGGAGTCAAGATGGCCGACTTCCCACTTAGGGTTTCTTTAGGGTTTTTCTTGTTACCTTTAGCCTATAAATAGGCTAGCTTTGTAAGGTTAAAGATACAAGTTTTATGAATAAAATTCTTAGTAATTTCGCTTTCTTCCTAAGAGAGAATTTGAGCCTCTATCTTGCTTTGGCATGAGTTCTTGAGCAATCTTGCGTCCTTTCCTCGATTGTTCAGTCGATATATTCCCCTGGAGTATTCACCTTCATCGGAGTGTCGTTCTACCGCTTTAAATAAAAAAACGTGCCGTTCGTGTTGATTTAGAGTCCCGCAATCCAAACGCAGGACAACCTCGCTAGATCCTTGGGCAAACGTGCTACGTGTCTCGAAACGCGTTGATCGAGGAACGTATCAGTTGGCTTCAGAGCTTTGGTTGAGGTACCTTCCGTTATATCCGTTACATTTTAGCAACACTCTCCTATATTTCCAACATTTCACGCTCCTACATTTTAGCAACACTCTCCTATATTTCCAACATTTGAGGAACACTCCCCTATATTCTCTCATACATTTTGGAAACACTCTCCTACATTTTAGGAACACACTCCTACATTTTATGAAGCTAAGTTTTCATTGAGATTCCATTCACACTAGCGCATCCATCAAATCAGTCCAAAACTTCCCTTCAAATTCCAACCACTTAGACGTTGCAATCTTGGAGTACTTGGAGAGAAGTTGATTGAAAACTCATTGAGAAATTCCATTTCTTCAAGGGGAACAATCTGTGACTTGAGAAGTGTCGTGAGATCATTAGAGTGACACCCATATACACGAGTGCGAGTGGATACACGTAAGGGAGCGTGAAAGGCAATATCTTCGGTTTCGTTCCTAACGTTTTGCAGGTTCCCTCATACGTCATGGCGAATACAAGCTAGCCCACACCATTGTCTTCCTAATCCTACGGGAGTCAAAGAAGTGGCATTACGTGGTGTGGATGAGCAGTTGGACCTCGTCAAATCTCAGTTGCTTGGTTGGTTTTATACTCATTGTCGTGTCAAAGATAAAATCTGTAGCTTGGCCATTGATGGGAGTTGTGAAGTCAACCTTGCAATTGCTATCATGGTTGAGAAATTAAATCTCCCAACCATTGATCATCTTCAACCGTACAAGTTGAAGAGTACTCATGGTGATGTTTGGGTTAATAAACACACACTTGTACCTATTCAAATCGGCAAATATGTGGATGAAGTGTTGTGTGATGTAGTCCAAATTGAAGTGACACATGTGTTGTTGAGCAAGGCATGGATGTCGAGGCGAGAAGTTAAATATGACGGACATACTAATAAGTATTCCTTCTTATTTAATGGTCGTCATTTTGCACTTGTATCACTTACTTGTGACCGGCTCTGTATTGATCTAGCATACATGAAAAGGGAGCTTGAGCGTTATAGGATGGAGAAAAAGCTAGATGAGGGAATTGAGCCTGAAGAGGTAGAATCTGAGAGAGTTGAAAGCAATGAGATAAAAGGGTCAGCTGTTGAACTAGAAAAAGAGATGGACAAATCTGATAAGATGGGTGATGAAAAGGAAGAGAAGAGAGAAAGTGGGCTGATCTTGAGCAAGAGTGATGTGTTCATGGATCAGGGCCAGCGCAATGACCCAGTCCGAGTCCCATTGGGCGCAGTCACACGTGCACGAGCCAAGCTCTTCAAAGAACCCCTCCAAGCCCTTGTTCGAGTTGTCCAAGACCAACATGGAGCCCATAGAGATATTGAAGGCTTAGAAAGAAACAATCAAGTAACTTACACCTTGATCCAAGCCCGTGAAAAATCAAGTGGGCCTCTTTGTGAGTCGGCCGATTAGGGCCTTAGTCTTTGTTACTTATTTAGTTGGACTAGTTGCTTAGTAGAAGGCATGGGCTGGCCCATCTTGGAGTCAAGATGGCCGACTTCCCACTTAGGGTTTCTTTAGGGTTTTTCTTGTTACCTTTAGCCTATAAATAGGCTAGCTTTGTAAGGTTAAAGAAACAAGTTTTATGAATAAAATTCTTAGTAATTTCGCTTTCTTCCTAAGAGAGAATTTGAGCCTCTATCTTGCTTTGGCATGAGTTCTTGAGCAATCTTGCGTCCTTTCCTCGATTGTTCAGTCGACATATTCCCCTGGAGTATTCACCTTCATCGGAGTGTCGTTCTACCGCTTTAAATAAAAAAACGTGCCGTTCGTGTTGATTTAGAGTCCCGCAATCCAAACGCAGGACAACCTCGCTAGATCCTTGGGCAAACGTGCTACGTGTCTCGAAATGCGTTGATCGAGGAACGTATCAGTTGGCTTCAGAGCTTTGGTTGAGGTACCTTCCGTTATATCCGTTACATTTTAGCAACACTCTCCTATATTTGCAACATTTCACGATCCTACATTTTAGCAACGCTCTCCTATATTTCCAACATTTGAGGAACACTCCCCTATATTCTCTCATACATTTTGGAAACACTCTCCTACATTTTAGGAACACACTCCTACATTTTATGAAGCTAAGTTTTCATTGAGATTCCATTCACACTAGCGCATCCATCAAATCAGTCCAAAACTTCCCTTCAAATTCCAACCACTTAAACGTTGCAATCTTGGAGTACTTGGAGAGAAGTTGATTGAAAACTCATTGAGAAATTCCATTTCTTCAAGGGGAACAATCTGTGACTTGAGAAGTGTCGTGAGATCATTAGAGTGACACCCATATACACGAGTGCGAGTGGATACACGTAAGGGAGCGTGAAAGGCAATATCTTCGGTTTCGTTCCTAACGTTTTGCAGGTTCCCTCATACGTCATGGCGAATACAAGCTAGCCCACACCATTGTCTTCCTAATCCTACGGGAGTCAAAGAAGTGGCATTAAGTGGCATTACGTTCTACCGCTTTAAATAAAAAAACGTGCCGTTCGTGTTGATTTAGAGTCCCGCAATCCAAACGCAGGACAACCTCGCTAGATCCTTGGGCAAACGTGCTACGTGTCTCGAAACGCGTTGATCGAGGAACGTATCAGTTGGCTTCAGAGCTTTGGTTGAGGTACCTTCCGTTATATCCGTTACATTTTAGCAACACTCTCCTATATTTCCAACATTTCACGCTCCTACATTTTAGCAACACTCTCCTATATTTCCAGCATTTGAGGAACACTCCCCTATATTCTCTCATACATTTTGGAAACACTCTCCTACATTTTAGGAACACACTCCTACATTTTATGAAGCTAAGTTTTCATTGAGATTCCATTCACACTAGCGCATCCATCAAATCAGTCCAAAATTTCCCTTCAAATTCCAACCACTTAGACGTTGCAATCTTGGAGTACTTGGAGAGAAGTTGATTGAAAACTCATTGAGAAATTCCATTTCTTCAAGGGGAACAATCTGTGACTTGAGAAGTGTCGTGAGATCATTAGAGTGACACCCATATACACGAGTGCGAGTGGATACACGTAAGGGAGCGTGAAAGGCAATATCTTTGGTTTCGTTCCTAACGTTTTGCAGGTTCCCTCATACGTCATGGCGAATACAAGCTAGCCCACACCATTGTCTTCCTAATCCTACGGGAGTCAAAGAAGTGGCATTACGTGGTGTGGATGAGCAGTTGGACCTCGTCAAATCTCAGTTGCTTGGTTGGTTTTATACTCATTGTCGTGTCAAAGATAAAATCTGTAGCTTGGCCATTGATGGGAGTTGTGAAGTCAACCTTGCAATTGCTATCATGGTTGAGAAATTAAATCTCCCAACCATTGATCATCTTCAACCGTACAAGTTGAAGAGTACTCATGGTGATGTTTGGGTTAATAAACACACACTTGTACCTATTCAAATCGGCAAATATGTGGATCAAGTGTTGTGTGATGTAGTCCAAATTGAAGTGACACATGTGTTGTTGAGCAAGGCATGGATGTCGAGGCGAGAAGTTAAATATGACGGACATACTAATAAGTATTCCTTCTTATTTAATGGTCGTCATTTTGCACTTGTATCACTTACTTGTGACCGGCTCTGTATTGATCTAGCATACATGAAAAGGGAGCTTGAGCGTTATAGGATGGAGAAAAAGCTAGATGAGGGAATTGAGCCTGAAGAGGTAGAATCTGAGAGAGTTGAAAGCAATGAGATAAAAGGGTCAGCTGTTGAACTAGAAAAAGAGATGGACAAATCTGATAAGATGGGTGATGAAAAGGAAGAGAAGAGAGAAAGTGGGCTGATCTTGAGCAAGGGTGATGTGTTCATGGATCAGGGCCAGCGCAATGACCCAGTCCGAGTCCCATTGGGCGCAGTCACACGTGCACGAGCCAAGCTCTTCAAAGAACCCCTCCAAGCCCTTGTTCGAGTTGTCCAAGACCAACATGGAGCCCATAGAGATATTGAAGGCTTAGAAAGAAACAATCAAGTAACTTACACCTTGATCCAAGCCCGTGAAAAATCAAGTGGGCCTCTTTGTGAGTCGGCCGATTAGGGCCTTAGTCTTTGTTACTTATTTAGTTGGACTAGTTGCTTAGTAGAAGGCATGGGCTGGCCCATCTTGGAGTCAAGATGGCCGACTTCCCACTTAGGGTTTCTTTAGGGTTTTTCTTGTTACCTTTAGCCTATAAATAGGCTAGCTTTGTAAGGTTAAAGAAACAAGTTTTATGAATAAAATTCTTAGTAATTTCGCTTTCTTCCTAAGAGAGAATTTGAGCCTCTATCTTGCTTTGGCATGAGTTCTTGAGCAATCTTGCGTCCTTTCCTCGATTGTTCAGTCGACATATTCCCCTGGAGTATTCACCTTCATCGGAGTGTCGTTCTACCGCTTTAAATAAAAAAACGTGCCGTTCGTGTTGATTTAGAGTCCCGCAATCCAAACGCAGGACAACCTCGCTAGATCCTTGGGCAAACGTGCTACGTGTCTCGAAATGCGTTGATCGAGGAACGTATCAGTTGGCTTCAGAGCTTTGGTTGAGGTACCTTCCGTTATATCCGTTACATTTTAGCAACACTCTCCTATATTTGCAACATTTCACGCTCCTACATTTTAGCAACGCTCTCCTATATTTCCAACATTTGAGGAACACTCCCCTATATTCTCTCATACATTTTGGAAACACTCTCCTACATTTTAGGAACACACTCCTACATTTTATGAAGCTAAGTTTTCATTGAGATTCCATTCACACTAGCGCATCCATCAAATCAGTCCAAAACTTCCCTTCAAATTCCAACCACTTAGACGTTGCAATCTTGGAGTACTTGGAGAGAAGTTGATTGAAAACTCATTGAGAAATTCCATTTCTTCAAGGGGAACAATCTGTGACTTGAGAAGTGTCGTGAGATCATTAGAGTGACACCCATATACACGAGTGCGAGTGGATACACGTAAGGGAGCGTGAAAGGCAATATCTTCGGTTTCGTTCCTAACGTTTTGCAGGTTCCCTCATACGTCATGGCGAATACAAGCTAGCCCACACCATTGTCTTCCTAATCCTACGGGAGTCAAAGAAGTGGCATTAAGTGGCATTACGTTCTACCGCTTTAAATAAAAAAACGTGCCGTTCGTGTTGATTTAGAGTCCCGCAATCCAAACGCAGGACAACCTCGCTAGATCCTTGGGCAAACGTGCTACGTGTCTCGAAACGCGTTGATCGAGGAACGTATCAGTTGGCTTCAGAGCTTTGGTTGAGGTACCTTCCGTTATATCCGTTACATTTTAGCAACACTCTCCTATATTTCCAACATTTCACGCTCCTACATTTTAGCAACACTCTCCTATATTTCCAGCATTTGAGGAACACTCCCCTATATTCTCTCATACATTTTGGAAACACTCTCCTACATTTTAGGAACACACTCCTACATTTTATGAAGCTAAGTTTTCATTGAGATTCCATTCACACTAGCGCATCCATCAAATCAGTCCAAAATTTCCCTTCAAATTCCAACCACTTAGACGTTGCAATCTTGGAGTACTTGGAGAGAAGTTGATTGAAAACTCATTGAGAAATTCCATTTCTTCAAGGGGAACAATCTGTGACTTGAGAAGTGTCGTGAGATCATTAGAGTGACACCCATATACACGAGTGCGAGTGGATACACGTAAGGGAGCGTGAAAGGCAATATCTTTGGTTTCGTTCCTAACGTTTTGCAGGTTCCCTCATACGTCATGGCGAATACAAGCTAGCCCACACCATTGTCTTCCTAATCCTACGGGAGTCAAAGAAGTGGCATTACGTGGTGTGGATGAGCAGTTGGACCTCGTCAAATCTCAGTTGCTTGGTTGGTTTTATACTCATTGTCGTGTCAAAGATAAAATCTGTAGCTTGGCCATTGATGGGAGTTGTGAAGTCAACCTTGCAATTGCTATCATGGTTGAGAAATTAAATCTCCCAACCATTGATCATCTTCAACCGTACAAGTTGAAGAGTACTCATGGTGATGTTTGGGTTAATAAACACACACTTGTACCTATTCAAATCGGCAAATATGTGGATCAAGTGTTGTGTGATGTAGTCCAAATTGAAGTGACACATGTGTTGTTGAGCAAGGCATGGATGTCGAGGCGAGAAGTTAAATATGACGGACATACTAATAAGTATTCCTTCTTATTTAATGGTCGTCATTTTGCACTTGTATCACTTACTTGTGACCGGCTCTGTATTGATCTAGCATACATGAAAAGGGAGCTTGAGCGTTATAGGATGGAGAAAAAGCTAGATGAGGGAATTGAGCCTGAAGAGGTAGAATCTGAGAGAGTTGAAAGCAATGAGATAAAAGGGTCAGCTGTTGAACTAGAAAAAGAGATGGACAAATCTGATGAGATGGGTGATGAAAAGGAAGAGAAGAGAGAAAGTGGGCTGATCTTGAGCAAGAGTGATGTGTTAATGGATCAGGGCCAGCGCAATGACCCAGTCCGAGTCCCATTGGGCGCAGTCACACGTGCACGAGCCAAGCTCTTCAAAGAATCCCTCCAAGCCCTTGTTCGAGTTGTCCAAGACCAACATGGAGCCCATAGAGATATTGAAGGCTTAGAAAGAAACAATCAAGTAACTTACACCTTGATCCAAGCCCATGAAAAATCAAGTGGGCCTCTTTGTGAGTCGGCCGATTAGGGCCTTAGTCTTTGTTACTTATTTAGTTGGACTAGTTGCTTAGTAGAAGACATGGGCCGGCCCATCTTGGAGTCAAGATGGCCGACTTCCCACTTAGGGTTTCTTTAGGGTTTTTCTTGTTACCTTTAGCCTATAAATAGGCTAGCTTTGTAAGGTTAAAGATACAAGTTTTATGAATAAAATTCTTAGAAATTTCGCTTTCTTCCTAAGAGAGAATTTGAGCCTCTATCTTGCTTTGGCATGAGTTCTTGAGCAATCTTGCGTCCTTTTCTCGATTGTTCAGTCGACATATTCCCCTGGAGTATTCACCTTCATCGGAGTGTCGTTCTACCGCTTTAAATAAAAAAACGTGCCGTTCGTGTTGATTTAGAGTCCCGCAATCCAAACGCAGGACAACCTCGCTAGATCTTTGGGCAAACGTGCTACGTGTCTCGAAACGCGTTGATCGAGGAACGTATCAGTTGGCTTCAGAGCTTTGGTTGAGGTACCTTCCGTTATATCCGTTACATTTTAGCAACACTCTCCTATATTTCCAACATTTCACGCTCCTACATTTTAGCAACACTCTCCTATATTTCCAACATTTGAGGAACACTCCCCTATATTCTCTCATACATTTTGGAAACACTCTCCTACATTTTAGGAACACACTCCTACATTTTATGAAGCTAAGTTTTCATTGAGATTCCATTCACACTAGCGCATCCATCAAATCAGTCCAAAACTTCCCTTCAAATTCCAACCACTTAGACGTTGCAATCTTGGAGTACTTGGAGAGAAGTTGATTGAAAACTCATTGAGAAATTCCATTTCTTCAAGGGGAACAATCTGTGACTTGAGAAGTGTCGTGAGATCATTAGAGTGACACCCATATACACGAGTGCGAGTGGATACACGTAAGGGAGCGTGAAAGGCAATATCTTCGGTTTCGTTCCTAACGTTTTGCAGGTTCCCTTATACGTCATGGCGAATACAAGCTAGCCCACACCATTGTCTTCCTAATCCTACGGGAGTCAAAGAAGTGGCATTACGTGGTGTGGATGAGCAGTTGGACCTCGTCAAATCTCAGTTGCTTGGTTGGTTTTATACTCATTGTCGTGTCAAAGATAAAATCTGTAGCTTGGCCATTGATGGGAGTTGTGAAGTCAACCTTGCAATTGCTATCATGGTTGAGAAATTAAATCTCCCAACCATTGATCATCTTCAACCGTACAAGTTGAAGAGTACTCATGGTGATGTTTGGGTTAATAAACACACACTTGTACCTATTCAAATCGGCAAATATGTGGATGAAGTGTTGTGTGATGTAGTCCAAATTGAAGTGACACATGTGTTGTTGAGCAAGGCATGGATGTCGAGGCGAGAAGTTAAATATGACGGACATACTAATAAGTATTCCTTCTTATTTAATGGTCGTCATTTTGCACTTGTATCACTTACTTGTGACCGGCTCTGTATTGATCTAGCATACATGAAAAGGGAGCTTGAGCGTTATAGGATGGAGAAAAAGCTAGATGAGGGAATTGAGCCTGAAGAGGTAGAATCTGAGAGAGTTGAAAGCAATGAGATAAAAGGGTCAGCTGTTGAACTAGAAAAAGAGATGGACAAATCTGATGAGATGGGTGATGAAAAGGAAGAGAAGAGAGAAAGTGGGCTGATCTTGAGCAAGAGTGATGTGTTCATGGATCAGGGCCAGCGCAATGACCCAGTCCGAGTCCCATTGGGCGCAGTCACACGTGCACGAGCCAAGCTCTTCAAAGAATCCCTCCAAGCCCTTGTTCGAGTTGTCCAAGACCAACATGGAGCCCATAGATATATTGAAGGCTTAGAAAGAAACAATCAAGTAACTTACACCTTGATCCAAGCCCCTGAAAAATCAAGTGGGCCTCTTTGTGAGTCGGCCGATTAGGGCCTTAGTCTTTGTTACTTATTTAGTTGGACTAGTTGCTTAGTAGAAGGCATGGGCCGGCCCATCTTGGAGTCAAGATGGCCGACTTCCCACTTAGGGTTTCTTTAGGGTTTTTCTTGTTACCTTTAGCCTATAAATAGGCTAGCTTTGCAAGGTTAAAGATACAAGTTTTATGAATAAAATTCTTAGTAATTTCGCTTTCTTCCTAAGAGAGAATTCGAGCCTCTATCTTGCTTTGGCATGAGTTCTTGAGCAATCTTGCGTCCTTTTCTCGATTGTTCAGTCGACATATTCCCCTGGAGTATTCACCTTCATCGGAGTGTCGTTCTACCGCTTTAAATAAAAAAACGTGCCGTTCGTGTTGATTTAGAGTCCCGCAATCCAAACGCAGGACAACCTCGCAAGATCCTTGGGCAAACGTGCTACGTGTCTCGAAACGCGTTGATCGAGGAACGTATCAGTTGGCTTCAGAGCTTTGGTTGAGGTACCTTCCGTTATATCCGTTACATTTTAGCAACACTCTCCTATATTTCCAACATTTCACGCTCCTACATTTTAGCAACACTCTCCTATATTTCCAACATTTGAGGAACACTCCCCTATATTCTCTCATACATTTTGGAAACACTCTCCTACATTTTAGGAACACACTCCTATATTTTATGAAGCTAAGTTTTCATTGAGATTCCATTCACACTAGCGCATCCATCAAATCAGTCCAAAACTTCCCTTCAAATTCCAACCACTTAGACGTTGCAATCTTGGAGTACTTGGAGAGAAGTTGATTGAAAACTCATTGAGAAATTCCAGTTCTTCAAGGGGAACAATCTGTGACTTGAGAAGTGTCGTGAGATCATTAGAGTGACACCCATATACACGAGTGCGAGTGGATACACGTAAGGGAGCGTGAAAGGCAATATCTTCGGTTTCGTTGCTAACGTTTTGCAGGTTCCCTCATACGTCATGGCGAATACAAGCTAGCCCACACCATTGTCTTCCTGATCCTACGGGAGTCAAAGAAGTGGCATTACGTGGTGTGGATGAGCAGTTGGACCTCGTCAAATCTCAGTTGCTTGGTTGGTTTTATACTCATTGTCGTGTCAAAGATAAAATCTGTAGCTTGGCCATTGATGGGAGTTGTGAAGTCAACCTTGCAATTGCTATCATGGTTGAGAAATTAAATCTCCCAACCATTGATCATCTTCAACCGTACAAGTTGAAGAGTACTCATGGTGATGTTTGGGTTAATAAACACACACTTGTACCTATTCAAATCGGCAAATATGTGGATGAAGTGTTGTGTGATGTAGTCCAAATTGAAGTGACACATGTGTTGTTGAGCAAGGCATGGATGTCGAGGCGAGAAGTTAAATATGACGGACATACTAATAAGTATTCCTTCTTATTTAATGGTCGTCATTTTGCACTTGTATCACTTACTTGCGACCGGCTCTGTATTGATCTAGCATACATGAAAAGTGAGCTTGAACGTTATAGGATGGAGAAAAAGCTAGATGAGGGAATTGAGCCTGAAGAGGTAGAATCTGAGAGAGTTGAAAGCAATGAGATAAAAGGGTCAGCTGTTGAACTAGAAAAAGAGATGGACAAATCTGATGAGATGGGTGATGAAAAGGAAGAGAAGAGAGAAAGTGGGCTGATCTTGAGCAAGAGTGATGTGTTCATGGATCAGGGCCAGCGCAATGACCCAGTTCGAGTCCCATTGGGCGCAGTCACACGTGCACGAGCCAAGCTCTTCAAATAATCCCTCCAAGCCCTTGTTCGAGTTGTCCAAGACCAACATGGAGCCCATAGAGATATTGAAGGCTTAGAAAGAAACAATCAAGTAACTTACACCTTGATCCAAGCCCATGAAAAATCAAGTGGGCCTCTTTGTGAGTCGGCCGATTAGGGCCTTAGTCTTTGTTACTTATTTAGTTGGACTAGTTGCTTAGTAGAAGGCATGGGCGGGCCCATCTTGGAGTCAAGATGGCCGACTTCCCACTTAGGCTTTCTTTAGGGTTTTTCTTGTTACCTTTAGCCTATAAATATGCTAGCTTTGTAAGGTTAAAGATACAAGTTTGATGAATAAAATTCTTAGTAATTTCGCTTTCTTCCTAAGAGAGAATTCGAGCCTCTATCTTGCTTTGGCATGAGTTCTTGAGCAATCTTGCGTCCTTTCCTCGATTGTTCAGCCGACATATTCCCCTGGAGTATTCACCTTCATCGGAGTGTCGTTCTACCGCTTTAAATAAAAAAACGTGCCGTTCGTGTTGATTTAGAGTCCCGCAATCCAAACGCAGGACAACCTCGCTAGATCCTTGGGCAAACGTGCTACGTGTCTCGAAACGCGTTGATCGAGGAACGTATCAGTTGGCTTCAGAGCTTTGGTTGAGGTACCTTCCGTTATATCCGTTACATTTTAGCAACACTCTCCTATATTTCCAACATTTCACGCTCCTACATTTTAGCAACACTCTCCTATATTTCCAACATTTGAGGAACACTCCCCTATATTCTCTCATACATTTTGGAAACACTCTCCTACATTTTAGGAACACACTCCTATATTTTATGAAGCTAAGTTTTCATTGAGATTCCATTCACACTAGCGCATCCATCAAATCAGTCCAAAACTTCCCTTCAAATTCCAACCACTTAGACGTTGCAATCTTGGAGTACTTGGAGAGAAGTTGATTGAAAACTCATTGAGAAATTCCAGTTCTTCAAGGGGAACAATCTGTGACTTGAGAAGTGTCGTGAGATCATTAGAGTGACACCCATATACACGAGTGCGAGTGGATACACGTAAGGGAGCGTGAAAGGCAATATCTTCGGTTTCGTTGCTAACGTTTTGCAGGTTCCCTCATACGTCATGGCGAATACAAGCTAGCCCACACCATTGTCTTCCTGATCCTACGGGAGTCAAAGAAGTGGCATTACGTGGTGTGGATGAGCAGTTGGACCTCGTCAAATCTCAGTTGCTTGGTTGGTTTTATACTCATTGTCGTGTCAAAGATAAAATCTGTAGCTTGGCCATTGATGGGAGTTGTGAAGTCAACCTTGCAATTGCTATCATGGTTGAGAAATTAAATCTCCCAACCATTGATCATCTTCAACCGTACAAGTTGAAGAGTACTCATGGTGATGTTTGGGTTAATAAACACACACTTGTACCTATTCAAATCGGCAAATATGTGGATGAAGTGTTGTGTGATGTAGTCCAAATTGAAGTGACACATGTGTTGTTGAGCAAGGCATGGATGTCGAGGCGAGAAGTTAAATATGACGGACATACTAATAAGTATTCCTTCTTATTTAATGGTCGTCATTTTGCACTTGTATCACTTACTTGCGACCGGCTCTGTATTGATCTAGCATACATGAAAAGGGAGCTTGAGCGTTATAGGATGGAGAAAAAGCTAGATGAGGGAATTGAGCCTGAAGAGGTAGAATCTGAGAGAGTTGAAAGCAATGAGATAAAAGGGTCAGCTGTTGAACTAGAAAAAGGGATGGACAAATCTGATGAGATGGGTGATGAAAAGGAAGAGAAGAGAGAAAGTGGGCTGATCTTGAGCAAGAGTGATGTGTTCATGGATCAGGGCCAGCGCAATGACCCAGTCCGAGTCCCATTGGGCGCAGTCACACGTGCACGAGCCAAGCTCTTCAAAGAATCCCTCCAAGCCCTTGTTCGAGTTGTCCAAGACCAACATGGAGCCCATAGAGATATTGAAGGCATAGAAAGAAACAATCAAGTAACTTACACCTTGATCCAAGCCCATGAAAAATCAAGTGGGCCTCTTTGTGAGTCGGCCGATTAGGGCCTTAGTCTTTGTTACTTATTTAGTTGGACTAGTTGCTTAGTAGAAGGCATGGGTCGGCCCATCTTGGAGTCAAGATGGCCGACTTCCCACTTAGGGTTTCTTTAGGGTTTTTCTTGTTACCTTTAGCCTATAAATAGCCTAGCTTACTAAGGTTAAAGACACAAGTTTTATGAATAAAATTCTTAGTATTTTCGCTTTGTTCCTAAGAGAGAATTCGAGCCTCTAACTTGCTTTGGCATGAGTTCTTGAGCAATCTTGCGTCCTTTCCTCGATTGTTCAGCCGACCTATTCCCCTAGAGTATTCACCTTCATCGGAGTGTCGTTCTACCGCTTTAAATAAAAAACGTGCCGTTCGTGTTGATTTAGAGTCCCGCAATCCAAACGCAGGACAACCTCGCTAGATCCTTGGGCAAACGTGCTACGTGTCTCGAAACGCGTTGATCGAGGAACGTATCAGTTGGCTTCAGAGCTTTGGTTGAGGTACCTTCCGTTATATCCGTTACATTTTAGCAACACTCTCCTATATTTCCAACATTTCACGCTCCTACATTTTAGCAACACTCTCCTATATTTCCAACATTTGAGGAACACTCCCCTATATTCTCTCCTACATTTTGGAAACACTCTCCTACATTTTAGGAACACACTCCTACATTTTATGAAGCTAAGTTTTCATTGAGATTCCATTCACACTAGCGCATCCATCAAATCAGTCCAAAACTTCCCTTCAAATTCCAACCACTTAAACGTTGCAATCTTGGAGTACTTGGAGAGAAGTTGATTGAAAACTCATTGAGAAATTCCATTTCTTCAAGGGGAACAATCTGTGACTTGAGAAGTGTCGTGAGATCATTAGAGTGACACCCATATACACGAGTGCGAGTGGATACACGTAAGGGAGCGTGAAAGGCAATATCTTCGATTTCGTTGCTAACGTTTTGCAGGTTCTCTCATACGTCATGATGAATACAAGCTAGCCCACACCATTGTCTTCCTGATCCTACGGGAGTCAAAGAAGTGGCATTATGTGGTGTAGATGAGCAGTTGGACCTCGTCAAATCTCAGTTGCTTGGTTGGTTTTATACTCATTGTCGTGTCAAAGATAAAATCTGTAGCTTGGCCATTGATGGGAGTTGTGAAGTCAACCTTGCAAATGCTATCATGGTTGAGAAATTAAATCTCCCAACCATTGATCATCTTCAACCGTACAAGTTGAAGAGTACTCATGGTGATGTTTGGGTTAATAAACACACACTTGTACCTATTCAAATCGGCAAATATGTGGATGAAGTGTTGTGTGATGTAGTCCAAATTCAAGAGACACATGTGTTGTTGGGCAAGGCATGGATGTCGAGGCGAGAAGTTAAATATGACGGACATACTAATATGTATTCCTTCTTATTTAATGGTCGTCATTTTGCACTTGTATCACTTACTTGTGACCGGCTCTGTGTTGATCTAGCATACATGAAAAGGGAGCTTGAGCGTTATAGGATGGAGAAAAAGCTAGATGAGGGAATTGAGCCTGAAGAGGTAGAATCTGAGAGAGTTGAAAGCAATGAGATAAAAGGGCCAGCTGTTGAACTAGAAAAAGAGATGGACAAATCTGATGAGATGGGTAATGAAAAGGAAGAGAAGAGAAAAAGTGGGCTGATCATGAGCAAGAGTGATGTGTTCATGGATCAGGGCCAGCGCAATGACCCAGTCCGAGTCCCATTGGGCGCAGTCACACGTGCACGAGCCAAGCTCTTCAAAGAATCCCTCCAAGCCTTTGTTCGAGTTGTCCAAGACCAACATGGAGCCCATAGAGATATTGAAGGCTTAGAAAGAAACAATCAAGTAACTTATACCTTGATCCAAGCCCATGAAAAATCAAGTGGGCCTCTTTGTGAGTCGGCCGATTAGGGCCTTAGTCTTTGTTACTTATTTAGTTGGACTAGTTGCTTAGTAGAAGGCATGGGCCGGCCCATCTTGGAATCAAGATGGACGACTTCCCACTTAGGGTTTCTTTAGGGTTTTTCTTGTTACCTTTAGCCTATAAATAGGCTAGCTTTGTAAGGTTAAAGACACAAGTTTTATGAATAAAATTCTTAGTATTTTCGTTTTCTTCCTAAGAGAGAATTCGAGCCTTTAACTTGCTTTGGCAAGGGTTCTTGAGCAATCTTGCGTCCTGTCTTTGATTGTTCAGCCGACCTATTCCCCTGGAGTATTCACCTTCATCGGAGTGTCGATCTATCGCTTTAAATAAAAAACGTGCCGTTCGTGTTGATTTACAGTCCCGCAATCCAAACGTTGGACAACCTTGCTAGATCCTTGGGCAAACGTGCTACGTGTCTCGAAACGCGTTGATCGAGGAACGTATCAGTTGGCTTCAGAGCTTTGGTTGAGTTACCTTCCGTTATATCCGTTACATTTTAGCAACACTCTCCTGTATTTCTAACATTTCACGCTCCTACATTTTAGCAACACTCTCCTATATTTCCAACATTTGAGGAACACTCCCCTATATTCTCTCCTACATTTTGGAAACACTCTCCTACATTTAGGAACACACTCCTACATTTTATGAAGCTAAGTTTTCTTTGAGATTCCATTCACACTAGCGCATCCATCAAATCAGTCCAAAATTTCCCTTCAAATTCCAGCCACTTAAACGTTGCAATCTTGGAGTACTTGTGACGCCCCCACTTCTCCCTAAGGCGCACCAAAGGGTATCCGCGGAACGCCTGCCTAGCTCTCGCTAGGACTCAAGCAATAAACGTTCAACTTTAAAGCGATACTAGATACCAAAATCAAATTAGTACGAATACATATAGTGCGGAAACGTTCATGCTTAACAATATCCATCCATTACCCAACCTGTCAGCATATGGCTCTGATGCCAACTGTGACAGTTTTCATGGTCACATCACAAGGTACCTATCAGCTTGCCACCCGCACGTCGTGCGTTCATAATACAACTTAAATTTCAAAATATATATATCACAGATATCCGAATGATACATTAAACTTCCAAAGTACAATCATAAAGGGGTCAAGCCAAAATACACCTGAAACCCTAAAACAAAATATATCCAAAAGGAGATTTCTCCGCGTTAACTCCATTTCCAGTCCTGTTAAGGAAAACAATTCTACAGGGTGAGCAAAACGCTCGTGAGGCCAAGGACACACATGCAAGCACATTGTTCAAATAGCAATCTCAACTTTATTAAATAAAACCGTGATATTTCAATAAAGTACCATTTGAGCAGGAAAAATAATCAGAAACAATTCAAGGATATAGTAGCTCTCAAGAGCTAAGTTCCACTCGCTCTGCCGATGTCATTCGTATAGCTTCCCGCATTGACCCTCCTGTCAACCGGGTCGGTATTTTCATTTCCGTAGATCACCACTTACTTCCCTCCGTCCACCGTACACCCCAAGGGCCCACAAGTCTGTTATAAGGCGATACTCTACAAGTATGCCAAGCAGGACCTCTTATTAGGTCGAGCTTATAATCTCATGGCTCGCCCAAGTTCCCGACCAAGCCCATTGCCGGCTCGAGTTCAAGGTCGGCCTATGAGTTTGGGCGTCCCCCATTCATTTGGAAGTCGAGGAGGTTCACTCCAACGACATATGTAACCATTACATAGCATTGCATTTCATTCATTCATTCAATACATTTCATTCATTCATTCAATACATTTCATTCATTCATTTGAAATCAGAACGGATGCGATAAAGTACACACCCGCCCTTATTTTTAAAATCTCTAATAATTACCACAATTAAGCAAGTATCAAAGATTCACACACTTGACACTCACCGAGCAATTTAATAAAGATTATTCGCTGGAGTTCAAGTGTCCATGGTGAGATCCTCTTGAAGGTCTCCTTGTGTGCCTGGCAGTTAATGGTGGATAATTACTCAAGTATCTCAATTATCACGTAAGATTGTACATTAGTACGATCTAAGGAATATTTCACAAAAATGAACCTCAATTACTCGTAAATCGAGGTTCAACTTGCGTTTTATGAAGTATAATATTAGTTGAGTTTTTATCATGAAAATCGTGGGCAAAACGTTTAGATAATATCAAAAGTGTAAAGAGTTCTTGAAAAACTCTATTTCTTTGAAATTGGAAAATTTTCAGCTTTATCATGAATCTTTGAAAAATCGTAACTCACTCGGTACAAGTCGAAAATTGGAAAACTTTATACCGTTGGAAACCTCTTAGAAAGTACTATAAGTTCCTAGAAGACACTTTTCCATGAATCGAAGTGGAAAGTGCTAAAAAATGGGCTTGAAGGTGCAGACTTGGTTTCAAGGCAGCATTAAGTTGGATTTCGGCCAACTTTGAAAATTCGGCACGATTTACACGTTGCAAACCGGCCTCTGAAATTTGTAACCCAATTAGAGTTGCAAGTGAGGTGTATAGCAAAGCAAGCGGATCAAGAATCGGAGTTTTGAGTACCGAGATACGGTAGGTCAAAGTTGGGGAAAATTCAAGACTGGAGAAGAATTTTCCAGATTTGAACCTCCAACTCTAGAAATTTAATTAGGTATCGAAACGAACTTGGATTGACACCAAAATTGGTAGTATTTCAATACTATATGGAAGGTATCTCTCTGTTAAAATTCAGGGAAAAATACCCTCGGGAAGGTAGTTAACTAATCATCCAAAGTTTCAGAAAATTTCTAAGGCAATCTGCCTTTTGACTTTCATTTCCCAAATTCAAATCGTTTAACCAAGAAAGCTATCCAACCATGGTTCATTTGTGAAATAAAGGTCTAAGATACAACCATGATACCTTTGGTAATGGTTTAGCATCGAAATTTCAATTAATAAGATCACTCACGGTTTTTGTCCAAAACCAGTCCAAATGTTACGTTTTTCCAAAACAGGGCAGTCTTTTTATTTTGGTCACAATGCATTCAATTTAACTCAGAATTGAGCATGGTTTATGGCGTTGGAAAATACATTCATAGGACTAAAAGTTCACAGAAGAAATCGTTCCAAAATTTGGCAAGCAACCAGCTCGAAATTGAGCCTCAAATTGCTGCCTCTACAGACCATTCCAGCAGTTCCGAGAAACAGGACAGTGGTCTTAAAACGCTTGGTTCGGCTCACTCACAAGGAATCAGAACGTGCATTTTATCTCAAATTAAAGCCTGGGATGTCTAGTTTCAAACGCCACTGACGGCACATGATTTCGACATCCGAGGACAGAGTTATAGCCAAAACACCACCGCTGGTCTGAGCCATACGTGAACAGTTTCCAGATTTGCTAGTTTCCCCAAAAAAATTCATTTGCCCAACCAAACCTTATTATTTTTCAATGAAATTTTTCACACATCTAATATAACATATAAACATCAGGTTCATGCCAATAATTCACCAAAAATTGGCCTTATAGTGGCCGAACAAAACAGGGGTATTTTTGGAAATTTTTGCTTCTTGCACCCAATGAAGTTTCTATCAATTACCCACCACTAATCCATCATTTTAACCACTAAACCAACAATATAACCACCATCAATCATCAAATCAGCAACAACCCAAGTGTGGGAATCCATAGAGCCCACTTTTCAATTTTTCCAACAATATCAAGATACCCATACACATGCAATAGCTTAAGGATGCATTTCTACCATCATAAACCAAGCTTAAGGTGTAGGATGAGGTTATACCTCCTTGTTGCTCCAAACCAGAAATTTCGGTCCTCAAGATGCTCCAAGAAACCGTGAAAATCTCCTCCTTTTGCTAGCTAGATGAACTCTCCAAGCAACAAGCTAAGTGTAGTTCAAATTTGGTGTGAATCTATGAAGGTTTTGTGCAAGAATTGAAGATGAAAATGGCAACTTTGTGTTGTGTTTTTGCTGCAGAGAATTCGGCCAAGAGAGAGACTAAGAGAGAGAGTGTTTGGTCCAAATTTAGCTTCTTAAGGAAGACACAAGGTGTGGTGCAAAATCCTCCCCAAAGTCAACTCTCACTAGGGTGCGTTTGGTGCGGTTACGGCTCGATTTCTCTCGCATTTGTTTCACTAGTGCACTAAACCTCTAATGCACTTATATTCATGTAAATATTATTCACTCTTAATTGTCCCGAAATAAGGGTCTAAAGTCCCTCAAACAAAATCGCGTGTGTGAAAACGCGTACCGTCAATTTTAACGTTATAACGCGAAACTGCCGAGAAATTCTTATAACGATTGCACTACTAACTATCACTTGAGTATTTATTCATAATATTACCTATTTTAGGACCGTAGTACAAGTCTCCAATATTCCAAGTTCACTGTGCTCCTACGCGGTTAAAATCTCCAAGCACTATTCACTATTTTTACTAAACGCGCTCTAGGAAATTAATTTTTGAAACGAATCATTTTAAAAATATAACGAAGTTATATTACCATGTATTTAGGTCTAATAAGATTAGAAAATATTCCTCGTGGCAAAAATCCAATTAAATCATTTATTAAGCCATAAATTAGGTTTAAATAAAATAATAGTTTTTACGAGTCCTCACATGAGTCGAGTATTAACTCCTCAAATCTCCAATAAATTTGTATCCATGCGTCTTTTGGAAAACTATCCACGCGTGAGTAGTATATGCTCACTTAGAACTTATTCACCTTTAATTCTCGATTAACTTTTCTTAATCTGCTATTGTCCGTTCTTAATTTCCCCAGGATAATCATGCTCTCGAATATAATATCACCTCGAAACACTCGTGTTCACTATTTCGCACTCAAACAATCCTTCCGAAAATTGAAATTGTTAACGGGACATTTTAAAAACACAATGAAGACATTATTCCATACGAATGGATTTAAAATGGTCGTAATAAATTATTTGGGGAAAACAGGTGGATAAATACTTAATGAAACCATTAATATTCGAAAAAAAAATAAGAAATTTTTCGGGTCTTCACAGTACTTGGAGAGAAGTTGATTGAAAACTCATTGAGAAATTCCATTTCTTCAAGGGGAACAATCTGTGACTTGAGAAGTGTCGTGAGATCATTAGAGTGACACCCATATACACGAGTGCGAGTGGATACACGTAAGCGAGCGTGAAAGGCAATATCTTCGGTTTCGTTGCTAACGTTTTGCAGGTTCCCTCATACGTCATGGCGAATACAAGCTAGCCCACACCATTGTCTTCCTGATCCTACGGGAGTCAAAGAAGTGGCATTACGTGGTGTCGATGAGCAGTTGGACCTCGTCAAATCTCAGTTGCTTGGTTGGTTGGTTTTATACTCATTGTCGTGTCAAAGATAAAATCTGTAGCTTGCCATTGATGGGAGTTGTGAAGTCAACCTTGCAAATGCTATCATGGTTGAGAAATTAAATCTCCCAACCATTGATCATCTTCAACCGTACAAGTTGATGAGTACTCATGGTGATGTTTGGGTTAATAAACACACACTTGTACCTATTCAAATCGGCAAATATGTGGATGAAGTGTTGTGTGATGTAGTCCAAATTCAAGTGAAACATGTGTTGTTGGGCAAGGCATGGATGTCGAGGCGAGAAGTTAAATATGACGGACATACTAATATGTATTCCTTCTTATTTAATGGTCATCATTTTGCACTTGTATCACTTACTTGTGACCGGCTCTGTGTTGATCTAGCATACATGAAAAGGGAGCTTGAGCGTTATAGGATGGAGAAAAAGCTAGATGAGGGAATTGAGCCTGAAGAGGTAGAATCTGAGGGAGTTGAAAGCAATGAGATAAAAGGGTCAGCTGTTGAACTAGAAAAAGAGATGGACAAATCTGATGAGATGGGTGATGAAAAGGAAGAGAAGAGAGAAAGTGGGCTGATCTTGAGCAAGAGTGATGTGTTCATGGATCAGGGCCAGCGCAATGACCCAGTTCGAGTCCCATTGGGCGCAGTCACACGTGCACGAGCCAAGCTCTTCAAAGAATCCCTCCAAGCCCTTGTTCGAGTTGTCCAAGACCAACATGGAGCCGATAGAGATATTGAAGGCTTAGAAAGAAACAATCAAGTAACTTACACCTTGATCCAAGCCCATGAAAAATCAAGTGGGCCTCTTTGTGAGTCGGCCGATTAGGGCCTTAGTCTTTGTTACTTATTTAGTTGGACTAGTTGCTTAGTAGAAGGCATGGGCGGGCCCATCTTGGAGTCAAGATGGTCGACTTCCCACTTAGGGTTTCTTTAGGGTTTTTCTTGTTACCTTTAGCCTATAAATAGCCTAGCTTTGTAAGGTTAAAGACACAAGTTTTATGAATAAAATTCTTAGTATTTTCGCTTTCTTCCTAAGAGAGAATTCGTGCCTTTAACATGCTTTGGCAAGGGTTCTTGAACAATCTTGCGTCCTGTCCTCGATTGTTCAGCCGACCTATTCCCCTGGAGTATTCACCTTCATCGGAGTGTCGTTCTACCGCTTTAAATAAAAAATGTGCCGTTCGTGTTGATTTAGAGTCCCGCAATCCAAACGCAGGACAACCTCGCTAGATCCTTGGGCAAACGTGCTACGTGTCTCGAAACGCGTTGATCGAGGAACGTATCAATTGGCTTCAGAGCTTTGGTTGAGGTACCTTCCGTTATATCCGTTACGTTTTAGCAACACTCTCCTATATTTCGAACATTTCACGGTCCTACATTTTAGCAACACTCTCCTATATTTCCAACATTTGAGGAACACTCCCCTATATTCTCTCCTACATTTTGGAAACACTCTCCTACATTTTAGGAACACACTCCTACATTTTATGAAGCTAAGTTTTCTTTGACATTCCATTCACACTAGCGCATCCATCAAATCAGTCCAAAATTTCCCTTCAAATTCCAGCCACTTAAACGTTGCAATCTTGGAGTACTTGGAGAGAAGTTGATTGAAAACTCAATGAGAAATTTCATTTCTTCAAGGGGAACAATCTGTGACTTGAGAAGTGTCGTGAGATCATTAGAGTGACACCCATATACACGAGTGCGAGTGGATACACGTAAGGGAGCGTGAAAGGCAATATCTTCGGTTTCGTTGCTAACGTTTTGCAGGTTCCCTCATACGTCATGGCGAATACAAGCTAGCCCACACCATTGTCTTCCTGATCTTACGGGAGTCAAAGAAGTGGCATTACGTGGTGTAGATGAGCAGTTGGACCTCGTCAAATCTCAGTTGCTTGGTTGGTTTTATACTCATTGTCGTGTCAAAGACAAAATCTGTAGCCTGCCATTGATGGGAGTTGTGAAGTCAACCTTGCAAGAGCTATCATGGTTGAGAAATTAAATCTCCCAACCATTGATCATCTTCAACCGTACAAGTTGATGAGTACTCATGGTGATGTTTGGGTTAATAAACACACACTTGTACCTATTCAAATCGGTAAATATGTGGATGAAGTGTTGTGTGATGTAGTCCAAATTCAAGTGAAACATGTGTTGTTGGGCAAGGCATGGATGTCGAGGCGAGAAGTTAAATATGACGGACATACTAATATGTATTCCTTCTTATTTAATGGTCGTCATTTTGCACTTGTATCACTTACTTGTGACCGGCTCTGTGTTGATCTAGCATACATGAAAAGGGAGCTTGAGCGTTATAGGATGGAGAAAAAGCTAGATGAGGGAATTGAGCCTGAAGAGGTAGAATCTGAGGGAGTTGAAAGCAATGAGATAAAAGGGTCAGCTGTTGAACTAGAAAAAGAGATGGACAAATCTGATGAGATGGGTGATGAAAAGGAAGAGAAGAGAGAAAGTGGGCTGATCTTGAGCAAGAGTGATGTGTTCATGGATCAGGGCCAGCGCAATGACCCAGTTCGAGTCCCATTGGGCGCAGTCACACGTGCACGAGCCAAGATCTTCAAAGAATCCCTCCAAGCCCTTGTTCGAGTTGTCCAAGACCAACATGGAGCCCATAGAGATATTGAAGGCTTAGAAAGAAACAATCAAGTAACTTACACCTTGATCCAAGCCCATGAAAAATCAAGTGGGCCTCTTTGTGAGTCGGCCGATTAGGGCCTTAGTCTTTGTTACTTATTTAGTTGGACTAGTTGCTTAGTAGAAGGCATGGGCGGGCCCATCTTGGAGTCAAGATGGCCGACTTCCCACTTAGGGTTTCTTTAGGGTTTTTCTTGTTACCTTTAGCCTATAAATAGCCTAGCTTTGTAAGGTTAAAGACACAAGTTTTATGAATAAAATTCTTAGTATTTTCGCTTTCTTCCTAAGAGAGAATTCGTGCCTTTAACATGCTTTGGCAAGGGTTCTTGAGCAATCTTGCGTCCTGTCCTCGATTGTTCTGCCGACCTATTCCCCTGGAGTATTCACCTTCATCGGAGTGTCGTTCTACCGCTTTAAATAA
This sequence comes from Coffea arabica, assembly GCF_036785885.1. Taxonomy (NCBI): domain Eukaryota; kingdom Viridiplantae; phylum Streptophyta; class Magnoliopsida; order Gentianales; family Rubiaceae; genus Coffea; species Coffea arabica. The sequence goes on from NC_092325.1 coordinate 16,841,338, forward strand.
AAAACGTGCCGTTCGTGTTGATTTAGAGTCCCGCAATCCAAACGCAGGACAACCTCGCTAGATCCTTGGGCAAACGTGCTACTTGTCTCGAAACGCGTTGATCGAGAAACGTATCAGTTGGCTTCAGAGCTTTAGTTGAGGTACCTTCCGTTATTTTCGTTACGTTTTAGCAACACTCTCCTATATTTCCAACATTTCACGCTCCTACATTTTAGCAACAGTCTCCTATATTTCCAACATTTGAGGAACATTCCCCTATATTCTCTCCTTCATTTTGGAAACACTCTCCTACATTTTAGGAACACATGCCTACATTTTATGAAGCTAAGTTTTCATTGAGATTCCATTCACACTAGCGCATCCATCAAATCAGTCCAAAACTTCCCTTCAAATTCCAGCCACTTAAACGTTGCATTCTTGGAGTACTTGGAGAGAAGTTGATTGAAAACTCATTGAGAAATTCCATTTCTTCAAGGGGAAC